>NC_086174.1:145378491-145688405 GCF_023053635.1 Elgaria multicarinata webbii
GCCAGACGAGATGAGGGAGCCCAATGAGTGGGGCATGGGAACCCAACTCATCAGCGAGCTGCCATTTTGTGTTGAAATGATGGCTCATTGTTTTCCGTAAAAGACATCTTACACAAATGGTGGCTGTAGAGCAGCCATGAATGCAAGATTACAGGTGTGAATGATCTATTGATGCCTGTGATTTTGCATACACGGCTGCTTTGCAGCCACAATTTGCATAAGATGTCTTTTACGGAAAATGAGTTGCCATTTCGAAATGAGACTACTGAGCAGCTCATCCAGGGAACTGAACAGGGACAGGTAAGTGGTAGCAGTTCGGTGAGCTGTACCTGGGGCAGGCGCTGGATGGTTTGTCCATCCTAGTCAGGAAGGGGTGGAGCCAGAGCCAGTGGTGGGTAGGGCCAAAGTTACTCCAGTCTCTCTCTCTCTCTCTCTCTCTCTCTTACACACACACACACACACACACACACACACACACACACACACACACCTTTTGAAAGCAGAGATCTGGTCAGATCCATTTTTTTCAAAGCACTCCTTCTATTGCTTGAGCAGGGAGGGAGCCACTCTCTCCCCACTCAGGGAGGGAGGGTTTTGAAAGTGTGGATCTGTATCCTTTTCTAGAAAGGAGAGTCCTCTCCTTGAAGGGCTGCCAAAGAACTGTCTTCTATTTAAATGTGTCCTCTCTTTGAAAGGCTGTCCAGTCCAAGTCCAGTTTAAAGATAAAAAACCATAGGAACTGTTGACTATGACAAGTGAGCACATGGACAGCAGGTTGAGCAGGCAGGCATAAAGGTCACCTGGTCACAGCCTTCCACACTATCATACTGAATTCCTATTTAAATTACAATATTTTCTGAATTTGCAAATTAGCATATGCTAATTTTATGCAAATCTATGTCCTGTTTTCTCCTCGCACAACACAATAACCCACACTCAGTGGTTGAGTATGGGTTGAGTGTGAGTTGTCATTGTGGGTTCTTGGTGAACCGTGGGGTTATTGTATTGCCTGTACCCAGCACGTTTTCCACAGGGTGGCCTGTTTACCACCTTGAACAACCCAACAACAAACCATGGGTTCTCAAGATGGAAAAATAACCCACCCCACATGGTTAACAGGCCACTCTGTGGAAAATGCGCTGGGTTCAGAGAACATGATAACCCGTGTTTCATCGACAACCCATACTCAGTCACACTCAGTTTTCATGGTGCATTATTCCACCAATTATGGAATACCCTCCCCAGAGAAGTCTGCCTACGTCTATGTTATATTTTCAGCATCTCTTGGCCTTTTTCTCTCAAGCCCTTAATCTCCTATATTTCTGCTATTATGCTGTGTTCTTTAAGTAGTTCTATGGCTATTTTTAGTTCTTCTTCTAATGGCTGTTTTAGCCTCTGCTGCTTTTAATTGATTGCTGCTTTTGATTAATTGTTTTATTATGCTGTTTTTGTTTTTATGTTGATTGTGGGTTTTATCTGTGTTTTTATTGTACATTGCTCTGAGAGCAATTATCTATACGGCAACTAATAAATCTTAGAAATAAATGAATAAATACAGATGGTGTAGCCCTCAAATAAACAAAATGAATCATTATGATACACCTTTGTAGATGCAGCGCAACATTTGTAACAGACACTTCAGTCCATCAGAGAAACATTCCCAATACATTTGCCTGCAAGGGCTGCTGAATGTGTGGGAAGCCAGATCATATACGTTTAGTGGAGGCTGGTCGGTCCTATTTGAGTAAGGCAATGAATGTGCTCTGGGTTTCAGTCATATCCAGTCAGAATTCTAATGGGCTATCCAAAGTGCTGAACCTATTTTAAGTTTAGGGTTCAGCATTTTGGACAGCTGCTTTAGAGTTTTGGCTGGTTCTGACAAACTCAGAGCAGAATCACAACCCCAATGAATTAGGAGCCATCAGCCTCCACTGTGTGTGCTCCAATTTCATGTTTAATAAGGATAGTTCTTTTTGGGTATGTGTTCCTGGTAAAATACTTCATCCTAATTGGTCTCTTGAAGAGTCTTTACAGATTTTGGTTTTAACAATTTTTTTTAGGGAACAAATGTGTGTACCAGAATGTTATTTTAATTTTATATTATATTATATTTCTATGCTTCCCAATAGCCAAAGCTATTAGAATTCTTTAGTTTTAGTCCCTTCATCCGGTTTTTTAGGTATTGAATATTTGAGGGAAGATGAACGTTCATACATATGGACAAAATGGCACTTTAGTCCTTTCCAGATAACATGCCCCACCCCCTCAAAAAAACCCAAAAACAAATAACTTCCAATCCAGGCCGTAAATGTTGCTACTTGTGTCTGCGGTGCTGATATTCTATTTGATCCATTGTAAAGTTAAACATTCTGTTAAACATTCTTAAGTTCTTTTAAAAGGGAAATCATTATTTATCAGCTTACTAGCACATCCTACTTCTGATGCCAGTACAAGTCATGGTGCTGCAAAGTAGGTTAATATAACCTCAGGAAGGCTCAAACAGTGATGTCTGATGTGAGGATGAGTGTTCATGGGGTCATGCCCTCAGATTTTTGCATGATTCAAGCAAGCCCTGGTGAAGTTTTATCTATTTCTTCAATATTCATTAGTCACTTCGTAATATACTAGCAAATAGGGGCTGCCAAAATGAGTGATTACTTGCCCCACCATTCCTACAGCCACAAACTAGGTTGCTCACAAGGCTCACAAGGCTCATGAATGTGTGGTGGCCCCCGCCCCGGTTTCTGGCTCTTTTCCTCACTGTATTAATGGCAGCAGGGTGGAAAGCTCAGATTCCTAGAGGCTGCAAAAAGTTCATGTCATGGTCCATTAAAGTGTGGATAGCTCAATGCCTGTTCACCCCATAGCCCCTTGAAGGAGGGGCGTGTCTACTCCATACCCCTTAGATGGAGTTGCCCCACAACAGAGGGGAAAGGGCAGGCCTATACCTCTGCCTACTAATCTCTCCTGGCTTCAAACTGTGCTTGTTCTTTTTTCATACTTTAACAAGGGTTGTTGTTTCAATGTCCATTAAAATCATAAAGAAAACAGTTCCATTACCCCCCCTTTTTTTTTTGCTACATCGGCATACAATAAAAACTAGGAATAGAAATTCATCTTTGAAAAAGGCTCCATGGGGTCTTAGCTAGCTTGCTCTTTGCAAATAGCATCTAGTCTGCTAGCTCGAGGTTTTTGTGCAATTACCCCTGTGCAGAGAAGATGCTGCCCTCTGTTTATCATTTTGCTGTGCGATTTTCCTTTGAGTGTCTTGCAGAGTCTCGCCCTAAAAACATTCACTTGGAAGAAAACCACTTTCTTTCAATAGGCCTACTCCAGAGTCAGTCATTTGCAGCCTCAGACTCTTGCCGAAAATCAATGAATTAGACTTATTTAATGGGAATGGAGTATAATGGAAGTAACTCTTGTAGAAGTGTGATACCGAAACTGCATCTGTTAATTCCCCCAGGCGCAATGAATGGACGTATGAATTGATTTTGACTACGCAACCTAGAGAAACAGGGCTTTGGTATGAACCTTGCAAAGTAAGACAAATGGTGTTCTGTCCTGCATAGAATTGTATTCTTTGAACTCGGTACTGCTTACATTTTGAGTATCACAGAGGCATGTTGAATGCCATACATGTTTCTTTAGGAATTCCAGTGGCACCTCCATCAGCGAAAGCAAGGTAGAATTAACCTGCCAATTTCCTTCCAAAGTATGGAGATAGATCATACTTAATCACTTGTTAACTATCTTCTGTGTTCTTTTTAATGAAACAAACAAACCAAAAACACTTTCTTTATTCAAACCAGACCCTATTGCTGAAGGATATGGAATTATAACTGAAGACAAAGATCTTTTATTCAGGTGTTCCCAAATAGCTACAAAATTAATATACAAACTTGAGAACAGAGGAAACCTTTGAAAGGAGAATCTTCTGTTTCAGTGCCCTCTTCGTGGTCTACTCCAGGGCTCCCCAACTCTTTTGGACCCATGGGTGAGCTTGGGAATTTGACATACTGCTGTGGGCACCATCACAAAATGCCTCATTAGTGGATTGCTCCAACTTGTTTCAGATCCTTTACAGATCCAGTGACCAGAACTGTACAGAGTATTCCTTGTGTGATTACATTTGTATAAGGGGTGTATGATCTTGGCAGTTTTATTTTCAATTTCTTCCCTAATTATGCCTAACATGGAATTTGCTGTTCCTAATTATACCTAACATTTTCACTCAGCTGTTCACCACAACCCCAAGGTCTCCTTCCTGGTCAGTCACCACTAGCTCAGATCCCATCAGTTTATATGTGCAGGGTTGTTGTTGGGTTTTTTGCATCACTTTACAGTTGTTTACATTGAATGGGATTCTCCCAGTTTGGAGAGATCCTTTTGCAGCTCTTTGCATTGCCTTTATTGTTTTAATCACTTTTATTAATCTGGTATCATCAGCAAACATGAACAACCACATGGCTCATTCTTAATTCCAGATCATTTATGAACAAGTTGAAAACATTCATCCCAATAAAGATCCCTGTGGGACCCCACTATTTAAATCCCTCCATTGGGAGAATTTACCATTTATTCCTACACACTTTCTGTTCTTTAACCAGTTACTGATCTGAGGACCTCTCCTTTTGTTCCATAACTGCTATGTTTGTTAAGGAGTCTATGGTCAGGGATTTTGTCAAAAGCCTTTTGGAAGTCCACATAAACAATGTCTACCAGATCACCCCATGCCATATGTTTTTATTCACTCGCAAAGATTTCTAAAACATAAGACAGGACTTACCTTTACAGTAGGGGTGTGCACGGACCCCCCCGCTCCGTTTCACTTCCAGATCTGCGGTTTGTGGATTGGGCCGCTTAGCTCCGCCCCCGCTCCCCCCATGCCCGCTCCGCTCCGCTGTGGAGCTCCGGATCCGGATCGGAGCTCCGTTTCCCCCCCCCCCCATAGGCTTGCATTAAGCTTAAAAAGTATACAACTTTTTTTCTGTGAAAGTTAGAAACCTCACGTTTGGCACCATGACACCTCATGGAGGTATACACATGCACGCCAAGACTCAAGGCAATCCCATCATCCCCTGAATTTTGGGGAAATTATGAAAATCGGGCACCCCATTCACACCCCTTTCGATAGCTCCGTCAATTTGCATGTTAAAAACCTCAAACTCGCCACCATGATAGCTTATCCAGGGACACGCACGCACACCCAGACTCAAGGCAGTCCCATCATCCCCTGATTTTTGGGGAATTTATGAAAATCCAACACCCCATTCACACCCCTTTCGATAGCTCCGTCAATTTGCACGTTAAAAACCTCAAACTCGCCACCATGATAGCTTATCCAGGGATACATATGCACGCCCAGACTCAAGGCAGTCCCATCATCCCCTGATTTTTGGCGGGGCTTAAACCTGCAGACCTCTCAATGGGGCCATTTCAAAGGAAATCCCAACATGCCATGAATTGGGGAGTAGAGATAAACCTATATGAATCTTCTTCCACACATGAAAAATGGATTTGGAACTTCCAAAACTCCAAGTGAGCAAGGAAGAACTTCTCCCCTGAGTCAAAGCAAGACACACACAACATCCCTGCCAGGCGGGCAGGGGAGGAGAGAGGGAAGGCAGGCAGGCAGCAGACATTTCTGGGGGCATAAGGAAGTGTGCCAAGGATAAGCCAGTAATGCGTATAAAATGGAATAAATGAATAAATAAACAAAGGAGGGGTGGAATTAAAAGCAGCAGTGTTGCTGAATAAACAAGAAGAATAACTTTTTTAAAAAGGCTATATCTGTCTTTTACCAGCAATAGGGGGACATGCCCAGGGGAGGGGGAAGCAGCTGCCAGTTCAACTCATGAAAGCCATTGCTTCACCACGAGAGCCGAGGAGTAGAACTGTCACTTTAACTCATGATAGGCATTGCTCCACTGGGTTACTCTCTTTGGAAGGCTCTGATGGCCTTCCAGTGCAGGAGAGAGTGGGGGCACGTCCACATGGATGCCCTAGGGGAGCTCATCCCCTTGCACCACATCTTTTCAGTTGTTCCCCAAAGTTAGGGTGGGTAGCAGTGCTGTGTTTCTATCTCTTATTATTGGCTTAGTATATGATTTCAGGTTGTGTTTGTGCATTTGGTGGGGCTACTGTTTTAAAAAACACTGGGAAAAGTCCGTTCAGACTAAGAAAGAGAAGTTCCCAGAATCCCAAGTTACCCGTTTTGCTTATCCCCTCCTCCAACTTTGGGATCATGTGATCATGACCGGAAGTTGACTCTGCCCCTCAGCCCTTTGGAAAAGGTATTTTCCCACCGGTTTTTTAAAAAATTATAGCACACGAACCGCACCACGCAGAGAGCTGAGAGTAGTCTCAAAATGACCCCCATCCATGACTCTCCAAGCACAAGAATTTTCAGAAAGATAGCTTCAAAAACAACACAGTTATCCCCCTTTCTTTTCCGCAATGCAATCCTATGGGCAAAATGTTTCAAGATGGCGATCAGATCGGACCGTGGAAACCGGAGCGCTCCAAAAATGGGCGCTTCTCTTCGCCTTGCTTCTAGGGGTCCACGGTCCGCTATTACTCCGCCTCTGGGCAAGGCGGAGCAGGCCAATTCGCTCCTGCTTCTGCGCTTCTAATCGGAGCAGAGCACATGCCTACTTTACAGGACTCTGTTGATTCTTTCTCAACTGGGCTTGTGTTTCTATTGCTTACTAACTTTTCCTTTAATAATGCTTTCAACCAATTTATCTGGAACAGACATTGAGCTAACCATGCTTTAATTTCCCAGATCCCACCCCAAGATCCTTTTTAAAAAACTGGCATTATATTGGCCATTCTTCAGTCGTCTGGTACAGAGGCTAAACTTAAGGACATATTACATATTTTTGTCAGAAGATCAGCAATTTCACATTTGAGTTATTTACGATGCAATCCTATGCATGTGTAGACAGAAAAAAGTCCTACAACCCTCTGCATTACCCAGTCATTTAGGATAGATACCATCTGCGCCCTGTGATTTATTAACTTTCAAATTTTGAATAAGGTTGAGAATTTCATTTTTGTCACCTATATTTGCCTCAGTTTTTCAGACTCCCTTCTGAAAAACATCTGCCCTAACCTCCTGTACTGAAGACAGATTTAAAGAATTCATTTAGCTTCTCCACAATTTCCTTATCCTCCTTTAGTGCTCCTTCAAAGCCATTTTCATCCAATGGTCCAACAGTCTCCCTAGCTGGTTTCCTGCTTCCGATACATTTAAAGAATTCTTCATTGTTGGCCTTGATGTTGTTAGTGATATGCTCCTCAAAGTGCTTCTTTACATTTCTTATAATCTGTTTGCTTCTCCTTTGTGCAAATGTGTGCTTCCTTTTATTCTCCTCATTTGGACAAGACTTTTATTTTCTGAAGAAAGTCTTCTTTTCTCTAATAGCTTCCTTGATACCACTCGCTAGCCATGCTGGTGACTTCTTGGACTTGGTGCTACCTTTCCTAAACTGTGGCATACATTCTCGCTGAGCTTCAATTATTGTGGTTTTGAGTAACCCCCAAGCATTTTGAAGGGCTTTATCCCTCTTGACTCCCCTTTTCAAGTTCCTTTTTACCAGTTCCCTCATTTTTAGGTATCCTCTTTTGAAGTCCAATGCGACAGCATTGGACTTGGCAACAGCATTATTTGAGCTCACAATGGCCAGTCTCTCCAAGTTGACAATGACAGCATGAGGTCACAATGGCCACTGTCCCTCCCTCATTGAAGGAGGCAGTGGCAGCACAATGACAAAGTCTCTCCCTCAACTCACTGAGGCAGAGAGAAAGTGAAATGTGTAGGCACAGTCCCTTTCTCATTAAAAGGAGCATATGCAGGAGCTGGTGGACACAGTCTCTCCTTCTCTTATTGGATAAATATAGGCATTGTCTGCTTCAGCTTACAACATGTGCCTCAGAGTAGGGGCAGAGAAAAGTTGCCAGGGAGAAAGAGACCAGTCAGTGGCTAGCGGGCAGAGGAGCACTAGGATAATTGAAGAAGAGTGACAGGGAGCAGCCAGCCTTTGGGCGGGAAGAGTTGGGAAGAGAGAGTGAGGATACGTGTAAGCAAAGTACCACGGCTCACCAGAACTTGGCAATGTGTCATAGGTAGTAAGTCTATATACACCAGTTGCTGGGGAACATGGGGGGTGCTATTGCACCCATGTGCTGCTTGTGGGTCCCTGGTCAACAGCTGGTTGTCCACTGTGTGAACAGAGTGCTGGACTAAATGGACCCTTGGTCTGACCCAGCAGGGCTCTTCTTATGCTCTTATGTTCTTAATGTGCAGGAATCCCCCAACAATGGTAGATTAACTTACAGTAACATTAGATACTGAGGAAAGGATAGAATGGAGAAAAACAGGAAATAGGGGGATATTCACAGACTGTCTGAGACAGACAACTGGACAATAAAGTAGGCCTTGCACTCAACAGATAAGAAGACTTGATAGACAGCCAGGGTTAGCTTCAATGGTTCTGATTTTACAAATTTCATAGGCTTTGTTTGGTTTGTAAACTGCCCAGAATATCATTATTATGATTATTTTGAAAAGCAACGTGCTTTGTGCTTTGTCACTTCAGCCAGAAGTAGGTATTCATCTTGTTTTTAAAAATGGTTTGGTTTTGTCATGACAGAGATAAGCAGAGATCTACAAAAAAATTGCTAAAGCAGACATTTTTCTATTTGTATATGCACTATTCACAGTATGTTCTGCTCCTCTCCATCTCACCTCAGTAGAAGTGAAACCACAGTGTTGGCAAGGTTGAAGTTTTGGATTTCTCTCCTCTGAACGTGGGCCTTTTTTCTTTCAAAATTCATATCTGAATCAACTGCTTGTATCTCATCAGACCAGAGATGTCATTGTAGGGAGAGCAACAGGGCCCTCTCAACCCAACCGTGTTTCACAACACATGTGCTTACTCCAGAATAGTTTTGGCAATTCTAAATGCTAAAGCACCTCTAGCTTTGCTTTAAAAGTAGGGTGTCAGTCGGACCTGTGCTGATAACATTGTTATACTTATGACGAGTTATAACAATACAAAACACGAAAAATGTTATTTCTGTTCCAATCAATACCTATTGTAAAAGGGGATGTACCATTCAAGCAATGGCATAGAGATATTTCTAGATTCATTTGGCAAGGTAAAAAATCAAGAATAAAAATTAAAATTTTACAAGATGCCAAAGAAAGAGGAGGTTTGGGATTACCCGATCTGAAATTGTACTTCTATGTATGTTGCTTGGTGTGGATGAAAGAATGGATACTGTTGGAGAACAGACGGCTATTAGAGTTGGAGGGGCATGATATAAGATTTGGGTGGCATGGATACTTGTGGTATGAGAAAGCAAAGGTCAATGTGGATTTTAACAATCATTTTGTCAGAAGATCTATTTTGAATGTATGGAAGAAATACAAATCGAGATTATGTCAGAAGATTCCAATGTGGGTGTCGGCTCAAGAAGCTTTTTTCAGAAGAGAACTATCAAGTGGACACAAATGGTTAAAATATAGGGATGTCCCGGAGACAACCCAAGGAGAGACCAAATTAAAAACGAGATAAGAGTTGGTAAAAGAAGGACATATATGTCAATGGTTTTCGTATCTATAGATCCAGGAGAAGTTTAAGAGTGATTTAAAAGATGGGGGATTTGAGGGGTCAAAGTCATTGTTCGAAGAAGTATTATGTACTAATGATGAACATCTTATTGGTAAAGTATATAAACTGTTATTAAAGCTGGAGGGGGAGAAAGAACAAATGAAGGACTGTATGGTCAGATGGGAAAACAATGTGGGGCATAAGATTCCAAATGAATTATGGAAAAATATGTGGACAAAAAGTTTAAAGTACACATTAAGTACCAGATTAAATGAAAAATTTTATAAGATGATGTGTAGATGGTATATGTCTCCATCAGTTAGCGAAAATGTATAGTAGTTGTTTGGGGGACTGTTGGAAATGTGAAGAACAAGAAGGAACCTTTTATCATATGTGTTGGTCTTGTAAAAGAGCAAAAGCATACTGGATTAAAATACATGTATTAATGTAAAAAATAAATAAAGATAAACATAGAAATGAAACCAGAATTGTTTTTGCTTGGACTCGGGGACGATCAATTTAAAGAAAAAAAAAAGTTATTTCAACATATGTTGACAGCGGCAAGACTACTATATGCGCAATATTGGGGAAAAACACAAGTACCAACAAGGTGATGGAATTGGCGGAGATGGCAAAATTAACAGCACTAGTACATGAAAGAACAATAGCACATGTAGAACAATAGAACATGTATTGGACTGGAAAGCTTTTATTGACTATATATAAGAACAGCAAAAGGATGATTTATTTGTTTGTGGGTTTCATATATAACTTGTACCTTTGCCTTTGATATATATACATTAGCTTGTTGTTATCAAATTCGTACCTGGCAATCTAGAAACAACGGATGTTTGCCGTCTGACATGAAGATTGCTTTAAATGGAATATAGCCTTATATACTGTGTTGATTTTAGTAGATATATGCATGGTGTAGTAGTTTGTATAGTTTGTAGTCTGTTTTGTTTTGTTTTTTGTACCTTTCCTTATGTGTCTTTTTTGTGGAAAATAAATAAAAGTATTAATTGGGGGGGGAAATAACAATACAAAACAAAAGATCATAATTACAGGCAAGCACCTAATAGATACTTCACACTCTAACATTCTGAATTAGCAGCTTTGTGTTCGTCACACCTGCACTGGCTTGTTTTGTTTTCAGTCAAGCTGAAATGACGTGTTACTTCTGAAGCACACCACACCTGTCAATCCACCACTGTGACTCATTTCTTTCAAGGATGTGGAATACATTTCGTTTCTAAAGCAAAAACAATTTCCCATGGCATAGCGCATTTGGAAGAAGCATTCAGAAGGTTACAAAAATGAAGAGTGCGCATGACTGTAACAGGGAAGTGTAACATTATCCATTAGAAATGTCAGTGTGGAAATCTGTGAGGAAAATCTAAATGACTCCATGAAATGCTCAAGGAAATTGGCCACTCTAATTATTATGTTCAGCAGAAGTTCTTTTTCCTCCCCCACTCCTTACTTATCTTTGATGTTAGTTGTGCTCAATATACTTCTCAATGTTTCTTGACAGCTCTCTGTGATTTGTTATCAACTCAGTTGTTAAAATAAAAAAAAATAAAAAACCCACAAGGGAAAGCGTGGGTGGGTGGGTGAGGAACAGACTTGCAGCTACGATTTGACAGAATCCACACTTTTTTTTTATTCATCAGTTCCTTCCAGCTGGAAGCAACATCCAGAAGCAATCTACTCCAATTATATTTTTGTCTAGGTAGCAATCTGAGTTTAGGCGAAGAAGAAGAGGAAGAGGAAGAGGAAGAGGAAGAAGAAGAAGAAGAAGAAGAGAAGAAGAAGAAGAAGAAGAAGAAGAAGAAGAAGAAGAAGAAGAAGAAGAAGAAGAAGAAGAAGAAGAAGAAGAAGAAAGAATGAGACTTTGTAAGTCACTTAACTCTATCACCCAGGTAATTTCCATGTGTCTGCTGCTGTTCCTTCCTTTCTTTTTTCCATTTGTCAAGCCCTTAAAAGGTATCCCATAAGCTCCCTGGGGCTAATCTGGTAGATATGAGAAAAATATATTCTGTCTCTCTCTGATATGGATGTCTTGTGACATAAGCAACTATTAATAGGAAAATCTCTATTTAAATCCCTTCGTGTTGTGGCTTTAACATGCGTGCACGCACATGCACACGCACACACAAGCCTCACTCCATTTCACACACACACTCCATTTCACACACACACTCCATTTCACACACACACTCCATTTCTGTCTAAATTCTTTAATCTTCCCTGGAACCCTAGTGGATTCTTAAATGGAATTAGATCATAAGATGAAATGGCTTTCAGGAGACTACATCTTTGGCTATCATACACATAGTGCTATAAAAAGAAACCGGCTCTTTCAAACGCAACTTTCTCAAAGGTGTGCTTCAAGAGCGCCAGCAGGGGCAAATCATGTCATAAATGCAGCAGTATTGTTTCCCCTCAATATTTTTGGAGAATGAATGGAAGAAATGATTTCTTCTGCTTTGCTGTCAAATTGCAGCCATTTTCTTTACTATCTAAATGTGAGAGATCAATTGTCGGGGGGGGGGAGAGGAGAAAAGAAGATCAGGACAATCACTGTTATTGGGGATACTGATAGCAAGATTCACACTTGCATTTTGAATTCATTCTGTGGGGACATTGGCAGAGAGATGGCTATATGTGAGCACTTGTTCATGGGCAAGTACTTCATCAGATATACCATCAATTAAAAAAGGGGGAAGATTTATGCATAGGTTTCAAGAAAAGCAGACCAAATATCTTATACATATCCAGCCTATATAACACCTGTTCAAATGTTGATAGTGTTAAGTCCTCAGTCCATTGCATTATGAGAGGCGAACTTTTATTCTTCCAATGTAATAATATAAGTCTTTTAGCTGTCATAAGGGCTCTGAAGATCCATTTGTGCTGACCATGTGTTAGATGACAAGAAACTGGTAGATAGTTGAGGAGGGCATGCACGTCCTTCCATATTAAAGATTGTTTCAGTACAATGTTTATCCTTATTATAATCTCCTCCAAAAAGGGGGCAACTACTGGGCACTGCCAAAACATGTGAATTAAAGAATCATTAGGTGCATTATATCTCCAGCAATTGTGTAAGTTAGACAGAACCTTATGGCAAAGGCATTACGGAGTCCAATAAACCTGAAACAAGATTTTTTGCTGAATGAGACATAGCCTAAGATCCATAGAAGCTTCAGATACAATATGAGGAATAGTACACACAGGAACAGACAAGAATTTGACAAGAGCCAACCCAGTAAGTCTCCCCAAGGGATATTTTTCCTTTTGTACAATATACACCAACCAATATCCCATCTCTGCTTTTGGCAGCCAGCTCACCCAGCATATCTTTCAACAGAAAGTATACGAGCCTTTATTTTCACAAACAAAGAAGGCCCACTAAAAGGTTTGATTTATTTTCTCTTAATTTTGGGACCAACACTCCACATAAAACTTTATAGAGCTTGTTTTCAAGGCGCCAGTAATCAATACTGACACAAAACTACTGCAATTCACCAGACATGTAAAAAGGAAAAAGGCCAGTCATATTCTTGAAATATACAAACATCTGATGTAAACATGAACTTTGGGGAGGGGGGGTCTCCTTATTTTCCACAGAAGCAAACTGTATAGCCCCACACAAAAATGAGGCTATCCTTAATTCTTCAACATTCTCCCTTCCAACTTACAATATGAGCAAATTACTTGCATTTAAATAGGTGTAGTACTAAGGATATCTGCGGAACAAAACAAAACAAAAAGCTTTACATACAAATTAATTGGTTTACAATTGCAGCCTGAAACTTGAGTCTGCATTCAGTTGCTACGAGTAGTGGGTCAAATTCACTTTGTATATATGCATCTGTTAAAAGTTGTGCCTGTGTATTCTAGTGATGTCTGTCGCTGCTTAGTCTGGCTGTTATTTGGCTGGACGAGGTTCCATGGTGTGCAAAACGCACTTTGTATCGGCAAATCAAGTTGTAGGCTTTTCCCTGAACTCTGGGACCTTTTTTATTTTGGCTTTGGAAGGGTGAAGGATCTACAATTTGTGCAAACTTCTGAACAATTTCTGCAAATCACAACCCAATTTGTGCAAATTATTCAAATTCACCTATAATCTGCATAATCTGTACATATTAAACTGTAAATTTGTACAAATTGCACAGAAACCTTCCCCCACAAAATGTACCAAAATGTACAAATGGGCACTGCAGCAGAAACTGAAATGAAGTCCAGGGGGCTGAGCCTAGGAAAGCATGTCAAACTCCAACCCCAAAGCAGATTTCTCCATCTTAGCCTCACAACAATCCTGTGAGACAGGTTAGGTTGAGTGGCAGTGACAGGTTCAAGTCACCCCGTCCCGTGAGCTTCAAGGCTGAGTATGGGTTTGAACCTGGGCCAAATGTCAGTCAAACACTCTAGCAATAACATCACATGTCAAAGTGTTTTAAGTTCAGTTCTCAAGTTATGTTCTCATGCTATGTTTTGTACTTGAGTATCCATAAATGAGTGAAAAAAATATGTGTGTACCATGTCAAACAGGACAGAAACAAAATATACATGCAAAATTAGACTTTCAAAAACCAAGAAGTGATTGGAGGAATTTTTTTAGACATGCGTACCCAGTTCTTCACATGCACTCCACGTATTATGGGCTATGCACATAGAATCATGGTGAATCATAGAATAGTAGAGTTGGAAGGGGCCTATAAGGCCATAAAGCCCTCCAGATATCATAGAATCATAGAATAATAGAGTTGGAAGGCGCCTACAAGTCCATCGAGTCCAACCCCCTGCTCAATGCAGGAATCCACCCTAAAGCATACCTGACAGATGGTTGTCCAGCTGCCTCTTGAAGGCCTCTAGTGTGGGAGAGCCCACAACCTCCCTAGGTAACTGGTTCCATTGTCGTACTGCTCTAACAGTCAGGAAGTTTTTCCTGATGTCCAGCCGGAATCTGGCTTCCTGTAACTTGAGCCTGTTATTCCGTGTCCTGCACTCTGGGATGATCAAGAAGAGATCCTGCCCTCCTCTGTGTGACAAACTTTTAAGTATTTGAAGAGTGCTATCATGTCTCCCCTCAATCTTCTCTTCTCCAGGCTAAACATGCCAAATTGTTTCAGTCTCTTCATAGGGCTTTGTTTCCAGACCCCTGATCATCCTGGTTGCCCTCCTCTGAACACGCTCCAGCTTGTCTGTGTCCTTCTTGACTTATACTCTTGTATTTTCTTTTTCTATTTATTTAGCATGATTCCAGTCTTACATCATTTATGCAGTGAACTCACCCTGTTTTGATCAGAAATACAACTTCTTTTGGGCATTATTATTATTATTATTATTATTATTATTATTATTATTATTATTATTTCTTACCCGCCTCTCTATTTTGATTGAGGCGGGGAACAACAGTAAATATAAACTACATGAAACTGAATTAAAAACATAATATACATTGTTAAAACATCTTAAAACTTTCTAAAAACATCCTAAAATCCCCCTGGATAGGCCTGCCAGAAGATATCAGTCTTGATAACTGTCAAGTTGATGAGTCTCCTCCGGCAGGCCGTTCCACAGTCTGGGAGCAGCAGAAGGGAAGGTCCTCTGGATAGCACCCGTCAGCCTAACTTTGATTGACTCAAAGCTCATGGGGTGGGAATTCTCCTCCCACTTCAATCCCCGTGGAGTCCTCATTAGCTACACTGCTCAGGAGGAATCATTCTAGTTGGAGACATTTGTTCACTCTAGCTTGTTCCCCTGGATTCATCAGCCTCAGCCAGCATGACCAATGATAAGGGAAAATGGGAATTGTAGACCAGTAACAACATCTGGAGGATCACAAATCCCCTTAACCCTGCTTTTTTATATCCCAATTGAGGGAAGAAGATGGCAAACAGGTAGCAATGTCCAGCTGCTTCAGCCAAGAAAATTCTATAAGGGACAACGCCATGCCATGCAGTGTTTCCAGCTTATTCTAGAAGTTGATGAAGAAGACTGTTGAAAGGTACTAATGTTCTTCCTGAGGAATTTGCCATAGATCCTGATCCATTATCTTAAAGGTTACAAGAGCTCCACAGTTCTTAGTGGTTAGTGTTGTTGTTGTTTATTTTAAGTTGCAAACATCCTTGTTTAATTCTTCAATTTTACATTTCAAAATGGACAAGTGGAATTGAAGGATTTTAAAGATTCCATTCCCTGTTTGTTTTTAAGTGCATGCCAAAATTAGTCAGGGGAGGGAGACTATCAATCTCTAATAACATGCTGTCTTATAATTAAAATCCAGCCGAAATTAAGCACGCTTTAGTCCCATTGCTTTTCTGTGCCAGAGTTAAGCGCCTGCTTAACGCTTTCCCATTGAAATCATTCTTGGTTGGATCATGGCCCCAAATGTGTGCACTGCAAACTATGCTGACAGATTTAACCAACAACTGGCAATGGGCTGTACTGGTTGTTTTGAAGAAACATTTATGGCATGGTTTAATTTTTATGCCTACACAAATTATAACAAAGGAGAGGATCCTTAACACAAGTGACAAAAGCCACCATTGGTGATCATGTAATTCAGGGATGGGCAACTGTGGAGGGTCAGGGGGGCGTTTTTGGCCCCCTGACACAGACACCCATGGGTCTTATTCCTGGCAGTGTCCCATGAAATTTCCTCCACAGCTGCTGCAAAAAGTTGTAGTTTGCGGCCAAACTTCTTCCCAAGGTAAAAGTGACCTATTTACTGCTCTGCTACAAATTTCAGCAGAATGGGGTTGGAGTGGGGGGTCACAGGTGGCCAATGTGTCATTCACTCCTAAAAGCCAAAGCAAAGCAAGTTTCTGATTTTTGGTTATTGCTTATGGTAGAGCTACCTTGTCCTAACAAGGAGCCCATTTCTATCAGCAAAAGTATGATACGAAAATGCACATACTTCTATCATGAGCAGATTTCATGGGGAGATTCTACCTTACATGGGAGGAATCAATAGGGTTTAAGCTGGCCAACTGTGCACATAATTGCAGCCTTAGTTTCAAGAGCAAAGCATGAAATGAGGAGCTGCCAGAGCCTCTTCAGTCTCTCTATGAAATATTCAGTTGGAACTCAGTGAGCTGTCAAACTACAAAAGCATTTTATTGTTGTTTAGAGTCAGACTGTCTGTTTTTGTTTGTTTTGATGCTTTCAGCTGTGATAGATTGCCCTGCAAAGTGCCTCATTTACTTATCAATTGTTCTAAGCCACCAGACGCGGACTGCCACAAACCCAGCTCACTGTCTAGAACTCCCTTTTTATTATTCGCAATCAAGAACAAGATGTAGAATTACGGTTACGCTTTGCTGTGCGTTTTGGAGCTCTTTGGCCGTGCCACAACCAAACTCATCTGTGCTGTTCCTGGAAGACCGCCAAAGAAGCGTGCCTTGCCTTTCAACTGTGTGAATACAGAGATATGAGATTGAGATGTATCAGTAGCGAAAGGCGTGATCTTAGGCAGAAAAAATGTCCTGCAACTCCCAGAATTCCCCAGCCAGCATGGTTAGCTGAGGAATGCTGGGGCTTGTGGGACTTTTTTTCTATCTAAACATGCACAGGATTGTGCCCTCAGAAATTTCAGAAGCCTCATCAGATGCATACCTCAGATTCATTATATGACTCTGGCCTTAGCTAGACCTAAGGATTACCTATCCCAGGCAAATGGAGGGGTCGTCCCTGCCTGCTCCCGGGATCCCCTGTGTGTCATTTGGATGCACAGGGATGATCCCAGGATGATCCAGGGATATAGGCCTGGTCTAGCCATGGCCTCTGTCTTCCTGTCACAAAAATATATGTATTTCTCCATTTCCCACAGCCACTTCTCTATGAATGTTTCAAGAATGTACATATGTGAAAATAAGTCAAAAACATTCCATTGCTAACGAGTCTGGAAGCTCAAAATTGGTTGGTTCATAGGTTAAATCATTGGGTTTGTAATTCCCAAATGTGTAAAGAGATCAATGGACTTCATTGTTTTCATAACTCAAACAAGGATTGATTACAAGACGGAACATGCAACAACCATTAGAGATGCACTCAGGAACAGCTTTATTTATTTATACATTTCTACACCACCGAATAGCCGAAGCTTCCTGGAGGTTCACAACAGTTAAAACCACAAAACATCATAAAATACAGTATAAAATGTAAAATCTTAAAATGCCGATATAAAAGTACAAATCACAATAAAAAAAAATCCAGCAGCAATGCAGAGATTTAAAATACCATACCAGCTTTAAAACAGGGCTAAAAGACTAAAACTTTTGTGTATATAGCAGGAAGTCAGTGGGCAGACTATGGGCCTTGCTAGACCTACCAGAAAATCCGTTTGGGAGTTGGGGCGACGGCACACTACAGCTAGTGCGCCCCATCACCCTTTTCTAGACGTCAACACGCGACAGGGCAAGGGAAAGACCCGTCGCGTGCTCCGGGTTTTCTGCAGTTAAAGGTCCATGTGCGCAGGAGCACACCGCCAGAAAAGGTAGGTGGGGTTTTTTTTTAAAAAAAATAAAGGGTCCCCCGCTCCCCCTGCCCCGATTCCCCCCCACAATGCCTGATGCCCCCCCTTTCTGCTTGCTCAGCCGTCCTCCCCCCGCTTGCCAGGCCCTGTCCCCGTCCACCATGCCCATCCCCATCCTTCTTCCCCCCGTCCTTCTTCCCCCCCGTCCACCATGCCCATCCCCATCCTTCTTCCCCCCCGTCCACCATGCTCATCCCTGTCCTTCTTCCCCCCGTCCACCATGCCCATCCCCGTCCTTCTTCCCCCCCGTCCACCATGCCCATCCCCATCCCCATCCCCATCCTTCTTCCCCCGTCCACCATGCTCATCCCCATCCTTCTTCCCCCCCGTCCACCATGCCCATCCCCGTCCTTCTTCCCCCCGTCCACCATGCCCATCCCCATCCTTCTTCCCCCCGTCCACCATGCTCATCCCCATCCTTCTTCCCCCCCGTCCACCATGCCCATCCCCGTCCTTCTTCCCCCCCGTCCACCATGCCCATCCCCATCCTTCTTCCCCCCCGTCCACCATGCCCATCCCCGTCCTTCTTCCCCCCCGTCCACCATGCCCATCCCCATCCTTCTTCCCCCCGTCCACCATGCTCATCCCTGTCCTTCTTCCCCCCGTCCACCATGCCCATCCCCATCCTTCCCCCGTCCGCCATGCCCATCCCTGCTCGCCATGCCCACTCGTCATGCCCTGTCCCTGTCCCCGATGCCCGTCCTTCTCCCCCCCTCTCCTGCCGGGTCCGGTCTTTCCTATGGAGTGCTGTGCCCAGTCCGTGGCTACTCGCGAGTAAGCCAGCAGCCGGGAAAAGCCACAGCCCCTGCTAGACCTTCCGCAACCCTGGCTTCAGGCCGGGGCTGCGGAAAAGCCGGTCCATAAGTGATAAGGGAGGTCTTAGCCCGGTCTGACCCCGGGATCCCCTGTGCGTCATCTGGATGCACAGGAAGGAGACTGGGCCTCACACCGCGCTAACGCCTCGTCTAGCAACAGTCTATGTCATGTGAACCTGGCCAGACTGACTTGTTGCCATGACAAACAAGCTCCCCAGTACCCTACAACAGCCCATGCCTGAGAAAAAGACACATTAAACTCACTGGAATGTACTTCTGAGTGGACATGCATAGGATTGTGCTACACATCATTAGATTGGCATGAAAGCCATTCTAATTGTTTCCAAATTAAAAGGGTCTTAGCTTTTGGTTTCATTCTGTTTTTACCAGTCCTTAAAATCGGGATAGATTTTCAAGTAAAGGATATCAACCAATATGTGGACACTGGATGGATTCCCTCATGGCCTAGTATTGTTTCCTGTTTCACCAAAGCTGAACAGCAAGGACATGAAAAACCTAAGAGCTTCATTAAATCAGACAGAAGTCCAGATCTACACCAAGCAGGATATAACACTTTGAAAACGGTATATGTAATGTGTCCTAGGCCTGAACAGTTGTCAAAACTGCTATAAACCATTATAAATCAGTCATGTAGATCCTGCCCATTTAATTTAGCATGCTATTTCCAACAATGGCCAACCAAATGCCATGGAGAAGTCCACAAGACGGCGATGAATTTGATGTCCCTCCCCATAGCAAACAAAAAACAAAAAAAACCCACAGCACCAGACAGTTGGCCTGTGCAAAGATTTGGATTCGGATGTCCAAATCTGGGAGGGGCAAAGTGGGTGACTAAGGAGGGACTAAGCTTTGGCTTAGTCCCTCCTTACCCACAATCCCTTTTCCCCCCTCTCCCACCCCCACCCTTAGTTAGGGTTAGGGTAAATTGATGAAGGGGCTTTGGGGTCTTTGGTTTGGGGGGGATAAGTAGGGAATAGAGAAGGGCTAGTAGGAGAGGGGCATTTTGGGGTGGGGTTATAATGAATGAATGAATGAATGAATGAATACCTTTATTGAATAAATCTTCTGACCATTTCAAAAAATCACATAATCATTAAGAACAAACAGACATTACTTAAAATTTATGGTTTAAAATTTAAAAACAATATACAGTTCGTATATTATATATGACTAACAGTTAATAAGACCCCTTGTATATTACAACATTTGATAAAAACTTATTAATTAATCCATTTTTTCAGGGGGGAAATTCCTTATGCTGGCTGCTTTAAGAGCGAAGAGAGCAACCCTCTGGGTCACAAAATAGTTAGAACCATGTAAGAGAAAGGACAATTTATCCTTGGCTGTAGATAAGATAATGTTCTCTACATTTTGGATATAAACAACATTCAAGTAAATAGTGGGCTAAATCTTCTCTTTCAGGGTTGCCACATATACATAGTCTATCTTTCGACGGAATACCTTGGAATCTACCCTGTAACATCATTGTGTCCATTTTGGGATGGGGTTATAGGGGGAGCCATTTTGTGTTTGTGGAGGGAGCCATTTTGGGATGTGGCCGTGGTGCTGGCCATTTTGTGAATAGGATCCGAATCGGAATCTTTACACAGGCCTACCAGGCAGTATATACCAATTTTGTTTGAAGTTAATCAGACCACCTGACTGACGTTCTGTGAAAGCAAAATCTCATATCCCCTCTATTCCCATATTGTTTGTGAAATACAACGATAATAGGATGTGTTTCCTGGAAACAAGGCTATATTAGTACCTTTGAGCCAGTCTCCATTTTCTGCTTCAGCTTGTCTAATAGCCTTCTCAGTGCTGCGCTGCAGGCCTTTAAGAATGTAATCTCTATAATCTATATCAATTTATTTTAATTTAGCACATTTGTTCCTTGTTTGTAGTAATGGATCATCTGTTGCTCAGAGTTCTGACTCATGCTGGAAAATGAATACAAATAAGAACAGGAATGAAAGAGGAGCACTCCAATGCCTTGATCATCAGATGCACTGGGAAAGCTGACCTCAACCAGCAACAGCTCTGTTGGGCTTAATTATCCTGCTGAAAAAAGAGAGGCTTCATTAGGTTTGCTGAGCAACAGATACTAAGACCAATTTTATAGTGCCCTCTAAAGAGCCTCAGACTACCAACTCTCCTTATTGATATACCTGTGATTTCCCACCATTGCATTCCCCTTCTTATTGTCTCTTCTACATCTTGACTCTGGGAAAGATTCATCAGTGGCTAGGGATTTGGGCAAGGAGGTTTCTCTGACAGCAGGGGATGGAGGCATCATGGTCTAGAGTAGCCACAAGTTCTATTTTACAGAAGACAGTCCTCTATTTGAAGGGTTGTCCAGTCCAAGGCCTCAGCTAGACCTAGCGATCTAGCAGGATAGAGGGGTGAAGATCTCACAATATTTTTATCGTGAGATCTCCCCCTCTGTTTACACGCAGTGCAGGACGACCTCAGAGGGCGAGGACGTTGTGGCCGCCATTTTTAAATTTTTCTTAAAGAAGAAGAGCGCACAAACGCTCGTGAGCAGAAAGGTAGGGTTTTTCAATTTAAACTTAATTTTTCCCCTCCCCCCACCCCACCCCACCCCCGATGGGCACATAGAGGAGCTCTGCACCCCATGCACAGGTCATGGCTCATCGCAAGGAACTGCGAGGAACTGGGACAACCTGTGATGCCCGCCCACACATTCCACGGTCTCGAGATCATCCCGAGACTGCAGAAAAAGTTGGCCCAAAGGCGAGGGTTTCTTAGCATTTTAACACTTAATTTAACTTAAATTTAAACTTTGCTGTTTTAATTCTATATTTTAACCTATATCAATTTTTGCTCTGTGGTTTTAATCCTGGTTGTGCTTTTTATATTGTATTTTGTATTCATGTTTTTAAATGGTTGGTTGTTTTATGCTTTTCATGGTTTTCATTTTTGTGAACCGCCCAGAGAGCTTCAGCTATTGGGCAGCATAAAAATGTAATAAATAAATAAAAATAAATAAATCCCTCCCTGATCCCGGGATCCCCTGTGCATCATGTGAACGCACAGGGACGATCCCAGGGATCGCCCCAGGATTTTGCTCCATCTAGCTAAGGCCCCAGTCTCATTTAAAGAAGAAAAACCATAACAAGTGAGAGGTGGGTGGTACCTATCAGCAATTAGCACCCAGACAACTGACTGATCCAACACAAAGGCCACCTGGTCACAGTCTCTCCCCACCCCCCGCCTTCCCTGAACTGTATTATGTTTCCAGTAATTGCATCTATACGTATAACTTAGCATCTGCAAATTTTATGTAAATCACTGCTCACTTCTATCCATTTGGGGGAGGGTGATATGTTTCATCTCTTTTTGTGGGGGGAGACATAGAAGTGCCCGCTCTATCATGGCCACTTGTTCTCCCTCTTCTTGACCTATAGAAGTCTCTGGCTGAGGTGGCTGCTTCACAAAAAGGTTGCACCAAAGGGTTTCTCTTCTCCTCCCACATCCAGGATTCCTTTATATTTGTAGCAGGGATGTTGGAGCAATGCATTCAGGGTAGGGTGACCATATGAAAAGGAGGACAGGGCTCCTGTATCTTTAACGGTTGCATACAAAAGGGAACTTCAGCAGGTGTCATTTGTATGTAGGGAGAACATTGGTGCAATTCCCTCTTCATCCCTACAGTTAAAGGTGCAGGTGCAGAAAGAGGGAATTTCACCAGGTTCTCCATATATACAAATGACACCTGCTGATTTTCAATACGACTGTTAAAGATACAGGAGCCCTGTCCTCCTTTTCATTGGGTCACCCTAATTCAGGGGGTGGAGCTGGCTGAGCTTTCATCAGCTCGGCCTCTGGGACTTCAGTTTGCTTTCCCCTGAGCTGGCCCGACTCAACCTGCTTCAAATCAGGCCAGTTCATGGATTGTTGTTGTTGTTGTACAGTGGTGGTCAAAATTATGGACACTTTTTGAAATTTTAATGTTTTGCAATTTTGCATGCTTATAGAAAATGTTCTGTTTCACGTAATTCAAATATCTATATATCAATTGAAAGGGAATTTAATGCTGAATTCAATAAAAAAACAGAATGCAAATATCTGCAGTACAAAAAAGTTATGCTTACTTTAGTCTAAAAACAAACACAGGTGTGATCGAGTGAAGAAGCTGATTGGAATTGCAAACCCTACTGGCCAATCACAGTCCTTGTTCTGGGGACCAATCACATGGCAGTAGCTGTGATACATCATGTTTCAAGTTGGAGAAAGTCAGTTTTGCTGTTTGTTCTGTAACTGAAGCACAATTGGAGATTATGGCCTCATCTACACCAAGCTGGATATTCCACTATGAAAGCGGTATATAAAAGCTTTACAGAGGTATTGAAGTTCACTGACAACTGTTGGGGCCCATAAGACACATACCATATACCACTTTCATATCGTTATATCCTGCTTGGTGTGGCTCCTGCCTTTTATATTTCGCTTTCATAGTGCAATATCCTGCTTGGTGTAGATGAGGCCTGTGTGAATATTTGAAGCATTTCTCAAATTAAAAGTGTAAGTACATACAATGGCACCAAAGAAAAGAGTTGATGGAACACCCAGGAAAAGAAGCAGGAATGTTGTATTATGTGAATCAGGTCTTTCAATTGATATATAAACATTTGAATTTCTTGAAACAACATTTTCTATAAGCATGCAAAGTTACAAAACAAGAAAGTTTCAAAAAGTGTCCACAATTTTGGCCACCACTGTAAATAGCAATTTGCACAAATTGTGGCCACAAATTGCAGCTGCAATTTGCATAAGTTGTACAAATGACACAATTTACCTCCACAATGTGCACAAACTGCAATTTATTTATTTTTAAAAACCAAAAAAGTTCCTGGATTTTGGGAAGAAAGTTGCAGCTTAGCTTGCAAATGCAAGCTGAGTCATGGGCACCGCAGAAATCCAGCAAGACCACAAAATCTGAGCACAGATTGGACAAAAATGTGGTCTGTCGTATATTTCCAAGGTTGCAATGTGATTCGCAGACCAAGGAATGCATTTGACAGTCTGTGTACATTTGAATGGGAGAAGAATGCATGCGTTTCAAAGATGGATGCAATTAACACCTACATTTGGAAAAATATTCACAGAAAGACACAGAGATTTTCACGCAAAAACAAAAAACTAAGTTCGCAATCTGATGCAGACTTGAGTCAGAATGAGCTTCAAGATGGAATTTGGGGTTTTTAGCGAGCTCAAGTTTTGCTGATTCACACATCTCTAGCTGCAGTTCACCAAGTTTCATTTCAGATAACTAGGGCCACAGCTAGACCTAAGGTTTATCCTGGGATCATCCAGGGTTCCCCCCCGCCTGAGCACTGGATCCCCTGTGTGTCACCTAGATGAACAGGTTTGACCCCTGGACGATCCAGGGATGAAACTTAGGTCTAGCTATGGCCTTGGAGGGCATTGATGACCATTATGTTAGGGTAGGACCTGGGTCAACCTAAGTCAGTACCCTGGGGGAACAACAAGTGTAGTCCAGCATAGAGACCACTTCACTTAGACCTGGGCTGAAACCCCGAGGGAAAAACCCTGTTTACTCAATGATTGGCATTTGGAAAGTCAGTGGCCCCATTCGTACAAAACAACAACACCTGGGTTGTTTAATTTACGGGTTGTTGGTCACACATGGGAGTGAGTAAGTACACTCTTTCCCACCAGCTCACTGCTTCCGCCTTCTTTCCAGATTACAAAACAACACCAGGATTGCATTCACAACCTAGGAATGCCCCGTTTTAACCCATGCTTTGTTCTTGGATTAAAACTCCGGGTTATTTCTTTCTCAACACCCCACTGTGCAGGATTGGAATATCACAGTGCACAGTTGTTTTGTAATCCAGAAACAAAGCTCCCGCGCATCTCCAACTTTTCATAGGTTGTTTAACCCATGATTGATCATTACATGCGACCTGGGTTATTCATTTTCAGCTCAGCTTGCAAAAACGAAACTATACTGAAATTATACCTCCCTCGTAAATGCTCTTGAATGCCTAAGAGTGTAATCCTATGCATGTTTAGAAACCCCTACAACTCTCCCAGAATCCCCCAGCCAGCATGGCTGGCTAGGGAATGCTGGGAGCTGTTGGACTTGCTTTCTGTCTAAACACGCATAGGATTGTGCCTTAAATGAGAAAAAGCAGTGCAAAACACTTTGTGCATCCATGGCAATATTTAAATTATATATATCAATAATAAGCTTCAAGCTGTTATTGGCCTTTTTCCAGGAAAGAAAAAAAATCAGATGTAATTTTAAGCAAGCACAGAAGGGAAGCAAGCCCTGTTAACAAATTATTTTCATCTGTGTTTGAATGACTGATGTGAATTTTCCTTGTATAGAGAGAAGGTGTGGCAGGGGAGAGCACATGGCTTCTGTAAGAGAGACAGATGCACCATGCCTGCAGCCATGCACATTTGCTCAACAAGCTACTGCCACTGTCATCATTCTTCTAGGAGGGAGCCAATAAAAGAAAACATATAAAATTTTATTGTATTGTGACACTGGTTATTATATCCAGCAGTCAGAACTCTTACCCAGAGGCAGGGGGCTTTCCTGTTTCTTAGTGAAGAATAAATTGCTGGACTGTCACAGGGAAAGTGAAACAACGGGAGGAAAGTTCAAATTCATTCTGAAGCCTTTTATGATATTATATGGTGACATAAAGCGTAAATGCACCGGGGCACACAAAGAGCAAGAAGCTAACAAAAAGGAATAACCAACAAATGATTGGACAAGACCAACATATGAGTTTCGAAGTTTAAAGGGAGAAAAAGTCAGAGAAACTGAGCCAATTGGCCATTAAAAAAGGTCATTTAAGATTTCCGCCCACCCCTTTTCCCCCAAAGCAGCACACTAGGGATGTTGAATCTCACATCCATGGGCCAAATCCATTTCTCCAAAGTCCCCCAGATGGCCACACCCCTCCCTTGGCCACACCTCCTTTCCCTCACCCACCAATCATTTGGTGGTTTCCTGGCTTTTATGCATTTTTTCCCCCGTCTAAAAGGTTGAAATGCCTCTTCAAAGGTTTAGTTACGAGCAGTAACAGCTTTAAATTAAAATATACTGGTATTTTTGGTAATCTAGAACCACCCCTTTTTCTTCTTGCCCCTGCACATTTTGCCTTCAGCCCCGCCCACCACTGAAATGCAGCCACCCAAAGCTTCTCCAACATAGAATTCAGCCCTCGGGCTGAAAGAATCTCTCCAATCCTGCATTACACCTTGTAGTTCCTCTGAAATTATGGGAAAGCTAAAGATTCTGGCCATCCTTTCACAGGCCATTCCTCTAACCACAGTCTTTTTCTATTCACAAGGATCATTAGAACTGTCATGAGATGTTGGGATTTGAACATGGATCTAAATTCAGAATTTCTGTCCCCCCCCCTGGACTTTTGGGAACATTTTGCAAGCAGTGACAGTTGATGCTCATTGGGGGTAGCCTCACTTTGGCTAATGGTAGGGCCGGCCCTGGTCAAGTAATTCTGGTTTTGTCCTTATTGCCTTTCCTTGCAAGGACACTAAGAACACTTAAGCACTGTGGTACAATCTCTTAACGTCTAACTTAAAAATAGTGCCTTACCTTGGTTCAGTAGGCTTATGTGCTGTCACACTTTATTTTCTGCTAGGGGAGAAAAGTCCAGCCTCCACCACCCCTTCCAGCCACACCTTTCCTCCAGCTAGACCCCTGTTCCAGGGTGAGAACGGACAGGCTTAGGGATCAAGGGGCACCAGGGGCTTTTGGCCAGACCATTTGGCTGCATACCCCTCCCCATCCCACACAAAAGCACAAAAAGAGATTCTCCTGCTCCTTTGCTCTCCAGCTACCATCTGATGTCTCTTCCAAATATGGCCACCATTAGCAGACATATTTGCGAGTTGAAGGCCGCTATAATTGAAGTACCAGAAAATGCCTGACGCTGCTGCAAGCATGTGGTCTCTCTCAATCTCCGTCTCTCCAAATCTGCCCCTGATGAGGGCATGCACACTTCAGAAGCAGGGGCCCACAATGTGTCTATGGTATCATGCTACTCTCCTGCCCATCTAAAGACCACCAGGTTCTCTCTGAAACTGTGCCCAGCTCTGCCAAATGCTGCAAGCTTTCACTCCATTATATCTAGTTTGCTGCCAATATTCCTGTGCCTGCCTCCACTTTCTCCACCTCTTTTTGTGGCAGTCTACCTTTGGGTAATTGCTGTCAGCAGAAGACCTGTAATAGGTGGAGTGCCCAGCTTCCAATCCTCCTCCTCTCCTTCCTTGCTCCTCCAATGCCCACATGCAACCAACCATTTCAATGGCACAGGGCTCATCTACACCAAGCAGGATATCCCACTATGAAAGCGGTATATAAAAGGCAGGAGCCACACTACTGTTTTATATTGAAGTGCACTGACAACTGTTGGGGCCCATTGACACATACCACATACTGCTTTCATACCACTTTCATAGTGGGATATCCTGCTTGGTGTAGATGTGTCTTGGGCCCCAACAGTTGTCAGTGCACTTCAGTACCACTACAGAGCAGTAGTGTAGAACCTGCAGTGCATTTCAATACCGCTATAAAGCAGTAGTGTGCCTCCTGCCTTTTATATACCGCTTTCATAGTGGGGTATTCTGCCTGCTGTAGGTGAACACACACACACACACACACACACACACACACACAGAGAGAGAGACAGAGACAGAGACAGAGAGAGAGAGAGAGAGAGAGAGAGAGAGAGAGAGAGAGAGAGAGAGAGAGAGAGAGTTCACACACTGCTGCTACCCACCTCAATAAGAAAAAAAAAATTGTGTGCCCATCTGCTTCTGCAGAGACTGTGCCATCCACTCCTATTACTGTCTGCCACACTGTGTTGATAGATTTTTGCCCATACCTCATGCTGATGCTGCCTACCTGATGGAAAGAGATTGGCCCTTGTGACCTCATACTGATGCTGCCTGCCCAAAGGAGAGAAGAAATAGCCAATGTGCCCTCTCTCAGCTGCTGCCCACCAAAAGGAGAGAGGGAGAAAGTTTGAGAGACATTTTAGTGTGTCTGTCCTAGAAGTAGAGTCTCCCCTTCTCTTGAGCGGAGTGATTTGTTTCCTATCCGGGGTTTCTCATGACAGGTTGTATAACTGAGGAGAGACATCTATAAAATCCAGCCGGCTGTTTTGCTCTTTGTTCTCACTTTAGGAGGAGGAGGGGGCATGCCTGCCCAGAGACTTTAGGACCTTCGAACGGCCTCCCCATTGCATCCAGGGAACCAATGCAACACCCATTGAGGGGATTATGATTGCCAATGGAAGAGCGTGTGTAAGCTTTCTGGTGCATGTATTGTTCATATCTGCATCCATATTATAACTGTGTATTCAACGAACTGTATGTCATTCTTTTACACGTGGTCTTGTTTCATCTTGGCAACCCCAGAATCTGTTTTCATAGAATCATAGAATAGCAGAGTTGGAAGGGGCCTACAAGGCCATCGAGTCCAACCCCCTGCTCAATGCAGGAATCCACCCTAAAGCATCCCCGACAGAGGGTTGTCCAGCTGCCTCTTGAAGGCCTCTAGTGTGGGAGAGCCCACAACCTCCCTAGGTAACTGATTCCATTGTAGCACTGCTCTAACAGTCAGGAAGTTTTTCCTGATGTCCAGCTGGAATCTGGCTTCCTTTAACTTGAGTCCATTATTCCGTGTCCTTCACTGTGGGAGGATCGAGAAGAGATCCTGGCCCTCCTCTGTGTGACAACCTTTCAAGTATTTGGAGAGTGCTATCATGTCTCCCCTCAATCTTCTCTTCTCTAGGCTAAACATGCCCAGTTCTTTCAGTCTCTCTTCATAGGGCTTTGTTTCCAGACTCCTGATCATCCTGGTTGCCCTCCTCTGAACACGCTCCAGCTTGTCTGCATCCTTCTTGAATTGTGGAGCCCAGAACTGAACACAATACTCTAGATGAGGCCTAACCAGGGCAGAATAGAGAGGAACCAGTACCTCACGTGATTTGGAAGCTTTACTTCTATTAATGCAGCCCAAAATAGCATTGGCCTTTCTTATAGCCATATCGCACTGTTGGCTCATATTCAGCTTGCAATCTACAACAATTCCAAGATCCTTCTCATTTGTAGTATTGCTGAGCCAAGTATCCCCCAACTTGTAACTGTGCCTTTGGTTTCTATTTCCTAAATGTAGAACTTGGCATTTATCCCTATTAAATTTCATCCTGTTGTTTTCAGCCCAGCACTCCAGCCTATCAAGATCACTTTGAAGTTTGTTTCTGTCTTCCAGGGTATTAGCTATCCCACCCTATTTTGTGTCATCTGCAAATTTGATAAGCATTCCCTGCACCTCCTCGGCCAAATCATTAATAAAAATGTTGAAGAGCACTGGGCCCAGGACTGAGCCCTGCGGTACCCCACTCGTTGCCTCTCCCCAGTTTGAGAAGGTTCCTTTGATAAGTACTCTTTGAGTCCGATTCTGTAGCCAACTGTGAATCCACCTAATAGTTGTTCCATCTAGCCCACTTTTAGCTATTTATTTATTTATTTATTTATTACATTTTTATACCGCCCAATAGCCGAAGCTCTCTGGGCGGTTCACAAAAATTAAAACCACAGTAAAACACCCAACAGTTTAAAACACAATTACGAAATACAGTATAAAAAGCGCAACCAGGATAAAACCACACAGCAAAGTTGATATAGGATTAAAATACAGAGTTAAAACAGTAAAATTTAAATTTAAGTTAAAATTAAGTGTTAAAATACTGAGTGAATAAAAAGGTCTTCAGCTGGCGACGAAAGCAGTACAGTGTAGGCGCCAAGCGGACCTCTCTGGGGAGCTCGTTCCACAACCGGGGTGCCACAGCGGAGAAAGCCCTCCTCCTAGTAGCCACCTGCCTCACTTCCTTTGGCAGGGGCTCATGGAGAAGGCCCCCTGTAGATGATCTTAAGGTCCGGGTAGGTACATATGGGAGGAGGCGTTCCTTCAGATAACCTGGCCCCAAACCGTTTAGGGCTTTAAATGTTAATACCAGCACTTTGAATTGGGCCCGGACCTGGACTGGCAGCCAGTGAAGTTGTAAAAGGACTGGCGTAATGTGATCTCGCCGGCCAGTCCCTGTTAATAACCTTGCTGCCCTGTTTTGCACCAGTTGAAGTTTCCGGACCGTTTTCAAAGGCAGCCCCACGTATAACGCATTGCAGTAATCCAAACGAGAGGTTATCAGAGCATGGATAACTGTAGCTAAGCTATCTCTGTCCAGATAAGGGCGCAGCTGGTATATCAGCCTGAGCTGATAAAAGGTGCTCTTTGCCACTGAGTTCACCTGTGCCTCAAGTGACAGTTCTGGATCCAAGAGCACCCCCAAACTACGGACCCGATCCTTTAGGGGGAGTGCAACCCCGTCCAGGACAGGGCAAACATCACCTCGCCGGACAGAAGAACCACCCGCTAACAGTACCTCCGTCTTGTCTGGATTGAGTCTCAGTTTATTAGCCCTCATCCAGTCCATTACCGTGCCCAGACACTGGTTCAGAACAGCCACTGCCTCACCTGGGTTTGATGAAAAGGAAAGGTAGAGCTGGGTATCATCCGCATATTGATGACACCTCAGTCCACATCTCCGGATAACCTCCCCCAGCGGCTTCATGTATATGTTAAACAGCATAGGGGATAAGATAGAGCCCTGTGGAACCCCATGGCTTAGGTGCCACGGCACAGAGCAATAATCCCCCAGCACCACCTTCTGGAATCGGCCATCCAAGTAGGAGCGGAACCACTGCAACGCAGTACCTCCAACTCCCAGCTCAGACAACCTATCCAGAAGGATACCATGGTCGATGGTATCGAAAGCCGCTGAGAGGTCCAGGAGAACCAACAGGGTCGCACTTCCCCTGTCTCTCTCCCGACAGAGGTCATCCCACAGGGCGACCAAGGCAGTTTCCGTTCCAAAACCAGGCCTGAAGCCCGATTGAAATGGATCTAGATAATCCGTTTCATTCAAGAGTGCCTGGAGTTGTCCTGCAACCACCCGCTCAAGCACCTTGCCCAGGAAAGGGATATTAGCCACCGGCCTATAGTTGTTAACATCCTCCGGGTCCAGATTAGGCTTCTTCAGGAGTGGTCTAATTACCGCCTCTTTTAAAGAGGCCGGCACCACTCCCTCTCTCAAGGAGGCATTTACAACCTCCTGGACCCAGCCGGCGATCCCCTCCTTATTTGATGTAATGAGCCATGAGGGGCAAGGATCAAGCACACAGGTGGTCGACCGGACTTGGCCAAGCACCTTGTCCACATCCTCGGGCCTCACTAACTGAAACTCATCCAATAAAACTGAACCGGACGGCGCTCTGAACACCTCTACTAGTGGAGCTGCATTAAGTGTGGTGTCCAATTCATGACGAATCTGAGCGACTTTATCTTCAAAGTGCCGTGCAAATTTGTCACAGCGTGCTACCGAGGGTTCCACCATCTCTCGCCCTGGCCCAGAGTGTAACAGGCCGCGAACCACCCGGAAAAGCTCCGCCGGACGACACTGAGAAGACGCAATGCTGGTGGAAAAGAACTGCCTCTTTGCCACCCTCACCGCCACAGAGTAGGCTCGATAGTGAGCTCTAACCCGTGTTCGATCAGACCCAGCACGAGTCTTCCTCCACCTGCGTTCTAGCCGTCTCCCCTCTTGCTTCATCGCCCTCAGCTCAGGTGTATACCAAGGAGCTGACCGGGCTCTTTATTAATCAGAATGTCATGTGGTACTTTGTCAAAAGCTTTGCTGAAGTCAAGATATATGACGTCCACAGCGTTCCCACGGTCCACAAGGGAGGTTACCTTATCAAAAAATGAGATCAAATTTGTCTGACAGGACTTGGTCTTGACAAATCCATGTTGGCTTCTAGTGATCACTGCATTGATTTCAAGGTGTTTATAGATTGACTTCTTTATAATCTGCTCCAGAATTTTCCCAGGGATGGATGTCAGACTGACTGGTCTGTAGTTCCCAGGTTCTTCCTTTTTGAAGATAGGGACAACGTTAGCCCTCCTCCAGTCATCCGGCACCTCACCCGTCTTCCATGATTTTGCAAAGATAATAGACAAAGGTTCTGAGAGTTCTTCCGCTAGCTCCTTCATTACTCTTGGATGCAGTTCATCGGGCCCTGGAGATTTTGACTGGGCCCTTAGTGGATCAGGCCTTCAGATTGATACAGCTTGTTCACCCTCATCCTTCTGAAAAAGCCTCCAGACGCTAGTTCAAGGGTTTCACAGCCTCCTTGGGATGTGTAGATGGAAATGAGAGATACAGCTGACACTTCAGCCCAAACCTCATGTAGATGTTAAAAAGCATGGGGGACAGGGTGGAACCTTGCAATACCCCACAGGCTAATGGCCATCTGGTAGAAAAGAAGTCCCCACCACTTCTGAAGCTGGTCCTCCAGGAAGGAACAGAACCACTTTAAGCTGTGTCTCCTAGGCCCAACCCAGATAAATAACTCAGAAGGATATCATGGTCAATGGTATTGAAAACTGCTGAGGTATGAAAGAACCAACAGGGTTGCACTTCCCCATCCATGTGGTCTATATTCGTACTAAGTCCCAGTGAGCTCATAGGTATGCTTAAGATTGCAGCCTATATATGCTGTAGAAACCCTCTGCTAGTGTCCTCTGTGCCTCTAACAAACCAACCCTAATTACTTAGAGGTACTCATCATTCATAGAAGTAAATGCTGCAGCTACACAAATATTGGTATATCAGGGGAGAAGTAGAGTAAATGTGTAGGAGACTAGAGAGATTACCCAGTGAGAGAACCCGCATTCATGCCCTTTCAAGCACAGTTGTGGTTTTCTTTTCTTGTTCCTTTCTTGCTTGGTTGGCAGCAGGATCATTACAGATGTCAGAAGAAGAGGCGGAAGAAGCTGCAGATTAAAAGACTGCTCTGTTCAATGTACCAAAGTCTGCTGCTTTTCATTTATATATGAGGTCTGCACTGTTTTATAGCTAGTTTCTCATCTGAAACTTGGTTCAATGAGCCTAGGAATGTTAGAAATGGCCTTCCTAAGTGAGACATCTCTGATGATGCTAGCCAGTCCAAACCCACCTTAAAGTCTATTTCATCCACTGGCCTGATCCATTACCCATTTACATCAACTGAAAGTTGAATTTCAGAATATGTCATATATGAAACTGCCAGAGCCCTTTTCAGGTGGCAAGAAAGGAAAGGAATGTTAAGTTGAAGGAAGCTTCCAGACAGTCCTGCCAAATTAATGGCAACATTTATGTATTCAAAGGCCTCTTTTGAAAAAAGCTGATTTTGGTACATGCCAGTGTATTTAGCATATAATTGATTCCTGAATATGAATGGAGGCATATTTCCTGTTTGGGGGGCTGCCTTTTGAGGGGAGGGGTAAATGTTCCAGAAATGCTGACTGTTTAAATTAAATGGTCGCTCCAAAAACTCCATCACACCTGGGAAAAAATGCTGGCTCCCATCGCTTCTTCGTCGTCGCTCAGTTACTTCCTGTTTGAAAACAGGAAGTAAACCAGGAGCATGAGGCCCATTCAGTCGGGCATTGTAATCACGCTGCTTCTCCCGCACACAGCAGGAGAGAGCAGCAACTTCCAGTTTAAAAAATATTTCAGAGTTTTTCTGGTTTTTCTTGCAGCACAAGGAAGGCCAGAAGGGGCGGAAGGCATGCGGGAGGTATGTGAGGGGCCTCCGAAAAATTCGTGAGTGCCCAGATGGAGCTCCAAGAATAAGACTGCAAATAAATTGTTACTCCTTATATGCGCATGAACAGCTATGGCTCTTTAAAAACTCTTCCACTTTGAAATAATTATTGTATGGTATCTGATTTAAAGGACATCAGAACCTGTGCTAAACTCAGGACCTGCTAGGGTGGTCATGTGTCCTCTTTTTCAGAGGACTGTCCTCTATTTGGAGAGCTGTCAGAGGACACTTCTTTATTGGAAGATGTTTTCAGTTTAAAGGGCTATCCAGATGGTCTTTCTTAAAGATAAACAGCCATAAAAAAGGGAGAGCATAAGAAAGCATAAGCGAGCATAAGAAAGGGAGAGGCCTTAAAGTTGTCCAGCGACAACACTTGGACAGCAAACTGAACATGGCACACAGATCACGTGGTCACTGTCTTCCTCTCTATTGTCCTCTCTTTTGGTGATGCATGTCCTCTTTTTTTGTTATTCACAACTGGTACCTCTCACCCACTATAAATTACCCTCTGCCTTTACTCATAAAGGCACACAAAAGTTAAATTGAGTTGACTGTACTGATACCCTTTTGTTTAACCTACTGTAAAGCACAGCGGGAAGGTCAGGCTCTGGGACATTACTTCCTGGCACCATCCGTAGAGTGTTCCCTCCTACCACAAACCTGATAGGCTGAGTTCCAAGCTTAATGGTCACAGAATCATAGAATAGTAGAGTTGGAAGGGGCCTATAAAGCCATCGAGTCCAACCCCCTATGTAGGCTGCAGTATTAGCCAGCCTGCATATCCAGTCAGCTGATTCCAGAGGGCAATCATAGTACACCAGGCTTGATAAATCCCTGGCCTCAGAGTTTGCTCCTCAGTCTGAGCAATTTATCTCTAGTAGTGTGAGGAGGACTCTGTCTAGTAGCGGCTCCCTCCTCCTGATAGTTGCCTTGAATCTTGACCTCTGACCACATACATGCTTCTGGCCCTTTCATGCTCATTTGGTGCTCTGCACTTTTAAAAAGATTGAAACTGTATTGTCAAGATAGAATAAATGCCAATAAAAATGAGAGGTTCATATGGTTAATTGAAGTGAAACCAAACAAAGTGTCATGTAAAAATAAAATAATTAAATGCAAGATTTATTTATTGTATTTATATACCATCCCATAGCCGAAGCTCTCTGGGCAGTTTACAAAGATTTTTTAAAAAAGGTGGGAGAAATCCACAAGCAGTCAACAAAGCAAAAGAAAAGTTATTCATATGTTGTAAAGAGATGCGGAAGGTGGTGAGAAAATGCCATATACCATATTTCTTCGATTGTAAGACACTATCAATTGTAACACACACACTAATTTCAGTACCACCAACAGGGAAAAAAACACTAAGACACACCCGCGATTCTAAGACGCACCCCATTTTTAGTGATGTTTATATGGGGGGGAAAGTGTGTCTTAGAATCGAAGATATAGGGTATTACAAAATAGAATCATAGAATCATAGAATAGCAGAGTTGGAAGGGGCCTACAAGGCCATTGAGTCCAACCCTCTGCTCAATGCAGTCCAACCCTCTGCTCAATGCATTCAACTGAAGCTGTGTTACTATCAAAGTGGGAAAATGTAAAAGGTAAGTGGGGGTGAGAGAAATATGAGAGGGGAGAAATCATGAATATTTCTATAAAAGGGGGAAACGTTTGAAACTGTGTTGTCAAAGAGGAAATTAAGAAAACTGTACAATAGACTGAGGGCATAGCTAGACCAGCTGATATCCCGGGGATCGCCCCGGGATCATCACTGTGTGTCCACATGATGCACAGAGGATCCCGGGAACAGGGAGGGATGATCCCTCCCTTGCCCTGGGATATCGGCCTATGCTTTTTTCCTGCTTTTTCCATGGTCTCGGGATGATCCCAAGACTGCGGAACGTGTGGGTGGGCGTCGCGGGTTGTCCCGGCTCCTCGCAAGTAACCACGAGGAGCCGGGAGCTGGGCATAGGGCACAGAGCTCCTCATCGGGGGTTGGGGGAGTGGGGAATTTTTTACAAAATAAAACCCACCTTACTGTTCTTTGCTCACGTGCTCATACACTGTCTCCTTTTTAAAAAATGGCAGGCGCAATGTCCTCTTCTTCCTAGGATGTTGCACGCCATGTGTAAACAAGGGGGAGATCTTGCGATAACCATATCATGTGATCCTCCCTCCTCCATTGTGCTCGACCCTTTAGGCCTAGCTATGGCCTATGAGACCTGAGGGAATTAATGTGGCTAAGATACACATAGCACAGCTATTTAAAACATAGGAAGATGCCACAAGCAAATAATAATAAAAACAACAACCATGGAGTAGAATTGGGAAAGTAAGTAGAAAAACAAAAAACCTGCTGAAAAGATGGGAGTTGATCGAACAGACATAAGAAAGAAAAATGTAGAAGAAGGCAGGATGACAGAGTTTGAAGCAAACATAATTAAGCATCACCTCAGAACTGAACCTCCTTTGCTAAAAATACTAAAAAAGAACACTGATGGAACTGAAAAAATAACCTGAAAAGTATGATTAACGTTTTAAAAGAAAAGAAGAAAAAAGTACACCTGAAGTATTGGTAATACAGTTGTTTTTAAATGTAAATGTTAATATGAGCCTAAAACAACATTTTCAAAAATACAAGAAAAAAATCTTAGTTAAAAAAGGAATTACCTATGGGTCTTGTGGCACCATAAAGACCTATAAATGTTGCTACAACAGATTAACACAGCTACCTGTGTGCCTGCCTGTTTAATCTTCTGCTCAGGTACTAACTGTTGATAGTCAACTGTTCTTACAGCCCTTTATCTGGGGTGACCATATGAAAAGGAGGACAGGGCTCCTAAAGGGAATTTCTGCAGGTGTCGTTTGTATATATGGGGAACCTGGTGAAATTTCCTCTTCATCACAACAGTTAAAGCTGCAGGTGCCCTGCCCTCTTTTAAATCTGGTCACTCTAGTATAGCTCCTGCAGCTTTAACTGTGGTGATGAAGAGAGATACAAATGACCCCTGCTGAAATTCCCTTTTCTATGCAACTGTTAAAGATACAGGAGCCCTGTCCTCCTTTTCATATGGTCACCCTACACCAGAATTGGAGAGGACAGATAGAGGCTGCCCTTCAAATATTTATTTATTTATTTATTTATTACATTTTTATACCGCCCAATAGCCGAAGCTCTCTGGGCGGTTCACAAAAATAGAGGGCTGTCCTTGGCAAAAATAATGAGCCAATAAAATTGCAACTCAGGGCTGCAGCTGGTGGGGTCACAGCTACATTGGTTTCCTAGTTTTCTGTGTTTAGGATATGATCTACTCATGCTACCCTGAAATGCCCACAGCAAAGCAATGGACTCAGAAAGACCACCTCAAAATAGATGGCTTGATCCTTTGCAGTTATTTTGGTTTCACCAGCTGGCTGGATGTCCCAAGATGAAAGCACATGTAATATCTCTTATTTCCATTTGAGCAAAAAACATTCAGCAACCTCAGGTGTTTGTTTCTTAAAGGTTTATTGAAACCCCATATTGGAAGAAAAAGAAGAGTATGGTGTTTCTTTTTTGCTACAAATGCTGACAGGTTTCCACTGTCTCTGAAATCTTAAACTACCCAACACTTTCAGACTGCTCCTTTAAATTAAGCCCTTTGCAGAAATTCCATTAGCAAAGCGGAGGAGATTAATAAAGAAAACTATTTTAGAGACTGCAAAGAGCTCTAGCTGGGAGGCAATTTATCAAAAAATGGCCCTGGCAGCCTGAAGCCCAACTCTAAATGCTGGGTATGTGAGTGGCTTAGAAAATAAAGAATGTGCATAAATTAGATTAAAGGTGAGAGGTTTTTCTCCTAGTTAGTGCACTAAATCCAATCCTTGCTTCTCTCAATGTCAGTGAAAACCTTTAGGCATCCATGAAATACAGTAACTAATACAGTAATGTGCACCTGTCTGTTACTTTAGACCAAGAGGCAGCACAATTTTGAATCCTTAACGGGACATTATTTTTTTTAATAAATGATAGATTCAGTTACAAGGTAGTATTGATGACAAAGCTGTTGGTGTTTTAAATTCAACAGCTCCTTTCCACAAATTTGTTGCTCATCATTTGGACCAGCTCCACAAGTTCTTGTGCTTATTTTGTGGAAATGAAACTTAGGATGCAACCTTAGACAGCAGAGCTAGGCAAAGTGATGCCCGTGGGCACTAGTGCACCCTCAGACACTTTTCATGGTATCTGCTGAGATGTCCTACCCATCCCACTTTTTATTTCTGGAAAATAACGTGTGTGTGTGTGTGTTTTGGTTTGGGTTTTTTTTTAGGGTGACCATATGAAAAGGACAGGGCTCCTGTATCTTTAACAGTTGTATTGAAAAGGTAATTTCAGCAGGTGTCATTTGTATATATGGAGAACCTGGTGAAATTCCCTCTTCATCACAACAGTTAAAGCTGCAGGTGCCCTGCCCTCTTTTAAATCTGGTCTCAGTATAGCTGCAGTAGTATAGCTCCTGCAGCTTTAACTGTTGTGATGAAGAGGAAATTTCACCAGGTATGACATGAATATAAATGACACCTGCTGAAATTCCCTTTTCTATACAACTGTTAAAGATACAAGAGCCCTGTCCTCCTTTTCATATGGTCACCCTGGTTGTTTTTTTACAGGCAGCTGGGATTGTTTCTAAGCAAAATTAGAGCCTCTAGCTGCTGCAGTGTCCTTTTCCTGTGAATACCTCTGGATTACACATGAGCCTCAGACGTTATTAGGAAATTAAGATGGCTGGCGACACTAGGCCAATATTTTCATCTGCAGCACACTCATTTTCTGGCGGTGCCAAGGACAGTTTCTAATGTTTCCATATGGAACCATGGGATCAAATTCAGCCATTATTTGTGCAAATTGCTCAGAGACAGATTCGACTTAGAAATCAAACTATTACTTCAGCCTTTCTGAATTTTGAGGGTATATGGAAAAAGTTCCTAGAGTTTGTGTTCTTTAAAGGAAGTGGGAAACCACCAACAGATGAAACTATGAGTTTTTGGAAACAGGAATGAGATCCCGAGGTGGGGGGAGCACTGTTATGTTTAGTACAAATATGTTTAATAGGTTTACTAGACCAGTTTCCTCTTGAGAGCAACATAAACTGAATATCTATCTGACTCAAGTTCCGCTGCATGCACTTAAGCAATTGGTACACGTTCTTTTCTTTAGGGCCCCAGTATACAAGATACTTCCAGCATGAACCAGAGTAGAGTTGTTTTCTGAAGGCCTGAAAAAGAGCAGTCACTGGATTCTCTAAATTGAACCATGGGAGAGCCACCCCCCAAAAAATCAATAGCCTGTCTAAAATTTAGCTAGGGTGACCATATGAAAAGGAGGACAGGGCTCCTGTATCTTTAACAGTTCTATTGGAAAGGAAATTTCAGCAAGTGTCATTTGTATGCATGCAGCACCTGGTGAAATTTCCTCTTCATCACAACAGTTAAAGCTGCAGGAGCTATACTACTGCAGCTATACTGTGACCAGATTTAAAAGAGGCCAGGGCACCTGCAGCTTTAACTGTTGTGATGAAGAGGAAATTTTGCCAGGTTCTCCATACATACAAATGACACCTGCTGAAATTCCCTTTTCAATACAACTGTTAAAGAAACAGGAGCCCTGTCCTCCTTTCCATATGGTCACCCTACTTTTCAATACAACTGTTAAAGAAACAGGAGCCCTGTCTCCTTTCCATATGGTCACCTTATTATTGAGGAACTCAGGGGAGGCATCAAGAGTCTCATCTCAGGCTCCCCTTTGGATCACTGCAGGTTCCTCCTGGACTTCAGTTGAAGAGGCATTCTCCATGGAGTTACAAGGCTCTTCCTCTGAAGGGGTTTCTCCAGGATCTGGATTGGACAGGATCCTGACACCCCACCAGATTTACTGATGGTGGAACTGCCATGGCAGGCGGCCATGTTTCGGAGGCAGTACTGATGCTGTCAAGGTTCCTCCTTTACCTGGACCCCTTGATCAGCTCCTTAAAGATATCTTGCCTTTTTAAGAGCCCTTTTTCTCATCCAATATCTTTTTACTTTCCCCTCTTAGTAACGTGGGGTTTTGGCCTTAGGCGTGGTGTAAATGACACTCCTGAACATCAGGTTTTAACAACAAATATTTACTAGATTATTTGACATAAGGCAAAGACAGATAAACTTAAGGCATTTACTCAAACAGAGCTGTAAGACTTTTGTAGTAAATAACTGGCAAGGAGTCCAACTGCATGAAGGGGAGGCATCCCAAACAGGCAGCCCCGTCTTGGTTTTTATTAAGAACTAAGTGGTTACATTTCTTGTATACAAGCTATGATTGGTTGTTAAGTACAGCATGTTAAATGCATGATTACCTCGTGCACAGGGGGTGCACAGGAGGTGTTGGTTAGTGTGTGGTCAGCATGAATATACCATATAAGGGTTAAGGAAATACGTGATCATAGCATAGTGATTTCAATACTGTATTGTATTCTGTGGCCCTTACGTCAGTACATTCCAAGGCATTGGCCGGCAAGTACCAAGATGTTACTTAGCAAGGCTTTATCTTAAAAGTGTTATCCTGTGTTCTAGCACATCTCAGCATGGTATGCCAATACTGAAAGTGTGCCAAAGAGAGGGATAACAATTTCCCCTACAGACTTTAAAAGGCATAAAAGAAATAAAAACGCAGTTTCCTCTAGCCTAGCTACTCTTTCACCTGTAGGCTTTGGCCTAGAGTCCCTTCCAGCCTTCTCATGGCTGTTCTTCAGAGTCTGTCTCTCTGTAGTTCTTCCTCTCTTTCCTCCTGAACAGTTAACTCCACCCCTTTTATACCTTCCCCAGAACTGAAACCATACAATCAGGTAACCTAAAACTGGGGAAATGAAACTTAACTCCTTTAGGGAGAAAATGAAACTCAAGGAATGCCCCCTCCCATCAGGAGATTTTTGGGCCTTCAGGCTTAAACCAAGCTCAAGACTGTGTAGGCCTCAAACCTTCACAGATGCCTTCTCTGATAAGCACCTGAGAGCCATCTGCTATTGTTATGCTCCCACAATCCCCTGAGGTAGCATCACTCAAAGGCATTGTGGAAGTGCCACAATGGCAGCTTCTTGCTCAGCTGCCACTGCCCCACTCAGTAAAGCCAAGTAAAAGAACACTGGTAAAAGAACATACCTGAAGCAACACCAGCACACACTGCATGGCAGCAGCCTGAAGGGAGGGGAGGGGACAGAAGGATTATACCAGAGCTCAGGGACCTGCTTCACACCCTGCTGTCTGTGAATGGAAATTGTGGGTTTGCAGCTTTTGATTTTAATCTATTTTCTGGTTTATCAAATAAAAACCAATCTACAGGGTCTTTTCCATTAGCATTTCCTTGAGATCGGGAGCGGCCTGATAATCACAAACAATTATTTGTACCAGCTCGGTATGAAGGTTCACGTTGTGATTTATGCACTTTCTGAAATTCATAGATAAAAACTTTTAAGATTAACCCAGTGGGAGCTCAGCCATTAATTGGAATGGGAATAATTAGAGTTGCTAATAATCCTGCAACTCTTTAAACCAACACACTCGAGGCTGCCAATTCCACTCTCAAGAGCCTCAACGATGATGAGCAAATGCTCTCCGGAACCTTTCTCATCAGCTGCACAAGTTCCAATTTGCACCTTCTGCTTAGACTCCTTAACAAAAGCTTTATATCTCAGCAAGATCCCATTTTTCTTTGCAAAACTACAAACAAAGAAAAATAATCCTTTGCTTTTTAATAAACCTATCCATCTATCTCTTCGGTCTCAAGTAAGGCATGTGGCACCTTGCTACTCTCCCTGTTTGGCCTTATAGCACATAACCAGGGATGGAGGAAGTGGCCTCTGAAAGGGCGGGTGCCATTTGCGGAGTGTGGGGTGAGAAATAACGAGACGAGACACATAAATGGGATTAAATATGGGCCACATTTATTAAAGATCTGCAAAAGGGAGTGAAGGCCTAAGCGGGCATCATCGTTTGGGCAAGCCGTAGGCCATGGTAGGATCAGTCAGAACTCTAAAGGAGGTGTAATGTTTCAGGATTCTATAACTAGGATGAGGATATTCAAAACTGAAGACTTCTCCTGTTTTTTAACACACAAACACTTGGCTCACCACCTTCCCCTGGGTATGGGAGCATTGGCAGGTGGAAAAAGGGTGAGTTATCTCCACCCATCACCTAGTCTTTCTTGGGCCATCTTAGCTCCCTGAGTCACATCACCTGGATATAATCAGCAGAATATAATCAGTAGGCGACTGGTAGAGCACCTGCTTTACCTGCAGAATGTCCTAAATTCAATGCCTGGCATCTCCAAGTAGGGTTGGGGAAACTCCTATCTGAAACCCTGGAGAGCCTTTTCTGCCAGTCACTGTTGAGAATACTGGGCTAGATGGACCAATGGTCTCACTCGGTATAAAGTAGCTTCCTGTTTTACCTCAGCAGAACCCACACTGATGACTCTAATTGTTATGGAAAAATAACTGATTTCCCACTACTCCCTTCGTCCATCTCTTCTCTCCCCTCCTTCTTCCAAGATCCCTCATTTCTCTTTCCCAAAATGCCATCCTTGGGTGATTTCTAAGTGATTTAGATGAGTAGAATAGACCCAGGTAGAAGAGAAAAGTCCCATTTACCTGTTTGGGTAAGGTTGCTTACTCAGGTGTAAAGGACGAGCCCTAGCCACTGGTTAAATCGCCAGGTGCTTGCTTGCGCAGCTGGCATACACACACACACACACACACATACCTCTTATTTCCTTTCCCCATAGCTCAGCGGGAAACAAGGGAGAGAAATAAGAGGTGGGAAGTTCGCCCATTGAAAGGAATGTCAGGCACCGTCTTGAGGGCTGGGGACTTCTTCTTCACCTTCCTTTCCACAAGCTCCGGCGGGAATTTGGGAAGGGGCAGTGAATACTGATTGGATGGAAGGAAGGTGGGACAGGAATGTCCCAGGGGACATTGCGAGGGAGGGGAACCAGGGAGGGAGTGGTGGACAGGGAGTAGTTAAAGACAATGGAATACATGACAGGAATGTCCCAGGATTCGTTACTAAGGGAATCATGTGATAATGGAGTTTTGCAAGGTCAACAGGGTCTCTCCCCATCTGGGCATGTCAGGAAAACAAGGAGGAGGATCAGCTGTAACAATTTGAGCTAGCAACCAATTATTTGTGTACAATGTTTCCCTCTGTATAAAATGAAACGTAAACTTCTGTTCCGGGTCCTTTTCCTTTACATTGGCAAGGGAAGGGGACCTTTGTGCAAAGAGATTTTTGGTACCTGAGGTGGGAAATAAACTTTCTTCTGGGGGTAATCCGCACGTAGTTCTCAGGGCGCTTCCATCCGCCCCCAGTGCACCCCGAAAACAAGCGTGTAACTTGCCTGTAAAAGAGCCGGGGAAGAAGCTCCGCTCTCCACCCCGCCTTCTTCCCCCGAGCTCTCCGTCCCAGCCGGCGAGGAGGGAGTTGGGTGGTGGCGGCGGCGGCGGCAAGGACGCTTCTTCCCCGGCTCTTTTACAGGCAAGTTAGACGCTCATTTTCGGGGTGCACTGGGGGCGGATGGAAGCGCCCTGAGAACTACGTGCGGATTCCCCCTTTGACACTGCATCCGGATGCCTTTTATTTGATTTAATTGGGTTGTAATCCACAATTTTGGCAACATACTCACAGACCTCTGATCAGAAATCCATCACAGTACTTCTCTTTGTACCTCTGATAAGAAACAAAACTGCAAGTGAAGTGTAAGTAGCTATAAAAATTTCAGCATTGTGCCTATTTGCTTCTGAGCAATCTATTAAAGAAGAAAGGTGTTTAAGATTGCATTGCAGGATTCAGAACACAGCCAATGTGAGAAAATGCTGAAAGAGCTTTTTCCGGTTCCTTAATGTGCTTTTACTTCCAAAATCAATGATGCTCAGATAAGGCAACGAGCAGCAGAAACATTTTTTTAAAAAAGTTCCCTTACTTGAAATGCTCATAGCTCTTGCCTAAGCTTTGCAAGGAATTTAGGATGGAAAATCTCTCCTGTTCCCATCAGAAGATGTTGCCTGTTGAAGTGCTGGGTATTAAACGAACTTTATATTTACTTTAGGGAGCTGAAACGGCACATCTTAATAAAAGCTTTCCCCAGTGCACCAGGATGATGTGGACTGCTAATGAAATCCATTTCCTCTTGGAATATTTGCTCTTCTCTTCTTAAAGATGTCCCGTGCATATCCTTTTCTATTTTGTTGCCTCTCATTAAGTTGTGGCTTGCAAATGTCGATGACACAACCTGGCCCTCACCCTGTTTTCATAGGGCTGAACACAAGAAACAGTGGTCTGTATTGTTTGCGCACACATTGCAAAGTGACATTAAATTCTTCAAGGAATGAATTATTCATAACCAACTGCTCTCCCTCATCTCATAACAATAGAAATGTGGACTTCATTATTCATTTCACACCCCTGGAGGCCTCTTCGCTGAATTGCATTTCTTATATTGGAAATCAAGTTTAAAGCCTGAACACCCTCACCATGTTTCTCCCTCCATTATCTTTGGAAACTGAATGAGTAATTTGCTATTGTGATTCTATTACACTGGTACCCCAACCTTAACATGGCTGCAAAGGCACATCAGAGGGATTGGGCCATTAATATGCAGTCATCCTGTTGAAGAGTTCTGTGTTGGTGAAAAGCCTGAATACAACTCGATGCACAGAAGTTTGTTTTATCCATCTTGCATTTTAGAAAGGAAGCAAGACATTGAAGCAAGACGGTGGCCTTGCATGGTTGCACTTTGAAAGCAATTTACTGTAAGCTATAGAAGTTGCAAAATTCCTGCCTTCCCACACAAGATCTTAGAATGATATTAGAAAAACTCTACCATTTCCTCCCAATACAGCAAGCAAAGCAAACCCTATAGAAAACTATATGTCAAGGGAAAGGATTCTACCTAGCCTTTGCACTAACGTGCTAGTTTTCTATGGGAAGTGATGGCAGAGGAGTGCCTTTTTGCCTTAGTTTATTCTTAAAATTAGTTTATTTTTTCTACCCAGCTCCAACCATTCAGGAGGGTCGTTTTATGTTCATTTCTGCAAACTAAGCTTCTATTTCCTGAGTTCAAACGTTTTCTCTCTCTTTCTCTGTCCTTCTGTTGAACTTCATAATCTCCTGGCTTCCAGAGCAAATTTCCTGACCTCTACATCTAACTAAACAATTAACCTTTTGACTGAAACTGACTAGCACACTCACACCCACAAAGATTTAACCCCATAAAATCATAAAACGAAACAAAACACAAAAGGGGGAGCAGTTCTGTTCCTTCATAGTAGCAGCAGAGTCTTCAGGGAATGGCCTTGTTAGTGAGAGGAAAAATGGGTATACTTGATTAGGATTTAGGCTTGTAGAGAAATCTCAACTGCCCACTTTATTCTTCACATTGCTACCAACTAACATAAAACAACTTCTACATGGCTCAAATTTTTGAACTGCACCAATGTTCCTATGTAACTGCACATTTTTTCATGGAATTTTTTCATTGTGTCTCATTACATGTTTTTAAAAGCCCTGTCTTCAAGACTTAACTTGGTGCAATAAATATTTTATTTACCCTAACCTTTTTGCATATGACCTTTTATTTTTTTTAAAAAAAATCATCATCCACCATTCAAAGTATCCTATATGCAGGAATTTTCTTCAATGTTACCAGGGCGGGTCGGGTGTTTTCTTTTCTTTTTTAACATCTGATCATTAACAGTCTTTGTTATCTTAAAATCAAAGTAAAGTCCTATTACTATCCCAGCACAAGTTGTTGTTGTCGTTTCTAAGAGCAATTATTAAACTGAGTGACAAGTGTACATTTACCCAAAGTTATTGCTATGGGAAATTAAAAAAAAAATCTGGGTGACAGAGCAATGACTGACACCCTACTGAGTTGTTATGCAAATAAAGCAGACTCAATTTACTGTTACAGTATTCGTAATCAACAAAGTGTTATGATGGTAATTAGGTTTCAACTGACTTGCATCCCATTTTCTAGTCATTAATTGGAGGCATGTATGCAAACCGCTAGTTAATAATAGAATGCTTATAGTTCCATAATCATTTTCTTCTTGTTCATCCATTTGTTTGATTGCTTGTGTGGAAAACATTTCATCCTTCATGTATAATCTTCTGGGGAGGATGTTGTATAAGCTAATGTTGTTTATGAAGTTAACGCCACGTTAAAATTCTGCATTTTGTGTCTGCCTTAATGGGACTTCATTTTTGCTGTTAAGTCAGGCAGATTTTTCAAATGTTCCCAGTACTGTCCCAGCATTGTAATAACTGAATTGTACTAACATTTCAGATGTCCAAAATTGACAGTGGTTTACTTCCCCATCCATCCCACCCACCAGTGTTTTTTTACTTGGCTTTACTGAGTGGGGCAGTGGCAGCTGCATAAGAAGCTGCTGCTGTGACACTCCTACTATGCCTTTGAGTGATGCTACCTCAGGGCACGGGGAGCATAACAATAGCAGATGGCTCTCAGGTGCTTATCAGAGATGGCATCAGTACTGCCTCTGAAACATGGCTGCCTGCCATGGCAGTGCCACCATCAGTAAATCTGGTTGGGTGTCAGGGTCCTGTCCAATCCAGATCCTGGAGAAACTCCTTCAGAGGAAGAGCCTTGTAACTACATGGAGAATGCCTCTCCAACTGAAGTCCAGGAGGAACCTGCAGTGATCCAAAGGGGAGCCTGAGATGGGACTCTTGATGCTTCCCCTGAGTTCTCCAATAATAGGATGACCATACGGAAAGGAGGACAGGGTTCCTGTATCTTTAACAGTTGCATAGAAAAGGGAATTTCAGCAGGTGTTATTTGTATATATGGAGAACCTGGTGAAATCCCCTCTTCATCACCACAGTTAAAGCTGCAGGAGACCTGACGGCTTTTGTATCGTGTCACTAGTATAGTTCCTTCAGTTTTATCTGTTGTGATGAAGAAGGAATCAGCAGGAGTCTACTCTGGAGGAGGGGTCTACTCTGGAGGAGGGATAAGTTCCAGCTGAAAACAATGATCCAGTTGAGGAATAGGCAGCAAAGAGTATATAAAGTTCTTTGTTTCCTCTAGATCTTTGCTAAATTAACAGCTCTCTTTAAGCCATCACCAACAGCTCCTTACTCATGGTCAGTGGGGGCATGGCATGGATTTTGCCTCTGGGGGAGATTCCGATCTAGTACATTAATTGCGCAACAGTTTTCTTAAGACTTGAATGGGTTGGTCCCCTGGGTAGGGAAACTGGTGCCCTCCAGATTTGGACTGCAACTCCCATAATCCCATGCCGGCTAGGGATGATGGTAGTTGTACTTCAAAACATCTGGAGGATACCAGGTTGCCTGTTCCTGAGGTAGATCACCTATCCATGTGAATTAGGGATGCATTAGCTATAATCCTTACTCAAGGCCCTCTGCTTTTGTATGTCTCAAATGGGATGGTGGTGTCTTTTAATTCCATTCAGACTGGTGATGTGCGGAAGCAGGAATGCTTTACATAAGAGCTCTATGGCAGTTTCCAAAATCATATGTCCTGCACAACAGCAAAGGCATGCTATCTAACCTTGAATCCCTTTCACCAATTCAACCACAATTTGTTTCACTCCACCAGATATACATGGCAGTTATATCACTGAAGTTAACTTCAACTGAAAATCTTTTCCAACCAAAAATGCTTATTTAGTCCATAGATCATTTCACATGCTAGTACATAAAAACAGTTATTAGAACGAAATAGTAAAACAAGGATAAATTAACACATATAAAATAGAACAGAATAAAAAAAAATCAACCAACTTTGCCTAATAAACAGTGCTCACACCATTTATCACCCAGTAATCATAACTGTCACCCATTAGCTAAATGTAATTTCGTCTCAGTAGCCACAGCTAAATATTTGACTGTTTGTTCTGCTTCACTTTCAACCTTATTTAGGGTGACCATAAATGAGCCGTGGTGGGCTGTTTGATTGTGAGAACCAGCCTATAAAATCACACTGTCCTTCTAGGCAGCAAAATAAGTAGCATGATTACTTATAACATTAATGCCAATAAAATTGGGGGAATGGGGTTACTTATATCTAAATTATAAAACATAAAAAAATGGGTTACTTATAAATTCATTCAAATAAAATATGTTCCACTATTTCAACTGAAAATCTGACCCCTGTATATGCAAGGTCCTCCCATTTGTCATTACACTCGTGATTTCATCTCTTCTGATTTTCTTCCATTGCTTTTGCTGATTTATTTCGTTTCATACACATTACATCCTCTCATAAAGAAAAAACAACAACATACTACATAATATTGAAATGTTGAATACATAATATCTTATCTAAATACATAATCAAAATTAACATAGAAGTGCACCCCCCACCTCGGGATCTCATTCCTGATTCCAGAATCTCATACTTATTTTATTTATTTATTTATTTATTTATTTATTTATTTATTACATTTTTATACCGCCCAATAGCCGAAGCTCTCTGGGCGGTTCACAAAAACTTTCTTCTGCTGGTGGTTTCCCACTTCCTTTAGAAAACACAAATATTAGGAACTGTTTCCAAATTCCTTCAAAATCATTTGATTTAGCTATACCTCTTCTCCATTTAATATTACTTGTCAATTTATCATTAATAGCTATATCCCATACTTCTTCATACCATTCTTCAATAGAATATTCCCCTTGAATCTTCCAGTTCCTAGCTACAATCAATCTTGCTGCAGTCAGCAAATTCATTATCAATTCCTTGATTTCCTTTTTACATTTAAAATCTTCAAATAGTGTCAGTAATGCAACTTTTGGTGTTCGTTCTATCTTCATTTCCACAATTTCTTCAATCTCCAAAAACACCATCTTCCAAAATTTTTGAACATAGTTACATTCCCACCACATATGTAAATACATTCCTTTACCCCCACATCCTCTCCAACAGTTTGCTGACTGCTGATTATTTATCTTATTCAATCTAACCGGAGTTAGGTACCACCTCCATATAATTTTAAAATAATTCTCTTTTATTCTTACTGACATATTTCTCAACGCTCTTTGTTTCCATAGTCCCTCCCAGCCCTGTTGTCCTATTTGTACATTCAAATCTGTCTCCCAAACCATTTTGCCTGAATTATCCATCAACCCTTTCTCCACCAATATTCTATATATTTCACTCATCAACCCTTTTAACACTGTTCTTTTCTCCCTATCATTTTCTTTCTTAACTATCAATTCCTCAAACTTCGTCAATTCTCTACAATCTCCGTTATCTCTTACCCACTTTTTAGTCCACTGTTCTAATTGCCAATAATTTAACCAAGTTAATTTTTTATCTTTAAAGACCTGTTCCATATCCTCTCTTGTATTCATTCCTCTTAACCATTCCCTTAATTTCATTTTAATTTTTTCTATTAAAACTTTACTTAATCTACTCTTTAATTCCTCCGGGAAATTCTTTAACATTATTACCGGTGACAAAGGGGAGCCGCTTGGAAGCAGCTCCCCTTTATATTTACTCCAAATTTCCCAGTGAGACCTCAAAAGCGGGTTATCTATACTTTCTACCCATTTTTTCCCCTTCCCTAAAAAATACATTCTCCAGATTAATCTCTATATTACTTGTGGTTTTATCCTCCATCCAATCTAATTCTCCTATTCCTGTAATTGCCTCCACAATATGTCTTAATCTGTTAGCTACATAATATAGTTTAATATTTGGGAGACCCAATCCTCCCTTTTTTTGACTTAAATACCATTTACTTTTATTTACCCTCGCTTTCTTATCACCATTACAATAATTATTTATAATACTTTGCCAACTTTTTATCTCTAATTCTGAATTTTTTATTGGTAGCATCCTAAACACAAAATTAATCTTTGCTAAAATCTTCATTTTTATTAATGCTATTCTTTCAAACCAGGATAAGTTTAATCTTTTATATTTTTCCAATTTTGCTAAAATCTCTTTTTTTAACACATTTAAATTCTCTTTCTCTAAACTCTCTAACTTCTGCGTAATTTTTATTCCCAAATATCTAATCTGATTCCTAACTCTCATTTCTCTTCCCTTTCCTTCCCAATCCTTCTCTTCCTTTTTAGTATAGTTAAACAACATCATTTCTGATTTGGACCAATTTATTCTTAACCCAGTAACATCCTCAAATTCTCTCAGTTGCTGTTTAATTCTCCCCATCTTTTCTATTGGATTTTTAATCGTCAGCAACGTGTCATCTGCAAACATATTCAGTTTAATTTTTTTCATACTACCTATTCCTTCAATCTCCTCATCTTCTCGTATTGCATTCGCCAATAATTCTATTACCATTACAAATAGGATCGGCGAGAGTGGACATCCTTGCCTTGAGAGTACAACTGTTCTATTATAGCTTTAAATTTATTTCCGAATCCCATTTTATTTAAAACCATCTTTAGAGCTTGCCAGCTCAAACAGTCAAAAGCCTTGAAAATATCCAATGCCAGAATTCCCGCTTTAACCCTAGACTTATTTATCACCTGTTTAGAACCCTTCCCACTAAATTAGGCATCTGCCTACCTGCTCCAAATCCACATTGATCCTCCCCTATATATTCCTCTATAAATTTATTCAACCGCCTTGCTAAAATAGTTGAAAAAAATCTTAGCATCTTGGTTTATTAATGAAATAGGTCTGTATGAATCAGGGACAGTCAAATCTTTATCTGGTTTTGGTATTAAAATTATTAATGAATGTTCTCATGATTCTGGTGTTCTTTCTCCTTCCAATATGGAGTTATACAACTTCAATAATTTTGGTACTAAAATTATTTTAAAAACCTTATAATATTCTGAGCCTAAACCATCTACCCCTGGTGATTTACCCACTTTCAGATTCTCAATTACTTCTTCTACTTCTCTTTGAGTTATTACCTTTTCCATTAACTCTTTATGTTCTATTTTTATTCCCTTCTTTATATACTTTTCTATATAAGCTTCCAACTTCTGTTTTTGAGTATCCTTTCCCTTATACAATTCTTGATAAAATTCTTGAATTTTTTTTATTTTACCCTTCATTGTATGACAATAATTCCCTTGTTTATCCTTCAATATTCCTATCCCATTCCTGGCTTTTTCCTTTTGTGTGAGCCTGGCAAGCAATCTAGAATTTCTGTTGCTATTTTCAAAATACTCCCTTTTCATATATATTAAATTTTTCTGAACTTCCTCTAAATTTAAATTTTCTAATTGTTTTTTCTTTGCTTGTATTTCTACTAATTTATATTTATTTTTAGATTGCCAATAATCTTTCTCCAATTTCTTAATCTCTTCCTCCAATTGTTCCTGCTCTGCTATTTGTTGCCTCCTTAAATTACACATTTCTCTAATACATATCCCTCTTGCTACTGCCTTCATGGTATCCCAAACTACTGCCCTTGACGTTCCTCCCTTCTCATTAATTTCCCAAGTCTCTGTCAGTTCTCTTTGCATTTTTTCTACCACTTTATTGTACTTCAAAAGTTTTGTGTTTAATTTCCACCTAAACGCTTCTTTATAATTCTTTCTAACTGTAAACTCTAAACTTAGCAATGCATGGTCTGTTACTTTTATTACCCCCATTTCCATTTTACATACCTTACTTGCAAACTCTTTTGAAACCAATATATAATCTATTCTAGAGTATGTATGATGAACTGAGGAGTAGTAAGAGAAGCCCGGATTTGACCCATTCAGTAAACGCCAACAATCTACATAATATTTTTCTTCTACTAGTTTATTCAATATAGTAATATTATTTCTTTTTTCCACATTAGTGGGGTTTGATCTATCCACTCTATTATCCATTACCATATTAAAGTTCCCAGCTAAAATAAGATGCCCCTCCCTAAACTCCTCTATTTCTTTAAATAATTCCATGAAAAACTCTCTATGTCTCTCATTGGGAGCATAAACATTGACTAATGTATATTGTTCACTTTCAATTTGTCCCTTTATCATAAGATATCTACCATTATCATCCTTTTTTATAGTTTTCAATATAAATCCACTTTTTTTTTAAATCAAAATTGCGACTCCATTTTTTTTTATGTCCCCAATGACTTTTCATAATAAACTGACCACTTTGTCTACGCCGTCAAGTTTTTGGTGTGTTTCTTGCATCATAATTATATCAGATCTTTCTTTATTTAACATTTGTTCTATTCTCCTCCTTTTCACGACTGCCCCCAGACCTTTAACATTAAGCGTTGATACTTTAATTTTTTTATTCATATTTATCCTTTTGATTTTTCTTCCGATCCCGTGTGCTCTGCAACTCATAAACATACACAACAAAAAACACAAACCCTAAACCCCCTTCAACTCCCTCCTTCCCACCCTATTAACTCCCCCAATCTCCCATCCCCCCCACTACCTTCCCCCCCCATATCCCCGTGAGTCTACCACTCCGGCCATTAGCTACCTTAGGGGAGGGGGGAGGCGGAGCTCCGCCCGAGCGGCAAGATCTCTATACTTAACAGCTTTTATGTATTATTATCTCATAACCATTCAACATTTTACCCCATCCCAGACGCCCCCGCTTCAGCTCCGTTTCCAGCTTCAGCTCCAAGACTTGCTTCCTTAGATAAACCCAGACTCTTCAGCAACTCCATGCCTTGATCCAAAGAGGTTACTCTGTGTTGACTCCCACCATATGAAAACTTTAAGAAAATAGGGTAACCCCAAGCATATTTTATTGCGTTTCTTGTTAACGTTTCAGTTATTTGCTTAACGCTGCGTCTCCATTGGAGTGTTTGCTGACAAAGATCGTTGAATACTTGCACTGCTTTGCCTTTATATTTTATCATAGCCATGGACCTCAATTTCTTCATCACTTGCTCCTTTTTATAATAACTGCCAAATTTCACAAGAATGTCCTTGGTTCCTCTGTAATTTTCTTCCCCCACTCTGTGGATCCTTTCCAGGTCACAGTCTTTTATATCCAGATCAGGCATCATATCATTAAACGATTTCAGTATTATTTTTCTCAAGTCCTCTGCTGGTTCTTCAACAAAGTGTTTAATACGTACGTTAAAACGTCGGTCCTGATCTTGCAATTGAATCAGCTTTAATTCTTGTTCCTGGAATTTCACCTCACAGCCTTTTTCAAAGGCATCCTGCCTTTTCTCCACTAATTTTACTTCAGCATCTAGCATCTTTATAGCTTTATCATTCTGAGCGATCTTGTCTGCAAGCACCCCCATCCTTTTATCCGCCTTCTTATCATTTTCATCCATCTTCTTACTCAGTGTTGCTGTACTGTCCAAAATCAGCCTCTTCAGATCTTCCATTGTAGTTGAAGTTGGCACTGTGCCAGATTTCTCTACCATCTTGACAGATCCGTTGCTTTCACTCCCGCTGTTTTGTGAAATTTCTTCTGTAACCACTTTCTCAAGACGGGCCCAATTATGATTAGAAGGCCGTACTCTTTGCCAGGCAGCCTTCCCAGGTTTTTTTTTTAATTTTCTAACGTTCGGCATGGATCTATTTAAAATTCTCACTCAATGTCCCGTTTACAGTCCGCACCGTCTCTGAATTTACTGCCAATTAGTCCTTTTCCTCAGATAAGGAATATAAATCACCGTGCTTTATCAGACTAGGAGACGGAAGAGCTCTAACATTCCAAAGCCAGTTTTATTTTCATTGCTCCCCCCTCTGTTCCGTCTGATTAATTTACAGCCAGACACCGGGCTGCTTTTCACAATCCTTATGCTGATTCTGCTTCCAAAAACAGGATTTCCACCCTTTCTTAGCAATCATAATCATTTTCCTTCATTTTCATTAATGACCCATGCCTTTTAAATGAGATAATTAAGTTTCATTTCCCCCCCCGAACGGGAGTTCTCAAGAAGAAATCTTACCCTTCATGGTGTCCAGCTCCACCGCCCTTTTTATATATTTTTATCTCATCTTTCCTCCAAGGATCTCAAGGTGGCAGGCACAGTTCTTTCTCCTCATTTTATCCCCACAACAACCTTTTGGAGAAGACTATGCTAAGAGATAGTAACTGGTGAGAGATAGTGGTCCTCCTGGCTGGGTGAAGCTTTGAACATAGGACTTCCCAGTCCTAGGGCATGTCTAGATGTGGTGATATCCCAGGGATCATCCAGGGATTGTCCCTGGGCATCCACATGACACACAGGGGAGGATCCCGGGGGCAGGGAGGGATTTTTTTCCCACAGTCTCGGGATGATCCTGAGACCATGGGAGGTGTGGCCAGCTGTCCTGGTTTGCCCTGGCTCCTTGTGAGTAAAGACAAGCAGCCGGAAACTGGGCATGGGGCACAGAGCCCTTCAGAAGCTCCATGCCCATCGGGGATGGGGTGGGGGAGAGGGAGCAGGTTCTTTTTTTAAAAAAAAATTTACTGTGGCGTTTGAGCACTCGTGCGCTCATTTTCAGTAAAAAACAAAAACAAAATGGCAGCCGCTATGTCCTCCGTCCTCCCGGGACATCGTACGCCGTGTGTGGACTGAGAGGGAGGATCTCACGATTCTCATATCACAAGATCCTCCCCGCTCCCTCCTGGAAAGCTGGGAGGTCTAGACATGCCCTTAGACTAACCCTAGAATGGCTATGCCACAGTTCTCCAACATTCGTTGGGTGTGTCCCTTCTGCCATTTATTTGCTGTTGAGCAACTTGCCTGTAACAAAAAGGTTAAAGGGAAGCAAATCTCTTCAAATAATAAGAATGAGCTCTGAAAGACTTCTAGTATAGTGAAACTGAACCAAGAGGAAAGTATGAATAACAGTCATAGAGACAGATTGAGGATGGTGCTGATGTACCTTTCACCTTGCTGCCCGGCATCCTCCCTGGCCAAGCTGGCCTCAAGTGTGGTGTTGGAGGAACCCAGGAAGGAGGTTCTGGGTGACTTCAACTTCCACATTGAGGCCATTTCTGGAGCTCCAGTTCAGGACTTCATGGCCTCCATGACAACCATGGGGCTTTCTCATTTTGTCATTGGCCCAACTCATGAAGCAGGGCATACCCTTGATTTGGGTTTTGCTCCAAGTTGTGAGATGGGTAGTCTGAAGACTGGGGAGAGGGGAGTAATCCCATTGTCATGGTCAGATCATTTCCTTATAAGATTTGAACTCATGGTGTTACTTCCTTCCTGCAGGAGTGGGGGACCCATTTGGATGGTCCATCCCAGGAGACTGATGGAATCCAATGGATTTCTGAATGCTCTTGAGGATTTCCCGGTGGAGAAAGCTGGTGATCCAGCCAAGGCCATAGTTTCACTGTGGAACAGTGTGATGCAGAGTGTCATCAACTTGATTGCACCTGAGTGCCCTCTAGAGCCTGCTGTGCTCCTTGATATACTGGGGAGCTGCACTCAGTGAAACAGGCTAGAGTGCAAATGGTGTAAGACATGAAGTGAAGATAACTGAACATGCTCTAGAGCACATAATCATGCCTATAATGTGGCAGTGTGGGCAGCAAAGAAGGTTTATTTTGCTGCCTCCATTGCATCTTCGAGTAGCCGTCCAGAGGAGCTCTTCTGGGTAGTCCATGGGCTGTTAACATCCTCCCTAACAAGTGGGGCCCTGGCCCCATTGAGGACCTGCTGTGACCTTTTTTGCATCACACTTTGAGAACAATATCACTTGTCTCCACAGTGAGCTTGACACTGTTGTTAGTGCAGCTCCAGTTGAGGGGTCTGATACCACTATCTGCCCGATTTTGTGGGATCAGTTCCAGTTGTTGTGGCCTGATGATGTGGGCAAGGTATTTGCAGCAATGCAACCATCCACTTGCCCTCTCGATCCCTCTCCTTCCTGGCTAATAAAAGCTAACTGAGTGTGGGGTGACTGGGTGGATCCATGGAGTGATATATGCTTCCCTTCAGGTGGGGTGGTCCCTGCTGTCCTTAAGGAGTGCAACCACTCCTGAAGAAGTACACCCTGGACCCCATGGTACTAAACTACAGCACAGTCACAAACACCCCCTTTCTAGGGAAGGTACTTCAGAGGGTTGTGGCGGAACGACTGCAGGGACTCTTGAAGGATACTGATTATTGTGGTGGAACCCGAAAGGGTGGGTCCCCGTGGTTCGCTGAGTGGTGGTCACAGATTCTCAAGACACAATTTCTCTCACCTTAGAAGGTTTATTACGAGCAGCCTGCAGTGCTGCAAGGTGACAGTCTCAAAAGACCTGAGGAACTGCCCGACAATTTCAGCAAAGGCTAACATATTTATAGGATCAGTTCCCCCCAGATACAATGGCAGAACCTTCCCACCAATCATAATACAGCTCTGCACAACAATAACCAATGAGAAGCAAAGCATTTAAGCATATACAGAGTTCAAGAACTTCTCTGACTAGAATACTATAATGGGTATTGCAATAGTTACAGGAAAAACATCTCCATCTGTTTCCTAGTTGTGGTTAGCTTGCCTTAAAAATACGTCTTACTATCTGTTTAACTGTCTGTCTTGTGACATGGCATTTATGCATATGCAAAGTGCAGATAATTCCAAGACTAGAAAAACAATACGTAGATGGGTACTGCAATCCTGGAACATCTGTTCCTTTGTAGTTTCTACTCTTCCTGTCCTCGCTGGGAGGCTCACACTCTGACTACACTTCTTGTTGGTTGAGCAAGTGTTGCTCAATATATTTTCAGCTACAGTTTGCATCAAATTGCTATAGAGCTTAATTTCTAATAGCAAAGGGCTTACATCAAAACAGGGCAGGCACAGACAAAACAGCCCATTCACACATTTCCTCGACATTATATAGATCCATTCTAGTCTGGATTTCGACCTGATTACAGGACTGAATCAGCCTTCATGGCCCTGATGGTTGACTTTTATTGAGAGAAGGACGGGGAGTACAACCCAGTTAATTCTGCTCGATCTCTCATTGGCTTTTGATACCATCGACCATGGTACTCCTGGATCAACTCTGTCAGATGGTCATCAGTGCCACTGTGCTACGATGATTCCAGGCCTACATATGGGGCTGATTTCAGAGAGGAACATTGGATGACTATTCCTCGGGCCCTTGGCAATTGAGCTATGGGCTTCCGCAGGGTACCATCTTGTTCCCAATATTATTTAGCATCTATATGAAGCTGCTGGAAGTGGTACTTAGAGAATTCGGAGCCAAATGCTATCAGTATGCTGATGACATAAAACTCTATCTCCCTGTGACATCTGAATCAGGTGAGACTGTGCAAGTCCTAAACCAGTGCCTAGACTCAGTAATGGGCTGGATGAGGGCCAATAAACTGAATCCTGGCAAGATGGAAGCCCTGTGAGTGAGAGGTTTCCAAGCCCAGGAGATAGCCTCATTGCCTGTTCTGGATGGGGTTGCACTCCCCCTGAAAATTGGGTTTGTACTTTGGGGGTACTCTTAGATCCATCACTGCCAGTAGAGGCGCAAGTGGCCACAGCAGCTCAGAGTGCCTTTTACCAGCTTTACCTGGTTTGCCAGCTACAGCCTCTCCTAAACAGGGATAGCTTGGCCATGGTGGTACAGGCATTAGTAACCTCAAGGCTGGATTACTGCAATTCACTCTATGTGGGGCTGCCCTTAAAGCTGCTCTGGAAGCTGGAGCTAGTCCAGAATGCAGCAGCTCAGCTGTCGTTGGGAGCTGCCCCTTTTCAGCATGCAACTTCTTTGTTGAGAGAACTATTTGCTACCAAGCCAGGGTTAATATTTTAAAACTCATGCACAACGCCCTAAACAACTTGGGACCAGGATACCCGAGAGAACACCTTCTCCTTTACCAACCTGCCTGGTTACTGAGATCATCTGAGGGCATGTTCCTGATAGTTCTATATGGACCCATAATCCGCTTGGAGTCCACCAGGAGAAGAGCCTTCAGTGTAGTGGCCCCCTTCCTATGGAATTCCCTGCCTTTGGAGATCCTATCCCTTTATTATTATTATTATTTATTTATATAGCACCATCAATGTACATGGTGCTGTACAGAGTAAAACAGTAAATAGCAAGACCCTGCCGCATAGGCTTACATTCTAATAATTACATTCTTACATTCTTACATCCCTTGACAGCTTAAACATTGGAGGGGCAGGTATTCATCCAGAAGATAGAGCATTAGAGCATCCTGGGCTGGCAACTTGCGAGATCTGTAGACTCAGAAGGCTCTTATAACACAAATGCTGTAGTTCACTTCACAATATTTCTCTCTTCACAGTCATGTCCTTCCTGCAAAATAAGGCAAGAGAGGGGAAGAGGACTAACCAAAAGCAAGGGGAATGAGGAGTAAAAGCCATGGGGGAAGGATTGGCAAGAGGACAGAATGAGGTCACCGGGCAAAATGCTACTGCGCTAGTGGCGTACTTGTAAGTACCATGTGATCCTCAGAGAGGAACAAACTATGGAAAGGTGAGATATTTGTGACAGCTTTTTTTTATCATGGTATTGATTTCTGCTAGGGAAATATATACTAAATTCAGTACAGAACAGAAGTGATAAAATCAGCTTTTCTAGGTAAACTGACAATTAGGGGTGTGCACGGACCCCCCGCTCCGCTTCACTTGCAGATCCGCCATTTTTCAGAGCGGGTGGCTCCGCCCTGCCCCCGCTCCGCCCACTTCCGCTCCGATCCGCTCGGAGCTCCGGATCCGGATCGGAGCTCCGTTTTCCCCCCCCCATAGGGTTGCATTGAAAGCTAAAAAAGTATACAACTTTTTTTCGGTTCAAGTTAGAAACCTCATGTTTGGCACCATAACACCTCATGGGCGTATACACACGCACGCCAAGTTTCAAGGCAATCCCATCATCCCCTGATTTTTGGCGAATTTTTGAAAATTGGGCACCCCATTCACACCCCTTGGGATAGCTCCGTCAATTTGCATGTTAGAAACCTCAAACTCAGCACCAGGGCAGCTTATCCATGTGTCCACATGGACGCCCAGACTCAAGGCAGTCCCATCATCCCCTGATTTTTGGCGTGGCTCTAACCTCTAACGCACCACCCATCACACCCCTTTCGATAGCTCCGCCAATTTGCACGTTAGAAACCTCAAACTTGGCACCATGATAGCTTATCCATGTGTCCGCATGGACGCCAAGTTTCAAGGCAATCCCATCATCCCCTGATTTTTGGGGAATTTTTGAAAATCGGGCACCCCATTCAGACCCCTTGGGATAGCTCTGTCAATTTGCATGTTAGAAACCTCAAACTTGGCACCAGGGCAGCTTATCCATGTGTCCATATGGACGCCCAGACTCAAGGCAGTCCCATCATCCCCTGATTTTTGGCGCGGCTTAACTCACCTCAAATTGTCCCATTCTACAACTACGTCAATTTGCAGGTTAGAAACCTCAAAGTCAGCACCATGATAGCTTATCCACGTGTCCACATGGACGCCAAGTTTCAAGCAAATCCCATCATCCCCTGATTTTTGGGGAATTTTTGAAAATCGGGCACCCCATTCAGACCCCTTGGGATAGCTCCGTCAATTTGCATGTTAGAAACCTCAAACTCGGCACCAGGACAGCTTATCCATGTGTCCACAGGGACGCCCACACTCAAGGCAATCCCATCATCCCCTGATTTTTGGCGCGGCTTAAACTTTTTAACTCACCCCAAATCAAGTCCCATTCTACAACTACGTCAATTTGCACATTAGAAACCTATCCTTTGGTCCCATGACAGCTTACCCATGTGTCCCCACAGACACCAAGTTTCAAGGCAATCCCATCATCCCCTGATTTTTGGGGAATTTTTGAAAATCGGGCACTCCAGTATGTCAGGGATTTAAAGTTGCAATTGCAGACAGCTCAATGGGGCCAGTTCCAAGGAAATCCCAACATGCCACGAGATAACCCTAAATCTTCTTGCACATTTGAAAAAGGGATTATTGAACTTGATAAAGTCTAAGTGAGCGCAGGAAGGACTTCTCCCCTGAGTCAAAGCAAGACACATCCACCATCCCTGCAAGGTGGGAAGGGGAGAAGGGAGGGAAAGCAGGCAGGCAGCATGCATTGTAGTGCCGCAAGGATGGCTTGAGCACTAACGCATAGCAAACCAACCCGTAAGCGGGCGCAAGGAGCAAGTGAGGCAAAGATGGCTGGTTGTTTCTTTCTAAGCCAGCAGTTACACCTTGAGGGGCACAGAGGAGGACGACTGGGAGCAAGCGTGCCGGAGGGTGCTGGGCACGAACCGCAAAGCCCATCTCCCAGGCACCAGGCGGGCAGAGCAGGCGAGGAGTCAGTCCTGGCAGATGCCCCACCACAGCAGCACCCCGGGGAGGCAGGCAGACGGGCAGGCAGGCATGGGTTGGCGGGCCCAGAAAAGCTGGTACCTTGCACAAGTAAGCCATAGATCTGCGGGGGAGTCAGTCCCAGCAGATCCAGCTACCTCACAAGGACAGCTCCCAGCAGGAGAGGCAGCCTGCTTACTGGTGCCAGCCTGAGCCTTGCTGCTTTCAGCACGCCTGCTCCCTCTTTTCATGATGACTAATAAAATATTAATACTACTAATAATATGTATAAGGTAGGGGTGTGCACGGACCCCCCGCTCCGCTTCACTTGCAGATCCGCCATTTTCCGGAGCCGGTCGCTCCGCTCCGCCCCCGCTCCACCCACTTCCGCTCCGCTCCGCTCCGAGCTCCGGATCCGGATCCGGAGCTCCGTTTTTTCCCCCCCATAGGGTTGCATTGAAAGCTAAAAAAGTAAACAACTTTTTTTCCGTTGAAGTTAGGAACCTCACGTTTGGCACCATGACACCTCATGGGCGTATACACACACACGCCAAGTTTCAAGGCAATCCCATCATCCCCTGATTTTTGGCGAATTTTTGAAAATCGGGCACCCCATTCACACCCCTTGGGATTACTCCGTCAATTTGCATGTTAGAAACCTCAAACTCGGCACCAGGGCAGCTTATCCATGTGTCCACATGGACGCCCAGACTCAAGGCAGTCCCATCATCCCCTGATTTTTGGCGCGGCTCTACCCTCTAACGCACCACCCATAACCCTAATTCACACCCCTTTAGATAGCTCCGTCAATTTGCACGTTAGAAACCTCAAACTCAGCACCATGATAGCTTATCCACGTGTCCACATGCATGCCAAGTTTCAAGGCAATCCCATCATCCCCTGATTTTTGGCGAATTTTTGAAAATCAGGCACCCCATTCACATCCCTTGGGATAGCTCCGTCAATTTGCATGTTAGAAACCTCAAACTCACCACCATGATAGCTTATCCATGTGTCCACATGGATGCCAAGTTGCAAGCAAATCCCATCATCCCCTGATTTTTGGCATGGCTTAACTCACCCCAAATTGTCCCATTCTACAACTACGCCAATTTGCATGTTTGAAACCTCAAAGTCGGCACCATGATAGCTTATCCACGTGTCCACATGGACGCCAAGTTTCAAGGCAATCCCATCATCCCCTGATTTTTGGGGAATTTATGAAAATCGGGCACCCCATTCACACCCCTTGGGATAGCTCCGTCAATTTGCATGTTAGAAACCTCAAACTCGGCACCATGATAGCTTATCCATGTGTCCACATGGACGCCCAGACTCAAGGCAATCCCATCATCCCCTGATTTTTGGCGCGGCTTAAACTTTTTAACTCACCCCAAATCAAGTCCCATTCTACAACTACGTCAATTTGCACGTTAGAAACCTATCCTTTGGTCCCATGACAGCTTACCCATGTGTCCCCATGGACACCAAGTTTCAAGGCAATCCCATCATCCCCTGATGTTAGGGGAACTTTTGAAATTCGGACACTCTAGTATGTCAGGGATTTAAAGTTGCAATTGCAGACAGCTCAATGGGGCCAGTTCCAAGGCAATCCCAACATGCCACGAGATAACCCTAAATCTTCTTGCACATTTGAAAAAGGGATTATTGAACTTGATAAAGTCTAAGTGAGCGCAGGAAGGACTTCTCCCCTGAGTCAAAGCAAGACACATCCACCATCCCTGCAAGGCGGGAAGGGGAGAAGGGAGGGAAAGCAGGCAGGCAGGCAGGCAGGCAGCATGCATTGTAGTGCCACAAGGATGGCTTGAGCACTAACGCATAGCAAACCAACCCGTAAGCGGGCGCAAGGAGCAAGTGAGGCAAAGATGGCTGGTTGTTTCTTTCTAAGCCAGCAGTTACGCCTTGAGGGGCACAGAGGAGGACGATTGGGAGCAAACCAGGCACCAGGCGGGCAGAGAGGCAGGCAGAGTAGGCGAGGAGTCAGTCCTGGCAGATGCCCCACCACAGCAGCACCCCGGGGGAGGCGGGCAGGCGGGCAGGCGGGCAGGCAGGCAGGCAGGCTGCGGGCATTTCTGGGGGCACAAGGAAGTGATGGCTGGTTTCTAAGCCAGCATTGCAGTTAGTCACGCATTGCAAACGCAAACCATCCCAGCGAGTCGGTCACCGAGGAGGACAGGCTAGCAGAGGGGCAGGCAGAGTGACATGTCATAGATCTAGTATTGGGGAGGAGTCAGTCCCGGCAGATGCCCCACCACAGTAGCACCCTGGGTGGGCATTGGAAAATGCCATCTTGTGGGTCAATACTTCCCCCACCCCATGTCCTGCAGGGTTGCCTGCCTAACCCTTGTGGGGATGGGAGATGGAGAGCTTAGAGTGGCAGTGCCAGCAGCAGCCTTCGGCTTTCCCCTGGAACCAGTCGCCTTGCCCGCCTCTTTCCCCAGCAAGATCGCCTGGTGCTGCCTATGAAGATGCATCTTCATGCTGCTGGTTCCATAATGCCCTGTCGATGAACCCCTGCTTAGGCTGAGTTTGCAGTGGCGACAGACAGCAAAGCGGGGATCCGCTCCCAACTCAAAGTGGTCCCACACGATGCTTGTCTTTCGTTTCCGTGGTGACACCACCAATTGCCCGCCTGAGCTCTCTGGTGTTGCCACAGAAACAGGGGTGTGGGATGAGACTGGGGAGAGAGCCTCGGCCTGCTGCTGCTCCTCCTCAGCCCCCACATCCTGGATGCCCACCGCCTCCTCCTCCTCCCCCCCTCCACTGTGCTGAGGACCTCGTCTAGGTCCATCAGCGGGCTCGTGGGCTGAAAGGAGAATGAAGGAGTTGGGGATACTCCTCCTCCTCTAATGGCACTGCTGCCACGTGCCTCTTGCAAACGGGCACTTTTCCCATTCCCACCCTCAAAAAGAGAACGCCGGGCACAAGTTGCAGAAGAGAGTGGCTCTGCCTGCTGCTTGTCCTGCTTCTGTTTTGGAGCAGTCAGCCAAGGAGTTGCCCGTTTGAGTTTCACAGGAGGAGAGGCAGCCTGCTTACTGCTGGCAGCCTGAGCCTTGCTGCTTTCAGCACGCCTGCTTCCTCTTTTCATGATGACTAATAAGATATTAATACTACTAATACTATGTATAAGGTACTACTAAGAATATGTATAAGAAGAATATAATATGTTTAAATGTAGGGAAATGGGACAAGAAGAATAAAATATACTACTACTAATATGTATGAGAATATACTAATATATATATATACTACTAAGAATATCTAAAAGAATATAATAATATGTTTAAGAATATTACTAATAAATGTAGGCAAATGGGACAAGAAATGGGACAACCACTACTATAAGAAGAACAAAATATGAATAACTAATAATATGTATGAGAATATATACTAATAGACTACTAAGACTATGTAAAAGAATATAATAACAATATGTTTAAGAATAGGGAAATGGTGTGTGTATGCTTTCCTCAAAATGCTCAATCTGTGGCTGCCTGTTGAACTTGACAAAAGCAGCCCACTCCGTCCAAGTTACACAGAGAAGAAAAAGAGAATCAAATTTTTTTGGTATATTTTGGTATATAGAAGATAGAAGGAAACACAATCAGGATTTAAGAGAGGGGAGGGGGGAAAAGAACCAACCACTACTATAAGAAGAACAAAATATGAATACTACTAATAATATGTATGAGAATGTATACTAATAGACTACTAAGACTATGTAAAAGAATATAATAATAATATGTTTAAGAATAGGGAAATGGTGTGTGTATGCTTTCCCCAAAATGCTCAATCTGTGGCTGCACAAAAGCAGCCCACTCCGTCCAAGTTACACAGAGAAGAAAAAGAGAATAATTTTTTTTTTTTGGTATATTTTGGTATATAGAAGATAGAAGGAAACACAATCAGGATTTAAGAGAGGGGAGGGGGGAAAAGAACCAACCACTACTATAAGAAGAACAAAATATGAATACTACTAATAATATGTATGAGAATGTATACTAATAGACTACTAAGACTATGTAAAAGAATATAATAATAATATGTTTAAGAATAGGGAAATGGTGTGCGTATGCTTTCCCCAAAATGCTCAATCTGTGGCTGCCTGTTGAACTTGACAAAAGCAGCCCACTCCGTCCAAGTTACACAGAGAAGAAAAAGAGAATCAAATTTTTTTGGTATATTTTGGTATATAGAAGATAGAAGGAAACACAATCAGGATTTAAGAGAGGGGAGGGGGGGAAAGAACCAACCACTACTATAAGAAGAACAAAATATGAATACTACTAATATAATATGTATGAGAATATATACTAATAGACTATGTAAAAGAATATAATAAAATATGTTTAAGAATATAAATGTAGGGAAATGGGACAAAAAGTGTGTGTATGCTTTCAAAAGAAAGCTTTCACAAAAGCAGAACAGTCAGGCTTTAATACAGGGAAGGGGGGGCAACCAACCCAACCAACCCAAACACACACTCCAAAATTCAAAAATAAAGTTTATATTAAATCAAAGTAAGGGGAAAACACAGGGCAAACTAAGCTATAAGTCAGAAAGAAGCAAACAAACACACACACATGCCAAACTAAACCTATCCTAATCTATCTCCAAAGTCCAAAGCAGGAGCACTAACTAAGTAAGTGTTCCCTCCACGAAGGCCAACCCACAAAGAGACACAAAACAGAAAGTTCTCAGGGTGGGTCTGCCTTAGTCCCCCCTCCAACGCTGGGATTGGAGGAGTATGCTTTCTGATGAGATCAATTCTCATCAGGATTGGGAGTTGAATGTGCCTGTCATTGCTTCCAAAAAAATAAAAAAATAAATAAAAAAAAACCCAAACCCCGATTTTTAACAAAATATTGCACGTGAACCACAGCACGCAGAAAGTTGAGAGTAGTCTCAAAATGACCCCCATCCACGACTCTCTGTGCACAAGAATTTTCAGAACGATAGCTTAAACCCCCCCCCAGTTATCCCCGATTCTTTTCCGCAATGCAATCCTATGGGCGAAAAGCCGAAACGCCGTTTGAGCCGCGCGGTTGACCCGATTTTCAAAAAAATATAGCACGCGACCCGGACAACGCAGAGAGGTGAGAGTGGTCTCAAAATGACCCCCATCCACGACTCTCTGAGCACAAGAATTTCCAGAACGATAGCTTCAAAAACAACCTAGTTATGCGCGATTATTTGCCGCAATGCAATCCTATGGCGAAATGTTTTCAAGATGGCGACCGGAGCGCTCCGCCTGAACTCGGAGCTCCGAAAAATGGTCGCTTCTCTTCGCCTTGCTTCTAGGGGTCCACGGTCCGCTCCTACTCCGCCTCTGGGTAAGGCGGAGCAGGCCAATCCGCTACTGCTTCTACGCTCCTAATCGGAGCGGAGCACATCCCTAGTATAAGGTACTACTAAGAATATGTATAAGAAGAATATAATATGTTTAAATGTAGGGAAATGGGACAAGAAGTGTGTATGCTGTATAAGAAGAATAAAATATTATACTACTAATAATTTGTATGAGAATATATACTACTAGGAATATGTAAAAGAATATAATAATATGTTTAAGAATATTACTAATAAATGTAGGGAAATGGGACAAGAAGTGTGTGTATGCTTTCCCCAAAATGCTCAATCTGTGGCTGCCTGTTGCACTTCACAAAAGCAGCACACTCAGTCCAAGTTACACAGACAAGAAAAAGAGAATAATTTTTTTTTGGTATTTTTTGGTATTTTTTGGTATATAGAAGATAGAAGGAAACACAATCAGGATTTAAGAGAGGGGAGGGGGGAAAAGAACCAACCAAACACTACTACTAATATGTATAAGAAGAATAAAATATTAATACTAATAATAATATGTATGAGAATACTACTAAGAATATGTAAAAGAATATAATAAAATATGTTTAAGAATATTACTAATAAATGTAGGGAAATGGGACAAGAAGTGTGTGTATGATTTCAAAAGAAAGCTTTCACAAAAGCAGAACAGTCAGGGGGGGGGCAACCAAACCAACCCACCAAACACACACTCCAAAATTTAAAAATAAAGTTTATATTAAATCAAAGTAAGGGAAAAACAAAGGGCAAACTAAGCTATAAGTCAGAAAGAAGCAAACAAACACACACACACGCGCGCCAAACTAAATCTATCCTAATCTATCTCCAAAGTCCAAAGCAGGAGCACTAACTAACTAAGTGTTCCCTCCACGAACGCCAACCCACAAAGAGACACAAAACAGAAAGTTCTCAGGGTGGGTCTGTCTTAGTCCCCCCTCCAACGCTGGGATTGGAGGATGATGCTTTCTGAGGAGATCAATTCTCATCAGGATTGGGAGTTGAATGTGCCTGTCATCGCTTCCAAAAACAAAACAAAAAACCCAAACCCCGATTTTAAAAAAAAAATTGCACGTGAACCACAGGACGCAGAAAGTTGAGAGTAGTCTCAAAATGACCCCCATCCACGACTCTCTGTGCACAAGAATTTTCAGAATGATAGCTTAACCCCCCCCCCAGTTATCCCCGATTCTTTTCCGCAATGCAATCCTATGGGCGAAAAGCCAAAAACGCCGTTTGAGCCACGCGGTTGACCCGATTTTCAAAAAAATATAGCACGCGACCCGCACGACGCAGAGAGGTGAGAATGGTCTCAAAAATGACCCCCATCCACGACTCTCTGAGCACAAGAATTTCCAGAACGATAGCTTCAAAAAGAACGTAGTTATCCACGATTATTTGCCGCAATGCAATCCTATGGCGAAATGTTTTCAAGATGGCGACCGGAGCGCTCCGCCTGAACTAGGAGCTCTGAAAAATGGTCGCTTCTCTTCGCCTTGCTTCTAGGGGTCCGCGGTCCGCTCCTACTCTGCCTCTGGGTAAGGCGGAGCAGGCCAATCCGCTACTGCTTCTACGCTCCTAATCGGAGCAGATCACACCCCTACTGACAATAGCTCTCCACCCACCTTGCATGGTATATTTTCCCAACAAAGTAAACCGACAATAACCAAGTAAACTAGCTCTTTTATAGGGCAGAATAAATGGTTTAATTCACTATCTTTCTTTTTTACATTCATCATTATTAATATTCTTTGTTCTCCCCAAGGCCTTCTAGCATCACACAATTTAATGCTCGTCTCTCTTGATGCGTTCTGTAGAAAATACCAAACTAAAATAAAATAAAAAATAAAATTATAAACCATTACGTAAAGCCAGGTGTGATTTAGCTCTGTTTCATTTGCTAAAGTGGCAATTATATTTCCACCCTCATATTTAATCAGATAGAAATTGGAAAGCAAGGCCAGGAGGGAGATTTGAGGGTGACAAATTCCAATGTGTAGCCAACAAGTAATCAGTTAAGAATACGTGGGGGCAACTAGGAATATCTCACTTAGGCTGGGTTTCTCAGTGCAGCCAGGGAGGGGAACTACCATCAACCCTACTGGACAGTTACTCACTGACATGCTAGCATCAGATCCAATGGTTATTTGATATCCTGGTAAGGTAGCAAACAGAGAACAAGAATATATGGAAATGGAGTGAACCTTCTCTGTGGTGGCCCCCTGATAATGGAATGCTCTCCACAGTAAGGTCCACCTGGCACCAACATTATCATCTTTCCAGCACGAGGTTAAGACTTTTTTCTACTCCCAGGCATTTGACAGCATATGATAACATTTCTAATGGGTCCTGGGGTTTTATACAGCGGGTGGGTGGGTGTGGGTGTATTTTTGTATGCAGATGGTTTATATTATGTTTTGTATTATATTTTTAGGGTTTTCATCTTTGTAAACCAGCCAGAGAGCTTTAGCTATTGGGTGGTATAGAAGTGTAATAACTGAAACGAAATGAATGTCTTTAGTAGACTTAGTTAATATGGTTTCCAAAAAAAAGCTATAAAGAAAAATGCAAACATTTTCTATCAATTAAAAAGCCTTTAATAATTTGGTATAAGCATAAACAATAGTTTAGTTCAGAATTCACATTCATATTTTATAACAAGCAAGCACAGTGTTCAGTAATTAACCTTGGGAGATCTTACAATATTCTCCCAACATAACCAAAAGAAGAACCTCTCCTACACCAGCCCTGGAAATGGGGTCAATAGGATGGGTGGGGGTGGGGAAGTGGAATAAATAAAAATGAATATGCTCTTCCTCACCCCATTCCAGCATCAGCAGCACCTGCCATCAAGTAAACCATCAAGACTTTGGATGTGGCAGTTTCTCCACTATGGAACTCCCTTCAATGCAATAGGGTTACACTACCCATTTCCATATCTATCCACACACACCTAGGAGTGAGTGCCCTAGACCTACCCCTGAGTAGACATGTCCAGGATTGCCGAAGACAATCTAGAACCAGTTAGACTTACAACTAGGTATTAGCATAGTATTAGCTTCAAGAATATGCATTGCTTAATGTTAGAAAACATTCTTTACAAATTTCACTTTGGTTCTAGAAGGTTGATTACCAACAATTTGTTTTTGAACTTAAGGAGGTTCACTATGATACGTTTTGATACGTCCTTCTTCTGGGCTTTAACAAATACTGCTGGAGCCATAACAGCCAGAAAATTCATAGTAATTAACCATTCTGGTTCAGCACCTTGGACAGCTCCTGTGGTGTTCTGGCTATTTCTGACTAAAATTCACAGCCCCACAAAAAGGAGAATCCAGAAATGCAGGCAGATGTGTTCACAAACCCTCTCCAGGACACTCCTTCATTGTAATTCATACACAAAGTTTAGAAGTCTACTCCATGTTTTTCCGGTAGTACTAACATACTAGACTCTAGGGTGGTTCCAACTCAAGTTTAATTCTACACCAAGCAGGATATAACACTTTTAAAACAGTATGAAAATGGTATATGTAATGTGTCCTGGGCCTGAACAGTTGTCATAGCCCTTATAAACCGTTATAAGCAGTAGTGTAGATCCTGACTCCAGGGATTAAGTTTAAGATTCAGGCCTTTAGCAGACCAGACAATCATTGGCCCAGTGATGCTGTGTGGATCATGGTTTTAATCATAATGCAAGTTTCTTATGTGTGGAAATTCCTCGACATTGTTCAAAGAAGGTAACAAAGAAATGCTGCCAAGAAATAATTAGTTATATCCTGCAATGCCCCATCTCACATGAGAGAAGCCTTAATTAGAGCTACTGGTTGTAAAGTTTCTTCTGAGTTTTGCACCATTTTTACCTCATTAAATCTCGCTGACGTGTGAAAGTGTGAACACTGACAAACCATAACTTGTTATATTTCTCATTGTGCCTCCAGCAGAAACAACTGGAAATGGAAAGGTGAAATTGCAAGGTCCTTGGTTATTGGGACCCTCTGGCATTTTGACTACATGTTTTCATGTCTGGACAAGGTGATGATGGCTGAAGGCAAAAGCACTCCTGTTGCGTATGTGTGAAATATAAAACGAGAGAGCAAAGAAAGCTAAGGAAAGTGTCCCTTCCAATTTATTGATATGAAGTATTCTATATGTCAGGGGTGGGGAGAGTTGGAGGTGCAGTTTGCCACAGGGTGGGTTTAAGAATTCACTGTGTGCTCAATAAATAAGCAGTGGGGTTGAATTAGCCCAGTCTAAGTCCCAGAGAGAGAAAGAGAGAGAATGTGTGATGCTTCCTGATGGCATGGTTGATCCAACACTGCTACAATGTATATATGTGAATCAATTATTATTATTATTATTATTTATTTATTTATTTATTTATTTATTTATTTATTTATATAGCACCATCAATGTACATGGTGCTGTACAGATTACACAGTAAATAGCAAGACCCTGCTGCATAGGCTTACAATCTAATAAAGTTGTAGTAAACAATAAGGAGGGAAAGAGAATGCAAACCGGCACAGGGAAGTGTAAACAGGCTAGGGTGAGGGTGAGGCTAACAGTATAGAGTCAGAACAAACTCAACATTTAAAAGCTATAGGGAAAAGAAAAGTTTTTAGCTGAGTTTTAAAAGCTGTGATTGAGTTGGTAGTTCTCAAGTGTTCTGGAAGAGCGTTCCAGGCGTAAGGGGCAGCAGAAGAAAAAGGACGAAGCCGAGTAAGGGAAGTGGAGGTCCTTGGGCAGGCGAGAAGCATGGCATCAGAGGACCGGAGAGCACGAGCGGGGCAATAGTGTGAGATGAGAGAGGAGAGATAGACAGGAGCTAGACCGTGAAAAGCTTTGAAGGTCAGCAGGAGAAGTTTATATTGGATTCTGGAGTGAATTGGAAGCCAATGAAGAGATTTCAGAAGTGGAGTGACATGGTCAGAGCGGCGGGCCAAGAAGATGATCTTAGCGGCAGAGTGGTGGACAGAGACCAGCGGACTGATGTGAGACGAGGGAAGGCCAGAGAGAAGAAGGTTGCAGTAGTCCAACCGAGAGATAATCAGTGCGTGAACGAGAGTCTTGGCAGAAGAGACAGACAAAAATGGTCGAATCCTGGCAATGTTATACAGGAAGAAACGACAGGATTTAGCTACTGCCTCGATATGAGGAATAAAGGAGAGCGAGGAATCAAATATAAAGCCAAGACTACGAGCTTCCTTGATCGGAGTAAGCGTGACATTGTTGACAGTAAGAGAGAATGAGAGGTGAGGAGAAGGTTTAGGAGGAAAAACAAGCAGTTCAGTTTTTGCCATATTAAGTTTCAAACGACGATGAAGCAGCCAGGCTGAAAGACATGCCGAGATACGATCGTGAACATCAGGAGAAAGTTCCGGAGATGAGAGATATAATTGTGTATCATCGGCATACAGGTGATATTGGAGGCCATGAGATTGAATAAGCTTACCCAAGGGCAGCATGTATAAAGAAAACAGCAACGGGCCAAGCACCGAGCCTTGCAAGCACACAGGTGGGACCAAGGTCTCGAGACTTTTCCACCCAATCAGTACACTCTCTCCCAGTGTGGTGCTTATCTCATGGGAAACACCCATTTGATTAGTCCTATCCTACATGATTTTTGGAGTTACTCATGCATGCTCATGCCATGAGATCACCCCATGACAAAGGGTCCCAACACCACTGTACATAGGTATGAAGGAAGGCCTAACTGGCACCCTAATTAAAAGCAATGCCTAGAAGAGAGGCTCTTTGTTTTCAGCGGGGGTTGCTTCCAATTGACATTTAGGACCACAATCTAAGTAGAATATTCAGTAATTATGTCACAGAAGTGACACATGGGTGGAGGGTATCAGAGGCCCATCAATTTTTGCTGACAGTTAAATTCAACACCACACAATTTGACATATTAGCCCCTCTGCAAAGTAACCTGTCATACAGATCATAAAATGCATAAATAAGGAGCAGGATATCTTGCAGATAAAGCATATCTTCAGCATATTAGTGCTCTAGATGTTTAGGATGTAAAAAAAGGTGGGATATAAATATTCATTGATTTCAAAAATGTAAGAGTATGCAAATAACTTGGGACCCAACACTTCCAGAGCCATCCTGGTCCTTCTAGATCCTTCCTTATATTATCCATTCTGCTTGAAGCTCTCATTTACCAAGCTGCAAAGTCACCCCTGAATTCTTATACCTAGGCCTTAGCTAGATGGGGCGAAATCCCAGGGCAATCCTCAGGATCGTCCCTGTACGTTCACATGATGCACAGGGGATCCCAGGATCAGGGAGGGATGATCCCTCCCTTACCCTGGGATCTCGCCCTACCATTTGAGTCCGGTTTTTCCGCGTACCCAAGCTAACCCTGAGACCGCAGAATTTGTGGCTGGGCGTCATGGTTAGTCCTGGTTCCTCGCAGTTGCTTGCAAGGAGCTGGGACCCGCACATGGGCACAGAGCTCCTCAAGATCATTGCATCCATCAGGGGTGGGGTGGAGTGGGGGGAGCAGGGGAAATATATATATTTTTAAAAAACTTACCTTTTACACACGAGTATTCATGTGCATCTTCCCATTTAAGAAAAAACACACAAAATGGCGGGTGCGACGCCTCTCCCTCTGATGTCGTTGCATGCCGCGTGTGAACAGAGGGGGACATCTCATGATAAAAATATCGCAAGATCTTCACCCCTGCTTCCCACTAGACCAGTAGGTCTAGCTAAGGCCCCAGTCAAGCTAATAATCCCAAACAGAGGGATACAGATACACCTCTTTTTCTACATCTGTTGGAGCTTGTATTCATTATCACTATTTTGAAATGGTATGTTCCCCACAATCACTCTTGCCCACTGTTTGAGATTGTGAATATTTTTATCTAAATGTCTGCTTTTCTTTGGAGTAAAATCAGAGATTTACTACATCCGGAAAATATAGTGAAAACGATAGTTCTCCATGATACGAAATGTTCGCTGCACTTTGTAAAATTACCACAATGTGATTCTTATGTCAGAAACTAATACGTGAATTTGGACTGAATCAGTGCCTGGAATCAGTAATGGACTGGAAGAAGGCCAATAAACCAATGGTCAATTAGGTGGACGTGTGTCCTCTTTTACAGAGGGCCATTCTCAATTTGGACTGTCCTGTTCAGTGCCGGTTAAAAATAAAGAACCACAAGAACTTTTGCCCATCAATAGAAAGCATCTAAAGAGCAGACTGAACAAGCAGAAACACAGGTTACCTGACCACAGTCTCCATTAACATATGCACATTTTATGCAAATTGTAATATTCTTTTGTGCAAATTTGCAATATTCAGTGACGCATAACTTCTTTTTTATCCATTCAAAAATCACCATTCTAAAGTAGACAGAAGTACTGTTGACAGGTGGTTTGTCTCACAGGAGGTGCTGCTCGGGCTGTTCTGGGTGGGATTACACTCCCCTAAAGGCCCAAATTCACAGCTTGGAGTGCTATTAGATCTGGCCTTGACACTTTAGGCCCAAGTGGTATCCATGGCAACAAACACCCTTCCTCAGGTGAGACCTTTTTATAAACTGCAACACCTCTTGGACAGTATGGACCACCTCACGTGGAACTAACGTTGGATATCTTTTCAGCACTAGATGAAGACTTTTTAAAACGCTTTGGCCTTTTAAATCTTTTAAATTTCAAGCTGTAGTTTTAACCAGTTTTTGACATGCTTTTGACTATGCAACCACTCTGTTCATGTGTTTTTATTATTATTGTTACTGTTATCGTTATCGTTATCGTTATAATTATTATTTTCTAAATTCTGGTAAGCTGCTTTCAAAATCCTTTTAGACTGAAGAATGGGTTTGAAATATCCTAAATAAATACAGCTTTGGGCTTGGGCTCCTGAAAGGAACACTACTGGACAGCTCTCACACATCTGCCACCCAGCTCAAGGTTGCAGCCATTTTTGCTCTCTGTGGAATCTTTGCTCCTGTCTATACAACAGGATTGCTCCTCAATATAAACCCAAATTTTCATTGATTCAAATCTAGGCAAAGAGCATCACATTGCAGCAGCAATAGCGATTTATCTCTTGATTTTTAAATTTTTTTTTTGGTAGTGTAGTTATTAATGCGCAAATGCGCTCCTCTCTCCTCTGTATACCCTATGACAGAAAAACTGAGAGGGGGGAAACGCAGCAGCAAAGGAGGACGCGAGAAGGAGGAAAGCAGCGTTGCAAAGGAAAATGGAGGCTTTTCTCCAAGGAGCGAGACAGGGACTGAACATGTCTTCTCCCTCTGGCTGCCCCCCTCTTTGTTTTAATATTATAAGCTTTATCTGTGGAGCTCATATAATTAAATCATATAATTTAAAATGAAAACGGCGGGAAGGAATGAGGGAGCCAGAGGAGGACATGATAGGTGGGAAGGTGAAAAATCGGCCAGTCACTTTGTCCTGCCCTCAAAGCTCTGCCCACATGTCAAAATGTGATTTAACTCCCCCAGCGACACATAACTATAATGCGGTGCAAACTCGGACATTGATCCAAAAGTCGCGGTAAACTGCAACTACAAATATGTGCATTATTGCATTAAAAACCCAGCGCTATGGCGAATGGATGGCTGCATCATGTGTCCTGAAACATGAATCTGCATGTTTAGGTTGGGGTAAAGAACCCATATAGACAAGCCCTTTGACTGTTGCTTGGCTCTTCCTACCCCTTCTCTCTCTATTATCAGGCCCTCTATCTAGGGTGGTCATGTGTGCTATATTACAGTCTTCTGTTCGAAGGGCTGTCAGAGGACAGTCTTCTATTGGAAGGCCGCAGGAGCCTGGAAGTTGCCCATCAACAGTGAACAACTCAACAGCAGACTGGGCAAGCACACAGATCACCTGGTCCAGTCCCCCCTCCCCCCCGCCTCCCTATGGTGGCATGTGTTGTATTTTGATTTAAATTATATTAATGCCTAAATTTGACTCTATATCCATAAATTAATATAAGCAAATTCTATGTAAATCTTTGTCCTCTTTTTTTGTCGTGATGCATTTCCTCTCCTTTGGCAATGCCTAGATAGGCCACCCTACCTCTTACTTTGCTTTTCCTTAGCTGCTCCTGAAAAGCAAATTCTAAGGTGTCCCATTTGCATTGATTAGGCCTGGCCTAGCGAAAATAATTTCATTATCACAGAAGTGAGGGGAGGGGCTGGGGAAATTATGTGTGTGTGTGTGTGTGTGTGTGTGTGTGTGTGTGTGTGGCAGTTTCTTGCCATGTGCAAAGAAATCCAAACTGAGTTAGATAGGGCTGATCTCCATAGCAACTCTTAGGAAGAATTTCAGTGGTGCTTTTGTATCTCCCTGAGTTAACCCACTTATTTGAGAAAATGACTCTTTCTAGCTTATTGCTTCTGAAGTTGCAGATACATTCATCCCCATGAATTTACTTGACTTCCTGAGTCATTTTGGAAAGGCTTTAAGGACTGCAACATTTATATCAGTTTCAGGAGCATTCACCTTTTGGGACTGAGGCAGTGATGAACACACATCTTTAAAAAGGGGGGAAATCTTTCAGTCACCTTCCAGTGAAATCATCCGTCATCTTCAGGTTTAAGGGAAACCCTTGAGACACTTCTCATTCTGGCCTTTGCAGAGTTCTTTGGCACTTAATTTGGTATTTTCCCATCAGGTCAACTTTCATGAAAAGAGGAGAGAGAGAGAGAGAGAGGCCTTAGCTAGACTGGGCTTTATCACGGGGCGAACTCCAGGATCGTCCCTGTGCATCCACATGATGCACAGGGGATCCCAGGATCAGGGAGAGATCATCCCTTCCTTGCCCCGGGATAGAGCCCTACACATTAGGCCCAGTTCTTCTGTGGTCTTGGGCTGAGCCCGAGACTGCGGAATGTGTGGCCTGTTGCCACGGTTTGACCTGGCCCTGCGCAATTCCTTGCTGTTAGAGTTGCACCCGAGGAAGCCTCCTCAGATGAGGAGGAGGCAAACTTACAAGAAGTAGAGGGTGTTTCCTCCCCCACAGCCGGACCAGAGACCAGTGCACAGTTGGTAGGGAGTCATTCCATGGAAGAGAATGCAGGTCCCGTGGAGGAGCCACGGGCCAGTCAGTTGCTTCCTCTGCCTGTCGCTCCTGAGGCTGAGTCAGAGACGGAGGTGGTTCAACCACCCAGCCCCCGCGAAAGGAGACGAAGGAGAAGGGCAGAACAAATGCAGGTGGTGAGGCGAAGTATGCGCCTGCAGAACAGGCAGGGAAAAGACGCTGAACTGTAGGAGGGGGTTGGGTCAAAAGGTGAACGAATGAGGCACAGCTGGGATCTGGGTGGGGTCATGCTGGCAGGGTTTGAAAAGGGAGAACCTGACCGCTGGTCTGGTGTAGCAAACACCTTTCGTCCCTCCGGTTGCTACTGTGCCCTACACCTTACCGTTTGACTGCGACTTTGGTTTCCTGACCTGGACTGGCTTGATTGACTCTGCTTGACGTTTATCCCTGGCATTTTGGACGACTGACTTGGCTCTTGATATCGGACTGGACCTGACCTTCGCTTGCTCTTGGCTCCTTGACACCAGCACCCTCTGTTTGGTTCTTCGACCCGGATCGGTAGGCTTGCACTTCAGAACTTGTCTCTGGCTAGAACTTTACTTTACTTAAAGGACTGTGTTCTTCTTAAAACGCAACAGTTCCCTCCTGCATTCTTGGCCAGAGATTTATGGCTGGGTAATTGGCAATAAAAAACTAAAGCAATAAAGCATTCAGCAGAACGCCTTGACTCGTGGCTGGTCACTGAAACTTGCACAGAGCTGGGAGCCACGCACCGGGCGCAGAGCTCCTCAGGAGCACTGCACCCATCTGGAGTAGGGTGGAGGGAGCAGGGAAAGTAATTAAAATTTTAAAAAAAACTTACCTTCAGCACACGAGCATTCGTGCACTCGTGTCTTTAAAAACTAAAAAAATGGCAGGTGCAACGCCTCTCTTCCTAAGGTTGTCACACCTCACGTGTAAACAGAGAAGGGATCTCACGTTAATCATAACATGAGATCTTCCCTCATCCATCGTGGACAATAAGGTAGGTCTAGCTAAGGCTAGAGACAGAGACAAACTAAGGCTGGTCCACTAGCAGTTTTTAGAAACCTTTTCTTGGACTTCTGTTTAATAAATTCAATGCATTAATGGAGGATGTTGGACAGATCTTTTCCAGATCAGACTATCCAGAGTCTGATCTGATCCAAAACAGATCTACTTCATGACAAGAGGTTTCATTAAAACACACACACACACACACACACACACACACACACACACACACACACAAACACATCAGAACTGTTCAACTTGGGTGGGGGGATCATCACTTACTTGTTGCTTTTTAAATAAGCAAGTAGGGTTGGATCCAAGACTAGCTGTCCACTGGAACAGATTTATTTTCCCACTTCAGGCCCCCACATGCCTCCCAAATCTCCCAGAGGGTTGGGCAGGGGGGATCCCTGGGAAGTTTCAGGGGTCTGCAAGGAGGACAAGAGGAAGGGAGGATTCCACTCTTAAAGGCAGCCTAGCAATAATTTTAGATCGTTAGAGAGATAGAAGGAGAAGTTCCAGTGTGCAATGTTGGATTTAACCCACATACAGGACAAATACAATATCCCATTTTTAGTACATCCAAATTGCTGACAAACTGGGCAGTGAGTGTGACTTCACAGCTTATTCATAGGGATGGGTGGACCCCTCCCCTCTTTTCCATTTAAATCTGATAAAATTGGGTGATGACTGGTTGATGTCCAAAATGAATGTGTTTTAAAATAGGAACATCTCCAAAATCATTACTTACACAGATGCATTACATGCCCACCTGCCCACAAAGCGATAGGGAAAGAGAAGAAAGTCATTCAGTTAGCATTTTAATGCAAACTTATCTAATTTCACACTATTAAACCACTATGCAAACCAAAGCTCAGCTAACTTTTCCAATTCACACTTCTCTGAATTTTGCGATGGAGTTTTTCAATCCAAAATATGTGTATTAAGGGAAATAATGTTTTAAAACACCTTGTATTAGAAAAACAGCTTGCAAAAAAATGCATATATGAGGCAAAAAACACATGAATTGGGACAAATGTGCACAAAAATGCTTATGAATTTTCATGTGAACATTTAAAAATAATACTCAGGATAAACCAAGCTTAAGACTGGAAAAATTGCAATTCAAAACCAACCCAGTTTAAGACTGGAAAAGTGAGAAAAAGAGGGCTCATCTACACCAAGCAGGATATTCCACTATGAAAGCAGTCTATAAAAGGCACGAGCCACACTATTGCTTTATAGAGGTATTGAAGTGCATTGACAACTGTCAGGGCCCATGATACATGCCATATACCACTTTCATACCACTTTAATAATGTTATATCCTGCTTGGTGTAGATGTGTCATGGGCCCCAATAGTTGTCAGTGCACTTCAGTACCACTACAAAGCAATAGTGTAGATCCTGCAGTGCACTTCAATACCTCTATAAAGCAGTAGTGTGGCTCCTGCCTTTTATAAACCGCTTTCATAGTGGAATATCCTGCTTGGTGTAGATGAGCCCAGAGAAAATGAAGATGAGCCCTACAGAATGAAGCCTACTGGCTCTTAAGCTCTTACTTCCCATAAGATAAAGGTTATTCGAAGAACTAGTGAGAATTCTCTTAGGCATGATAGTGATCTCGAAAGGCTGACCCATAAAAGATGGAGCAGACTTGTGCTCTCTTGCTCCAAACAGCCGGACTAGAACTAGTAAGTGGAAATTGCAGGGAAGAGATTTTGGCTAAAATCTTGTATCTTCTGTTTCCAGGCTAACACTGCAAGCTGTTTGACAGAAAAACACACTGCCTTGAGGAGTGGTGGGCTTTTTTCACTGGAGGTATTTAAGAAAAGGTTGTATGGCTACCTCTCAGGGCTGTTGTAGTTGCATTCTGCATTGAGCAAGAGGTTGGATTAGATGACCCCCGAGGACCTTCCAGTTCTATGATTCTGTGGTTCTTAAAGCCCAGGCATAGGACCAAAACACTCTAGGTTGGGCACTCTTATTCCATGGTATCTTGACCATATGTATCATCTGGCCGAGAGGCAATGAGATTGTTTTCTACACATCAAGTGCATATATGTGTTACAATGTGTGGCAAAATGATGGAGCTATATGAAAAAAGATTATGTATGGTGTCAATAAAGTGGACAGAGAGGAAAAACCTCCATCATAATACTAGAACCTGGGGTCATCCCATAAAGCTGAATGATGGGAGATTCAGGGTAGAATGGACATATTCATACAGTGCATAGATAAACTATGGAATTCATTATTGCAAGAGATAGAGAAAGCCACCAGTTTTAAATGGGGACTGGACAGATTCATGGAGGAGAAAGCTATCAATGGCTACTAGTCATTAGGTCTGTATATTACCTCCATTATCAGAGGCAGTAGGCCTTTCAATAACAGTTGCTGGGGAAAATGAGCGAAAAGGTTCTACTGCCTTCCTGTCCTGCTTGTGGTCCTCCCACAACCATCCGGTTGGCCACTGTTTGAAGAGAATGCTGGACTGGGTGGATCTTTGGTCTGATCTAGTCTGCTGCAACCACCTTTTGAGGTTTTTCCAGAAAAGCTATTCAGGCAAGAACTTTGGTGATGGACTATTGCTTTAAGTACAGAATATCCTGAAGAGTTGTATTGGGTGCCCACCCCACCCCTGGTGTTCTTCCCAAAACTGTGGTTTGAAGGTATCATGACTGGGAGGAGAGCTCTGTGTGATTCACCAGGCCAAGTGATTTCAGATCACCTCCAACGGCCTTAACAGTTGGGTTGACTTTCCAATTAGCAAAGCAAATATTTGCTCAAAAAGAAAAAGAAAATGGCCTGAGCTATGCCTTTAGGAACCTCAAAGCTCAGCCTTCAAATCTGATTCATTTACAGCGCATTGCTCATTTAACTAATTGAAGTGGCAGATTCTCCTCCCTCCTGCCCGCCCCACAGTCCTCTACAGCTAATAAAACTGTCAATTTTCTTTTGCTTCAATGAAAGGTCACCCACCCACCCCAACAAACAGCCACTCTTCTATCTATCAGCCAGCTCCTTTATTAATATTTAAAATGTACACAGTGATATTTCCAAAAGGTCAACATTTTAAAAGACACAAAATGTCAGCCCAAATTCCCCCCCTCTTCCCCACCTGAACCACCACATTAATGTTTCCTTTTAGATACAGCACTTAGTTCAAGTGGTGCTTAAGCCAGAGAAAAATTAAGGGGTACAGCACTGGTTGCTCCCTTAATAACCAGAGAAGCTCACACTGAACTCGTGGAGGGCGACAGTTTGCAGAGGAGAGCTTCCTGTATCCTTGGAGATTCTCCATGTGATTGAGAATGCTGGGAAATCAGTATTCTCCCATCGCATGGTGAACCTCCTCCATGGATACAGGAGGACCTCCTCTTCAGATGAATGTGATGACTCTGAGGGGCGGGGCTGGAATCCTTCCTCTGCTTATATGATTGATCTTTCCAGGTATAGAATGCCTGGATATGGCTCTAATGTTACTCCCGTTGGACCATGTAATGGTCTCAAACATGGACAGCTGCTGAGGTTTGTCACCCCATGAAGCAGCAGCAAAGTATTTTTGCATGTAAAAGAAAGGGGAAATGTATAGAGCCTTTGGCCACATCATGTCCTAACGGTAAGCCTCCTGCCTTCCAAAAATGAATAGAATTTACCTTCTCCCCCATCCCACCCTCATCAAAGTGCCAACAAACTCCCTTGCACTTTTGTGAGGGTACAACTGGCTTTCTGAAAGTGGTGGGGGATCAGCCCCTCACTAAAAGAGCATATTTCAAGGCTTTTAAAAAGCCCTTTTAAAGGGTGACCGAGTTCCAATGAATGAAAAATATCTGAGCTCTGTAGCTGTGGTTAGAGCTTTCTTCAACCAGCTTCATGGGGAATAATATTCATGCCAGCGTGGGTAATCCTACTAGCAACCGTAATGAATTATGGTCAAGGACTCCGCTGACAGCTGTAACCTGGTAAAGCAGAAAGCAAGATGAACGATGCCGCCTTTCAGCTAGATTTATTGCCCACCATCCCTAGTCCTGTCCCAGTTCTTTTCCTTCCCACAGAAAGTGAACAGAGAAATAGGACACTGAAAGGCTTAAGCACATCTGTCTTGCCAATACATCTGAGATCATCTTGCCCTCCGGCAGGTGTGTCCTCCTTTCAACCTTCTGCAGCGCTAAATAACTGTATTTGTCAATGTGCGAAGTAAATTCATCTTGTGACAACATTAGCAAAATTAACATAAGCAAATACAATTACCGTACAGTGTCAAGGAAGGGGGTGGGAAACCTTATGACATTTTCATTTCTTAGTTTACCGTGTTTATTTTTATTTTCCCCTGCACTAAGAGACAAACAGAAATGTTGCTGCTGTAAATGTTTGTTTTTAATATGGGCCAAGGCAAAGGCTAAGGGCGTTCCTAGAGGAGGCCTGCTTCCACATGACACACAGGGGAATCCGGCTCCAGGCCGCACTGAAGCTTCCTCTAACGCGCCATAAGCGAAGTCGCTTATGGCGTGCCTTTTCCTGAGGTGGGGGCTGGGGAATGTCCAGCTACTTCCGTGGCTTTTTGGAGATCCCGGTAGGGAGAAGGGGAGACGACACAGGACAGACAGACACACACACACGCAGGGAGAAGGGGAGATGACACAGGACAGACACACACACACGCAGGGAGAAGGGGAGATGACACAGGACAGACAGACACACACGCAGGGAGAAGGGGAGACGACACAGGACAGACACACACACATGCAGGGAGAAGGGGAGACGACACAGGACAGACACACACACATGCAGGGAGAAGGGGAGACGACACAGGACAGACACACACACACGCAAGGAGAAGGGGAGACGACACAGGACAGACACACACACACGCAGGGAGAAGGGGAGACGACACAGGACAGACACACACACACGCAGGGAGAAGGGGAGATGACACAGGACAGACACACACACACGCAGGGAGAAGGGGAGACGACACAGGACAGACACACACACACACACGCAGGGAGAAGGGGAGACGACACAGGACAGACACACACACACGCAGGGAGAAGGGGAGACGACACAGGACAGACACACACACGCAGGGAGAAGGGGAGATGACACAGGACAGACACACACACACGCAGGGAGAAGGGGAGATGACACAGGACAGACACACACGCAGGGAGAAGGGGAGATGACACAGGACAGACACACACACACGCAGGGAGAAGGGGAGATGACACAGGACAGACACACACACACGCAGGGAGAAGGGGAGATGACACAGGACAGACACACACACACGCAGGGAGAAGGGGAGATGACACAGGACAGACACACACACACGCAGGGAGAAGGGGAGACGACACAGGAGCGGATGGGGGGGTTAACTAAAAAAAACCTTACCTTCTCCACAGTCTTCGGGCCGCACGTGGCCCCTTTAAACTTAAAAAAAAATGGCGGACGCTGCAGGGATCCGACGTCCCTGCGCGTCCTGCGTCTGGAAGCCTGGGCGGTGCGCGCTAACATAAGCGTGCTGCCACCCTGCCTCCCTGCCGGCTTATCCCGGCAGGTCTAGCAAAGCCCCCAGTCACTTTAAGTGATGGGATGCAGTGGGAAAACACAGCACTTATTACAAAAGTTGTGTCAAGTATTTATTTTAAGCCATTCATCTCAATTGTCCTACCTTTCCTCCAGCTTCAGCGATTAATAAATTACAGGCATGCAACTACTCCACTAATCTCAGTTCTCACCAGTTAGTTCTCATCTCTGGTGATAATATATATGGGAACCTGCTCATACTTCTGCGATACAGCCTGTAGGTTGTAAGGAAAAACATTAAGTACCAGATCCCAACGCTACTCTCGTCCATCCGACCTCTTTCTTTTGCAAGAGTGAGAGGCAGGTTGCAATGATGAAGAGGAAGTGCCAGGTCCAATCATCTATATTGTTCCAGAGTCTCCTTTGCTACTAGTACAGCCACATGTCAGCAAAGCACGACAGGTTACTAGTCTCCTGAGATGATTAGGACAATGAAAAGCTTGATGCCTCTGTCTTGGCAGTAGGTTTAAGCTGGACTTTGGCCTTAAGCAGCACAGAAGCCCCCAAAATGAGCTGAAACTTTCATTTCTGGATCGGGACAGATCAATGGAGCTCCCATATCTGAGCTCCATTGATTTGCCCTGTTCCAGAAATGAGCATATCCCCCCCCCCTCATTTTGGGTTACAGAATCCCTAAATCTCCATTCTGCAAGTGGTGCGTGCTGCTCGAGGAAGGAAATGGTGGGGTGCAAAAGAATCAGCAGGGGCATAAGTGCCCCATTGGCCATTGCCCCAGATAAATAAAGTAAATGAATAAAATAGCCATAGATCAGCCTTCCCCAACCTGGTCCATTCCAGATGTTTTGGACTTCAGCTCTGATCAGCCTCAGCCAACATAACCAAATGGTTAGGAATGCTGGCAATTGTTGTCCAGCACATCTGGAGGGTACCAGGTTGGGGAAGGCTGCTCTCCCTGATGCCACTGGTTGAATTCCATGCCCCATGATAGAAACCCATTCAAGGGCTTCAAAACACAGCCAAGGCAGCAAGAATGGAACTTTATCATAAGCATTTATGCTAATATAGGAAAACTTTCATATTTGCCAAATTAAAAATAAGTGTTGACAGCATGCATGCTTCTGTTTCATGGCATCGACTGAGTACTGGAATAAATAAGACTTACTTCGTAGTAACTTCACCAGACTGGTCGGCAAATATTCCTCCCTACATATCATTCACACACTCTTACAATGACCAGAATCTAAGTTTTTAAAAAACCTACAATCTGGAACATCAGCCAGGAAAATCTAAATTTCTTGTCACCCAAGCTCAAATTATGCAAATGGTTTCAAAGAAATCAGGGAAATGTATGCTAATATGCTTATTTTGCATAGACGTGTCTAGATTGATGCATATTTTTCTTGACATGGTATATGAGTTTTTGCAGCCTTTGAGATATTTTGATAATTTATTATTATTATTATTATTATTATTATTTATTTATATAGCACCATCAATGTACATGGTGCTGTACAGATAACACAGTACATAGCAAGACCCTGCCGCATAGGCTTACAATCTAATAAGTTGTAGTTAACAATAAAGAGGGAAGGAGAATGCAAACAGGCACAGGGAAGTGTAAACAGGCACCGGGTAGGGTAAAGCTAATAGTATAGAGTCAGAACAAACTCAATATTTGAAGGCTATAGGGAAAAGAAAAGTTTTTAGCTGAGTTTTAAAAGCAGTGATTGAGTTTGTAGTTCTCAAGTGTTCTGGAAGAGCGTTCCAGGCGTAAGGGGCAGCAGAAGAAAAAGGACGAAGCCGAGTAAGGGAAGTGGAGGTCCTTGGGCAGGCGAGAAGCATGGCATCAGAGGAGCGGAGAGCCCGGGCGGGGCGATAGTGTGAGATGAGAGAGGAGAGATAGGGAGGAGCTAGACCGTGACGAGCCTTGAAGGTCAGCAGGAGAAGTTTATATTGGATTCTGGAGTGAATTGGAAGCCAATGAAGAGATTTCAGAAGTGGAGTGACATGGTCAGAGCGGCGGGCCAGGAAGATGATCTTAGCGGCAGAGTGGTGGACAGAGACCAGCGGACTGATGTGAGACGAAGGAAGGCCAGAGAGAAGAAGGTTGCAGTAGTCCAGCCGAGAGATAACCAGTGCGTGAATGAGAGTCTTGGCAGAAGAGACAGACAAAAATGGTCGAATCCTGGCAATATTATATAGGAAGAAACGACAGGATTTAGCTGCAGCCTCGATGTGAGGAGTAAAGGAGAGCGAGGAGTCAAATATAAAGCCAAGACTACGAGCTTCCTTGACCGGAGTAAGCGTGACATCGTTGACAGTAAGAGAGAATGAGAGGTGAGGAGAAGGTTTAGGAGGAAAAACAAGCAATTCAGTCTTTGCCATGTTAAGTTTCAAACGACGATGAAGCAGCCAGGCTGAGATATCTGAAAGACATGCCGAGATACGATCGTGAACATCTGGAGAAAGTTCCGGAGATGAAAGATATAATTGTGTATCATCGGCATACAGGTGATATTGGAGGCCGTGAGATTGAATAAGCTTGCCCAAGGGCAGCATGTATAGAGAGAACAACAACGGGCCAAGCACCGAGCCTTGCGGAACCCCAACTGAAAGGGGAAAAGAGGAGGACGAGCTGCCGTTAGCCGACACGCTGAAAGAGCGACCCTCTAGATAGGAGGCGAACCAGTTATAGACAGAGCCACAGAGTCCAAGGTCATGGAGGGAATCTAAGAGAAGATCGTGATCAACCGTGTCAAAGGCTGCGGTTAGATCAAGGAGAATAAGAATGGAATAATGGCCTTTAGACTTGGCAGTAAGGAGATCATTGGTGATCTTGGTAAGGGCTGTTTCAGTGGAATGCAAAGGACGGAAGCCAGATTGAAAGGGATCCAGAGCAGAGTTATTAGAGAGAAAGTCAAGACAACGAGAGTAGACCAGACGTTCCAGGATCTTTGAGACAAAGGGCAGGAGGGAGACAGGTCGGTAGTTAGACAGTGATAGTCGATCAAGAGTGGGTTTTTTGAGAATGGGAGAGACTGTAGCATGTTTAAAAGCAGAAGGAAATGAACCAGAGGACAGAGAAGAATTAATGATGTGAAGCAAGGACGGGAGAATAGCGGGGATAAGATTAATAAAGACGCGAGAGGGAATCGGATCACGGGAACAAGTGGAAGGCTTCGATGAGCGCAGTATTTTAGACAGTTCATCAGCTGAGACCGAAGGGAACGCCGAGAGAGTTGAAGGAGGAACTGACAGGTGAGGGGCAGGAGCTGGAAGCGGAGCAGAGTTGGCTAGATCTGAGCGTATAGTTTGGATTTTAGCATTGAAGAAAGAGGCAAAGTCGTTGGCAGACAGAGAGGCGGGGAGAGATGGCGGATTAGGCTTCAGAAGAGAATTGAAGGACGCGAAGAGCCGCTGAGGGTGCTTAGCATTTGACTGGATCAACGTTGAGTAGTGCTGCTGTTTGGCCAGTGAAATGGCAGAAGAGAAGGAGGAGAGAACAAATTTGTAGTGGACAAAGTCCGCCCAGTCCTTGGTCTTACGCCACAGGCGTTCGGCTGCCCGGGAACAAGAGCGAAGGTAGCGGAGGAAAGAGGTGAGCCACGGTTGGGGTTGAGAGGGGCGAACTATCCGAGTTGTAGATGGAGCAAGATTATCAAGAGTTGAAGATAAGGAGGAGTTAAAGGAGGAGACGGCTGAGTCCAAGGAGACGGCTGTGTAGACAGAAGGGAGAGAGGAGGCTAAAGACTGAGAAAAAGCCTCGTAGTTGATAGAATGCAGGTCACGACAAGGGCGTGAAGCGGGACGTGAAGGAGGGGGATTGTGAGTGATATTGAAAGAGACTAGATGATGATCTGACAGAGGAAAGTCAGCAATAGAAAAGTCCAGGACAGAGCAGTTCCGAGTGAGGACAAGATCCAGACAGTGTCCAAGGGAATGAGTGGGTGCTTCAGAGCAGAGCTTAAGATCGTAAGAGGAAGATAAGGAGCGAAATCGTAGAGCTGCAGCATCGTGAGGGTCATCCACATGGATATTGAAGTCACCCAAGATCAGAGTAGGAGAGTTGTCAGAGAGGAGAAAGGACAGCCATGAGTCGAGATCAGAGAGAAATTTAGAGGATGAGCCAGGGGGGCGGTAGAGAACTGCAACACGCAGTCGCAGCGGAGTGAAGAGTCTCACCACATGTGCCTCAAAGGAGGAGAAGCAGTGTGAAGGTGGAATGGAAAGAGGTTGGAACTGGCACAAACTCGATAATAAAAGACCCACACCACCACCTCGACCCTCTGGGCGACTCGAGTGAGAGAAAGAGAGTCCTCCAAGAGAGAGGGCAGCAGAGGTGGCGGTATCATGGGCAGGAAGCCAGGTTTCAGTAAGAGCAAGGAGGTGGAGAGATCTAGAGAAGAACAAGTCCTGGATGACAGGGGCCTTGGAAGCAATAGAGCGTAATGATAGGAAAGAGAGGTTGTCCCTGTGTAGAAGTATTGGAACAGGACTGGAGGCCATGTGGAGAAATATAGAGAGATGACATATACCTTCAGTATACAGCTGTTCAACTCATGAGTGCTGAAGACTTTCACAGACTCTGGCTGGACATTTTCAGAATTCTCTGTAAGCATGGGACTAGTTGGGTATTTTGTTTGCTTGCTTTACTTTAAATGAAAGCACATATTCCCAAGAGCTCAATTTCTGCACCAGGAGCAAAATTCAAATGGCAATTCTGCATGGACAGAATTGCAGAAAACCAAGAGTCCTATTTACCTCTTGGGCTTCGTAGATTTTTAGGCTGAATGTAAATATGATCCCCAATTCTGCTAAAACCACTGTTCAGCTAAGGGGGCTTCCATACACAAATCACTTTCTCTGTTAGGAACTGCCACAGGCATCCATTCGTTGTGCATTCAGATATGCAAAGTCAAAGGGAGAATGCTCTTCATCCACACTATATCGCCTTGAATATCATGTGTATTCTATGCGCATTCCCATCTACATGCTCATGCAATGAGTCACACATTGTTTATACTAGAGGTGAACTGGTACAATTAATTTAAATGCTTGGAAGTCTTTGCTTCATATTGCCCAAGTAACCCTTATGAATTGTAATTTTTTACTGTCTACATCCTTTGTGACCAGTATTGTAGCAATGTAGTCCTCTATGGACACTTGCTGGCTCATTTAATTTTTTCTCACTTGAATCGCACGCTGCCTCTATTGTCTTGTAATTCTGTAGAAAGCTATCTCTGCAATACAACTGTATTACTTTTATACAAGAATATATAAAACTGCCAACATCATAATGCCTTTATACAAATCCACGGGGTAGCCGCACTGGGAATATTATGTATACTTCTGTCACCATCTCAAAAAATATGATAGAGCTGGAGAAAGGCAATTGCGAGGAAGGGAAAAGAGACAAGTGGAGGCTCACTATAGTCCTCCTCCGTTTAGTTTCACCGATGTGGGGAGGGGACTGGAAGTCCTATTCATGGAGCACTTCCCCTCCCCAGCCTTCTCTGAGTCTTTTGCAGCTCCCTCCCTTCCTCCCTGTAGACAGTGTGGGTTTGCTGGTTGCCCCGGGGGGGGGGGGAGGCAAATAAGATTTTTTTGTTCTCAATCATTTCTTTTGGAAGTTTTTTCACCTACTTCACACTGTAAGACAGCAGGGGAGTATTAACTAGGCTAATTGGTTGAATTTGGTCACATTTTGACTGGGGAAGGCTTGCGGGCATCGGGAGCAAGGATAAGGTTGGTGAGCATTCTTAGGCACCATTGTGGTGATTGGTAATACCTGAGGCCCTCAGCTGGGAGTCCTGTGGCACCAGATGACGGGATAAGGGTTACCTCTTAGGCCTACATTACTCACTCACTTAGAGTTTTGCAACCTAAGGGGGAGTGACATCGGAAGGTCCACCTACCCCAAAACGGGAATCCTGACCGGTGGCAATAGACATGTGTCACCAGTCGGGATGTGAATGGATCGCCCAATCCCAGTTGTGGCCAAGATGTTGGCCAAGATAGGATGCCTGCCTAGGCCTCCATCTTCCTTTGCAGGTATTCATAAATAAATGTGACCTTATTTTAAATCCAACTTCTTGTCTCATCTCACTATTTCACCTTCCATCTGCAATGTGCAGCCAAAAGATCAGGGGGCTGAAGCAACTCCTTGTGAGGAAAGGTTACAATGTTTGGGACTTTTAAAAGGCAAATAAGTGGGGTCATGATAATTCTCTGGGGGCATGATAGTTCTGATTTGTACAGAAATGTAGATTTCAGATTTTCTTTTGCTGAGACCAGTCACCAAATTTCTTGTTGCTACTTTCCAAACCCTTTCTTCATGTCGTGTAAACAACTGCTTTGGACAATATGTCACCAGATTAATCTGGAGGATAGGTTTACTAATAAATGTTTTTATTAGAGATAAATGAATTAATACTCCTTGAGGCTCTGTCCTCAAAACAAAACGTACACACTAGAGGCATTAGATGCTGAAATGTGTGTGTATATATAGATATATATATAGATATATAGGCTCTCCTTTATTCCTCATATTGAGGCAGTAGCTAAATCTTGTCGATTTTTCCTGTATAATATTGCCAGGATTCGATCATTTTTGTCTGTCTCTTCCGCCAAGACGCTTGTTCATGCGCTGGTTATTTCACGGTTGGACTACTGCAACCTTCTTCTCTCTGGCCTTCCTTCTTCTCACATCAGTCCGTTGGTTTCTGTTCACCACTCTGCCGCAAAGATCATCTTCTTAGCTCGCCGCTCTGACCATGTTACTCCGCTTCTGAAATCTCTTCATTGGCTTCCAATTCACTTCAGAATCCAATATAAACTTCTCCTGTTAACCTTCAAAGCTTTTCACGGTCTAGCTCCTTCCTATCTCTCCTCTCTCATCTCACACTATTGCCCCGCTCGTGCTCTTCGCTCCTCTGATGCCATGTTTCTGTGTTGTCTGCCAGCCTCTGCTTCCCTTGCTCAGCTCCGTCCATTTTCTTCTGCTGCCCCTTACGCCTGGAACGCTCTTCCAGAACATTTGAGAACTACAAGTTCAATCGCAGCTTTTAAAGCTCAACTAAAAACTTTTCTTTTTCCTAAAGCTTTTAAAACTTGATGTTGTGCAGACTTTATATTGTTAGTTTTACCCTACCCTGTGCCTGCTTACCCTACCCTGTGCCTGTTTGCATTCTCTTCCCCTCCTTATTGTTTTACTAGGATTTTATTAGATTGTAAGCCTATGCGGCAGAGTCTTGCTATTTACTGTTTTACTCTGTACAGCACCATGTACATTGATGGTGCTATATAAATAAATAAATAAATAATAATAATAATAATAATAATAATAATAATAATAATAATAATAATGATAGGAATGTAACACTTAGGTCTAATTAATATTACTGGCATGCTTCTTCCTATCTTCACACCTTCAAATAACTGCAAAAAGAGAACCTGGATCTGAAAATGAAAGCAACAGAAATGGAAACAAGAGGAAGGAACCACTTAAGAAAAGCATTCCCTTTTTATTTCCATAGTCTCCAACATTGCTGGGTGGTAGAGGGGGCAACAACAACTATACAGTCTTCTATACAGACAATGTCACCCCTTTTAACACTTCTGCTGCCTCGGGGGGGGGGGGAACGTGTGTGCGCTAAGTGGGTTTTGGTGCTGTCCTGCCCAAATCTATTGACTTACAATTCTTTCTTTTTTTTAGGTAACTTGAGAGTTAACATTTTATTTACAAAGCAGCAGATGGGAGAACCAGGAAAACACCCTGAAAGGGAAGACCATAACAACAGCAATAAATAACCAAAGGAATAAAGCAACCCACATTTCTAATATCCGAAAAAGTGTTGCTTTTAAATCAGATGGGGTTTTTTTAAAAAAAAAACCAACAGAAACATCCCTATTCTTTTTCCAACACATTCTTAATTCCCAGTACCACAAAATGAAGGAGAAGTTTGCAGCATAGAAAAATATTCATGTCTGTCATTTCTGTCTAGAGCTTAATTGGGGGGGGGGGGGGCGCTAGGTAGGCACAAAGATAAATGGGTGTAATTTGGAGCTGGTCAGTAATTGCATTTGAGACAAGAGAATACTATCCCCAACACTGGCCTTCAGGGCACATAACTTGCTAATATTCAAGGGTGCCACTCCAAGGCTCTGTAATATGTGTTGTGTATGCTATATAGCTCAGTTAGCAGAGCCATTTTGAGGATTCTCTTCAGAGTTCTTTCATGTGTTGTCTGCCAGCAAAAAAAAAAAGAGTCATGTCAAAATAATATGTGCTATAGTACCACTCAGGGCTACCTCATATATTACCTGAGGTGGAAGTTATCATTTGGTAAAGTTATCATCATATATATTTGAGTCTGAAGCCAAAACCTCACCATCCATGTGCAAGAGAGAGGTGTAAGCAGACATGCAAACAGTATTTAGGGGTAAAAACCCTCAAGGGGTGAAAAATAACCCACCAAAACATCCCCATAATAACTCAACAGCAGTGAATAATGGCCACTGGAGAGGTGGGGGAGACAACCAGACCAGAGGAGAAAGTGAAATGGAGTGGCTAGAACAGAAGATATAGAGATAGATAGATAGATAGATAGATAGATAGATAGATAGATAGATAGATAGATAGATAGATAGATAGGCAGGCAGGTAGGCAGGCAGGCAGGCAGGCAGGCCATGGCTAGACCAGGCCTGTATCCCATCCCAGGATCGTCCCGGGATCATCCCTGTACATCCAAATGACACACAGGGATACCAGGAGCAGGCAGGGACGACCCCTCCGTTTGCCTGGGATAATCCTTAGGTCTAGCTAAGGCCATAGATAGATTTAAAAAAGAACCGGTTTATTCTGGATAGGCCACTTCCTGGTATACATTGAGAACATATTTTTATACGTCCCCAGGAATGAAAGAGAAAGCCTCCGATGGGCAGCAGTAGAAAAAGTAAAGAGTTTAAAGTATTTGGGATTAGAAGCATGTGTGTCGACCTAAAAACAAAACAAAACTCTAAAATAGTAGGAAAAAGAAAAAAATATTTTCTAACTCAGTTCTTATTTTGTATGAAATTGTTACCTACAAAGCAGGTGTTGACAGTGAAATAGAACAGTGAAATAATAATATTTCATTAAAGTGTGCATTTAAAATACATTTCATTTTATTTATTTTTCTTTAATTTTTTTAATTAATTTTTTATTGTTTCACAAACATACATGAAATAAAGACATTGCATAAAGACATTATATCTGAGGAAAAGAAGGAAAAGGAAAAGGCAAAAGAAAAAAAATACTCACACAAAAGTTAAGTTGTATTTTTGGCTCTCTACATATCCCAAATGTGAATTATATTCTCTCCTTGTTTGATACATTTAACACAATAATCAAATTATTTTGTTTCTTCTAAGTTAACTATGACCTTAGCTACACCTACCTGTTACCCCACGATGGAGGGGGGAAGATCTCGTGTTGTGATTAATGCGAGATCCCTCCTCCGTTCACACGTGAGGCGCAATGACCTCAGGAAGAGAGGCATCGTGCCTGCCATTTTTAAAGAGGACAGAGCGCATGAACAGTCGTGCACTAAAGGTAAGTTCCCAGGATCCCCTGTGCATCATGTGGACGCACAGGGACGATCCCGGGGTTCGCCCCGTGATAAAGCTCGGTCTAGCTAAGTCCTATATCTCATACACTGAATCCACAGACAAATACATCATTTTCTCTGTTTCTTGCAAAAATTCTATCAGAGGTTTCCATTCAGATATGAATGTGGCTGTTGATTTATCTCTCATTATCGTTGTAAGTTTTGCCATCTCTGCCAACTCCAATATCTTCAATAGGCATTCTTCCATTGTTGGTCTTGCTTCATTTTTCCACTTCTGTGCATATAGCAGTCTCGCTGCCGTTGTTATGTATAAAAATAAAGTTCCCCCCTTCTCTTTCAGTTGGTTGAAATTCTCTTTCAGCCCCAATAGAAAGGCTTCTGGTTTCATTTCTATATTGGTCTTTAATATTTTCTGAATTACAGAATATACTTGTGTCCAAAAAGCCTTAGCTTTTTTACAAGTCCACCAGAGATGATAAATTGTTATTTCTCTTTAATAATGCTATACTGGAGGCCAAGTTTCCACCTTGCATATGGTGGCATCAAAAGTTAAATAACTGACCCTAGTGAGGAAATGCCTGATAAGATTAGACTGATAAATATATGATCATGGGTATATGCCAAGTCTGAATTCCACTTTTACATCCAAGTGTCTTATAAATGACTGTAAACTTTAAAGATAAATTAATGTGATAGGATGCTGGAGTTTTCTTTAAAATAAAGTTGTTTTAACTACTGAGTCTACTGATTTTACAGCCAGGCTTTTCTTCACACTTCTGTAATGACTGAGAGAGTCCATCTGTTCATGTTTCAGTTTGTGTCTGCTGAGAATTGAAAGATATCTTGTGTGTCAATCAGACCCAAACCATCTACACACAAACTTGCCGTCTCCTAGAAATTAGCTAAAAGGTGGGAAGGGGGGCTCTTATCTGAATTAAGCATGACATTGCTTTTGTTCATTAGGAATGTTAGCGACCTACCACATAGGGAGGCAGGGTAAACTATATAAGGCATGTAGGCGTATTCGAAAACTGCTATAAAAATGGTTCACAGCAAGACAAAGCAATGTAGCAAAATTCATTGTTCAGGTATTCCCTTGACTGGTGGAACCAGGAAGTTAGTGCAAATTTTAAGAGATGAACCCCAAGAGTATTTGGCATTTCTACAAGGGGGTGGGGGTAGCAAGATACTGAAACTTAGAATTAACTGCATATTTCATTCCAACAAAGACCATTATGGACAGTTTCAATATTTTTATCTAGCTTTAGGCCATCTTTCATTATCTTGCTGTGTTTACAGTTAAATATTTTGCAGAATATTCCAAGCTGTATTTTTATCTGGGGTGAAATAATCTCTGAAAGGCTAGCTGCTGAGCAATCTCCACCTCACCTTCACTCCTTTTGCCCATGGTCTAGAACCTGGTTACCTAAGGATCTGCCTGGGCTTTAACATCAGCGGGAGAGGCCTTGGTCTCTCTGCTAGCTGAGCATGAGAGCAGGGCCTTTTGTCTGCAAGTGGCCTGTAGCTGGAATACCCTCCCTTTGGAGATGCGACAGGTGCCATCTCTGGCTTTTCTTTGCTTTAAAGCAGCAGTCCACAACCTTTTCAGTTTTGAGAGCTGATGTAAGTTTGGGGACACACACACACATACACACACATTCCAGCGGTCTGTATGAGAATTTCTGGGGCTCTTTGATGGTCTGCAGCTTCCTGCACTTCAATTAATGTCCAAAGGAAGAGGTCATGGGATAAATCCTCCCATGGGCGTTTACAGCAAAGAACGTTGGGCAACCAAGGAGACTTGCGGAGTAATGTAGAGGTGTCTAATGGAAAGGGAAGAAAGCACAGCATCCTTGAACACTTCGCAGCAATATGGTAAGCTCAAAAACACCACAAAAAGAAATTCTAAAGTGCCCTCAGAATGAGGCTAAAAAAAGGTAGGCGCTTTTCCAAGGGAATACAACTTTTGGGAAACTGAAGGACAGATTTCAGAACAGTGCTCGACGTCATCGGTGAGGATGTTTTTCTGAAGCAAGCAGCTGTCAGACAAAAATATATTCCTGTGGAGCTTTGATGGGTCCTGAACAATTTCAAAGTCAGTGGGAAGTAAAATAAGGGATGTTAGCGTTTATTTTGCATGACGAGTATGCTATTGTTGTGTTCTGCCGTGTGCACTGTTATTTTGTGACAAGGGTTTGCATTCTGGCAAGACTCCTGAGCTAGGACTTTCCCCCTGCTAATAAAGGAAATCTACTTCATACTGGAGCTGAGATATTCATAAACTTTGGACTATCCATCTTAGGATTTACTTATGTTTACTTTAGTTTTAAACGCATTTCAACTCTCGATAAGATATCTCTAGTTTGATGGGCATTTGGCATGAAAGATCATCTCTTAAAATTTTCTTTGAGTCCCTGAACTTACCCTTAGAGAAACCAATAATGTGATCATTTCCAGAAGGAGAGTTGAAGTAGCTTGTTGCCACAAAAGAGCAATAAATCTCTTAACAAAATAATTAATAAATACATTAAAATATAATTAATACATTTAATGCCAAAATATAATTGAGGCCTTAGCTAGACCTAAGGTTTATCCTGGGATTGTCCTGGGGTCATCCCTGCCTGCTCCCGGGATCCCTTGTGTGTCATTTACATGAACAGGGATGACTTCGGGATGATCCCGGGATAAACCTTAGGTCTAGCTAAGGCCTTAGTCTTTAAGGTGCCATAAGACTCTTTGTTGCCGGTGATAGACAGTAGTATCCTATGTTTAAAAACCTTTCCACAAGCTCTAACGTTGTAAACTGCCTTCCGCTTACCATCACAAAGTGAGATTCAACATATCCTGTGGCCCGTGGGATACCCGTACAGGGACTCACAGGTGAAATATATTTCAAAATTATACATTCAGAATTAAAAATATAAATCTTTTACTGTAAATGTGTGGCATATGTACACCGAACAGTATTTAGTTATAGAAGTAAATTCACAAGGTCTCTAATTAACTTTGGACCAATTGCTACTTAAGAATGCAATAAAGTGTACAGTGACAACCATATACAATTTAAGTTCTAAAGCCTCTATATGACAATAATCAGTAGGTTGTATTTAGTAGGTTGTATTGTATAGCATGTGGAAAATCTTCGACTATTTTCTTAAATTGGAAGTAAGATCTGACCTGGAACATACTTTGATAACAGAAAAATTATTTTGCTCTGACTCCACATAGCTTTTAGCAAATGGTTATTGTTGTTGTTGTTGTTTTAATTTTATTTTTTTTCCTACAATACTTAAACATACACATTTACATTATCACAAAAAGAAATAAAAAAAACATAACATACTACATAATATTGAAATGTTGAATACATAATATCTTATCTAAATAACATAATCAAAATTAACATACAAGTGCACCCCCCACCTCGGGATCTTATTCCTGATTCCAAAATCTCATACTTTCTTATGCTGGTGGTTTCCCACTTCCCTTAGAAAACACAAATATTAGGAACTGTTTCCAAATTCCTTCAAACTCATTTGATTTAGCTAAACCTCTTCTCCATTTAATATTACATGTCAATTTATCATTAATAGCTATATCCCATACTTCTTTATACCATTCTTCAATAGAATATTCCCCTTGAATCTTCCAGTTCCTAGCTACAATCAATCTTGCTGCAGTCAGCAAATTCATTATCAATTCCTTGATTTCCTTTTTACATTTAAAATCTTCAAATAGTGACAGTAATGCAACTTTTGGTGTTCGTTCTATCTTCATTTCCACAATTTCTTCAATCTCCAAAAACACCATCTTCCAAAATTTTTGTACATATTTGCATTCCCACCACATATGTAAATACGTTCCTTTTCCCCCACATCCTCTCCAACAGTTTGCTGATTGCTGATTATTTATCTTATTCAATCTAACTGGAGTTAGGTACCACCTCCATATAATTTTAAAATAATTCTCTTTTATTCTTACTGACATATTTCTCAACACTCTTTGTTTCCATAGTCCCTCCCAGCCCTGTTGTCCTATTTGTACATTCAAATCTGTCTCCCAAACCATTTTGCCTGAATTATCCATCAACCCTTTCTCCACCAGTATTCTATATATTTCACTCATCAACCCTTTTAACACTGTTCTTTTCTCCCTATCATTTTTTCTTAACTATTAATTCCTCAAACTTCGTCAATTCTCTACAATCTCCGTTATCTCTTACCCACTTTTTAGTCCACTGTTCTAATTGCCAATAATTTAACCAAGTTAATTTTTTATCTTTAAGGACCTCTTCCATATCCTCTCTTGTATTCATTCCTCTTAACCATTCCCTTAATTTCATTTTATTTTTTTCTATTAAAACTTTACTTAATCTACTCTTTAATTCCTCCGGGAAATTCTTTAACATTATTACCGGTGACAAAGGGGAGCCGCTTGGAAGCAGCTCCCCTTTATATTTACTCCAAATTTCCCAGTGAGACCTCAAAAGCGGGTTATCTATACTTTCTACCCATTTTTTTTCCCTTCCCTAAAAAATACATTTTCCAAATTAATCTCTATATTACTTGTAGTTTTATCCTCCATCCAATCTAATTCTCCTATTCCTGTAATTGCCTCCACAATATGTCTTAATCTGTTAGCTACATAATATAGGTTAATATTTGGGAGACCCAATCCTCCCTTTTTTTGACTTAAGTTTTTTTTAACTTAAATTGTGTATGGTTGTCACTACACGTTATTGTATTCTTGAAGGAAACGCGTACCAGGACGTGAGGGCAGAAGTTCCTTTATTGTGTACATGCAATGTCGTTATATAGTTCTCCCCCCACCACTTCTTTCCCTCCTCCGCTTCTGTGGAGCCAACTTCATTATCATCTTGTCCCTGTGTGAGACTAGAGGTAAACAAGCAGGGTAAACAGGACATGCCGTGCGATAAGAAAGGAATCCGATAAGAAAGGAAGCAGGGGGGTCAGACCCATGATCCCAGGGGCATTGTGCTGCCATCAGGAAACTCAGATCGGCCACGTCAGCCCTACATATTCTTAAGAAGCAATTGGTCCAATGTTAATTACAGACAAATCTGCACCGAGCAGGATATAACACTTTGAAAGTGGTTTGAAAACAGTTTATGGCCTGTGTCCTGGGCCCCAACAGTTGTCAATACTGTTATAAACCATTCTAAAGCAGTAGTGTAGATCCTGCTCTTGTCTATTTATTTCATGTTGTGGGTGTACATGTACCACACATTTACAGAAAAAGATTTATATTTTTAAATTTTAATGTATAATTTTGCCTTTTGTAAATTACATCACCATTGATTTGTTTGGTTGGTGTTTGCTATTGAGGGTCCCCCTCTTCTTCCTTACAGGGTCCATAACTCATCTAGAGTAGCCATGACTTCCGCTGTCAAACAACTGTCAGGCTTATGTTGCAGAGCCTCTGATGTCAGAGTTCCCCACCCTCTGGCCACTGGTAGAATTGCGGGTGCATGAGGAGAAATAAAGAGACGAAGCAGGTAAGTATGGCATCAAATTGGGCTACATTTATTCAATTAGATCTGCAAAGGACTAACTGGATGGGCAGCTAAACTCAGCCAGTGACTAGTTGGGCTGTTATCAGGCAAAAACATTCCATTCCTGTCAAGTGGCATCTGCCAGATCATCACTGACAGGACTGGCCCTTTTGAGGAGGGGAGGCCTTCCTGTGTCACCCCCTCCAAGGCCCTTAAACACCAGGTGGGTGAGGTGAGTTGGCCTCACAGGTAACCTGTATGGTCACTGGGACCATAAAACGCTCAGCAGGAGGCCCTCAGGGCTCACCTGTCACTGTCACGGTGCCTCAGAATGCACACCATTCGTGAATTCCCTCATCGTGCCCGCCCCCACCACTCTAACTGAAATTGTGACCAATTGACCTAACAAAGTAACAAACCTCCAGATAACCTACTCCTGCCCTACTTACAGTGTGGAGTAGGCAAAAAGACTCCCAGCCGGCCAATGAGACTGAGAACCCAACATTCCTACTCCACCCCCAAAAGGATAACCAGCAGAAGCCCACACTGCATCCAGGGAGGGAGGGAGGGAACCGTGATCTGAAGAAGCTGTGGGTGGGGGCCCAATGACTAATGTCATCTTGTGGACCCCTCCCACAGCCCGTGGCACCACCTTGCCTCCACCAATGGGAGCAAGCCAAGTGTCCTGTTCTTCCCCCGCAATCCCCCCCCCCGCAGCTAGGCAAACCAGACACGTGGTGTTATAAACACTGTGGATTACAACCCAATTAAATCCAATAAAAAGCAATCTGGATGTGTCGTTTCGGGTTCAAAGAAAAAGCTTTATTTTCCACTTCATGGACCAAGAAATCTCTTTGCGCAAAGGTCCCCTCTCCCGTGCCAATTTAGAAGGGGAAAGGGCCCCGAGCAGAAATTAGCTTCCAGTCTTATACAGGGAGGAAACATTACACACACACACACAATTGGCTCCCAGCCCAAAATTGTCACGACCACCATCATTTCCAGGATTCCTGACGCCTTCAGTAGGGAAGGGAAGAGGTTAATTCCACACAATCTCCATTACTGCCCGACCCCCTTCGCAATGTCCCTTGGGACAAACCTGCCCCACCTTGTCTACATGGCGGAAATGTTCCCACTTCTCCACCCTTTTATCCAAACAGAATTCAGCATCCCTTCCCAAATTCCTACTGGAGTGAGAGAAAGGGACAGAGAAGAAGAAGCTCCCGTCTCCCCAAAATGGAGAGGAAGCTCCCGTCTCCCCAAAACTCTTTTCGTTGTAGGTGACTTGTCCCTTCGCCCCCATTTTCCTGTGGGCACTAAACCCCTTCTGTATAATTTCCACATCTCTCTTCCCATTGCCTGTGCTTTCCTTCCTCTCTTAGCGCTTCCGGTCTCACCCCGTTTCAACCTTTGCGGTTTTAGTAATTGACACATTTTTACGAGCTGCTACATTCCAAAGGGGAACAATCTGTTCTTCCGTGCTATGTTTACGTTCTATTATTTCAGCTGGGGTTATTGGGAGTCACCTTTCGATCTCTCGCGTGCAACTGAGTGCTTGGTGACCCGATTTACGTCTTGGTCCCTTGTTTTACATGTGTGCAAGGGGGTCTACTCTAATAAGCGATTGGAGTTTGTCCACTTCTAGAGTGAAGTGTTATTCTACATATATAAACAAAAATGGTGGAAGCAGAGAATCTGGAAAAAGGAGAGAAAGGGGAGCAGATGAAGGGGCTTATGGGAATTTAATTAAATTAATTAAATTTCCCTAACAGTGGGGTGGTGCTTAGTTACAGGTACCACGTAGCTACTGGGCTACTTGAGTTGGACCAGGGAATACTCTGTTAATTAGAACAGCTGAATTGGAAATCACGGAGCTTGATCCCCAAACAAGGCACTGACATTCCCTGCTATCCTTTGAAACTAGGGTGACCATATGAAAAGGAGGACAGGGCTCCTGCATTTTTAACAGTTGCATAGAAAAGGGAATTTCAGCAGGTGTCATTTGTATATATGGAGAACCTGGTGAAATTCCCTCTTCATCACCACAGTTAAAGGTGCAGGAGCTATACTAGAGTGACCAGCTATAAAAGAGGGCAGGGCACCTGCAGCTTTCACTGTGGTGATGAAGAGGAAAATTCACCAGGTTCTCCATATATACAAATGACATCTGCTGAAATTCCCTTTTCAATACAACTGTTAAAGATACAAGAGCCCTGTCCTCCTTTTCATATGGTCACCGTATTGAAACACTAAGTGCCATTTTTAAACTGGATATTGTGGGGGGGGGGGGGGTTAAAAAAAAATGCTGATGATGGAATAAACCTCGCCAAAGATACCATGCAGGAAGCAGATTCAGACTCAACCCCATATCAAGCCACAGAGATAAAAGCTTTTAGAGCTGCCCTTTCATATTTATGCCAATAAACGTTTTTGTGGGGCAGCTAAACTGAATGACGCTGCCGTTTCACGGCGACTTCCGACAATCTCATTAATTTGCTCCCAGAGGCAGTTTGTTGCAAACATCACAAGGAAAACAGGCCAAATCCCACTGCTGATATATGCCAGGGAATAGAAAGCAATAGACATATGAGGAAAATTAAGTTTCTTCACCTGAGCCAGCCATTCTGGTTAGTAGGGTGTTGGGCAAAGAGTCATGTGGGAATGCAACACCCCTTTATATCCCTTGCCAAGAGTGCCTTTGTTTCTGGAATTTTCGCTGACCAAATAGCACCGTTTGTTAAAAGAACATGACTGTGCAGTCTGTGAAGTGTGTAATAAACTACCCCTCATTCCCTCCTGATTTTAATTTGTTTTGCAACTTATCAGCGAAGCAAAGATAATCAAGAGCTTTGGCCTTTCCCTTTCTTCAGCAAAGATGCCATTTTTACAAGTTGATCCTGCAGGGCAAATTATCAGCAAGGTGCAAAGGGATTTAGGGAGGCTGTTTCTTGCTAAGCTAAATAAGGCCTGACTTTTGCAATCCTTCCTGGAATAGCGTGATGAAAACGTGCTCATTTCCAATAGCCTTGCTGAACTTGACTCCAACTAGATTCAGCCCCTGTATACAGATGACTTTCACTGAATTCCAAACTTTGCGCTGAATATTCATTTTGTCTTTTTTTTCCCTCCCCAAAGGATTATAGGAGGGGAGAAAAGGTACAGTTGATAACATGTTTTCATCAGGGGACGAAGGAAGCTGTTTTGTGTAATGGGTATCAAAGGTTTTAAGGACTGCAGCTGTCTGGTCTTACAATTTCCCTTCGTAGCTCCTTTCTGCAGTTCTATATACTAAATTAATTCCTATATATCTACACCCGCACATTTAAGCCTCACTGATGCAGGATATGGTAGGTGCTTTGCACAGCCAATACTTTCACGTATGCCCTGGGGTCACTAGCAAGTCTGGGCTGGTAAAAAAAAAAAAACTTCTTTATTCCAAATAGGGCAGGTAGGGAGGCTCTGAATGGAAGAAACACCAGGCACTGAGAATGCTGCAGGAAAATATTCGGGAAAACAACTTCATGCCAGGTTGGCCAAGTATCCTCTTCTACAGAGGAGCCCTTTATTTGAAGGGCTGTCTAGTCTAAGTCCAGCTTAAAGAGAAGGAACCATCAAAAGAAAGATTTAGCATCTGGACAGCAGACTGATCAAGGCACCCATGTTACCTGGTCATAGTCTTCCACATTATGGTGAGATATACTACATTTCTATTTAAATATCATAGAATAGTAGAGTTGGAAGGGGCCTATAAGGCCATCGAGTCCAACCCCCTGCTCAATGCAGGAATCCACCTTAAAGCATCCCTGACAGATGGTTGTCCAGCTGCCTCTAGTGTGGGAGAGCCCACAGCCTCCCTAGGTAACTGGTTCCATTGTCGTACTGCTCTAACAGTCAGGAAGTTTTTCCTGATGTCCAGCTGGAATCTGGCTTCCTTTAACTTGAGCTCATTATTCTGTGTCCTGCACTCTGGGATGATCGAGAAGAGATCCTGGCCCTCCTCTGGTGACAACCTTTCAAGTACTTGAAGAGTACTATCATGTCTCCCCTCAATCTTCTCTTCTCTAAGCTAAACACGCCCAATTCTTTCAGCCTCTTCTAATAGGGTTTTGTTTCCAGACCTCTGATCATCCTGATTGCCTTCCTCTGAACACGCTCCAGCTTGTCTGCGTCCTTCTTGAAGTGTGGTGCCCAGAACTGGACTCAATACTTTAGATGAGGCCTAACCAGGGCCGAATAGAGAGGAACCAGTACCTCATGCAATTTGGAAGTGATTTGAATAATTATTTTTGAAATCTGCATCTATCCATATACAACAGCATATGCCAGGTCACTGAGGACATCCGAGGGCATGCTCCTGGTGGTTCCACATAGACCCATCCTCTGATTGGAGTCCACCGGGGAAAGAGCCTTCAGCGTGATAGCCCCCCTACTATGGAATTCCCTGCCTCTGGAGGTCAGGCAGGCGCCAACTTTATATTCCTTTCAGCGCCTCCTAAAAACGTCATTATCCCAGGAAGCCTTTCCTTAATGATCAGCTACAGTTTACTGTACATTTTGCTTCTTTTAAAATCTATTTTAAAGTGTTTTATTCTGTTTTTATTTATTTTTTATCTTGTACACTGCTCTGAAATTTTCAATGGGGAGCGGTATATAAATACTGTAAATAAATAAATAAAATTTAATGCCAGTTAGTGTCCTCTGATGTCCCTTTTTCTGGTGATGCGGGCCCTCATTTTGGTGATTCATAAGTTGCATCTCTAGCAGTGCAGAGGAAGGAGAAATGTATTCTGCACCCCATTGGGTGATTACTGAGAGAGGAACCTGAACCCAAATCATACAATCTCTTTCAAAAATGTGTCTAACTCTGTCTTGAATTCAGTGGCTTCCACACCGGATGGTGGGAGATTCCAAGAGGGCATGCTGCTGTGAGTTAAATACTGTCTTCTGATTTCCAATATTATTGGTCTTCCAGATAATCATGGAACTATTTCAACTGAGTTTTCAGTTGAGAGGTGTCCCTCACATCCTCTTTTCCATTTTTTTATTAATACCAATCTCTCCTTTTGTCTTAGATTCACCCTTCCCCCAGATTCTTTTCCTCCTACCCCCTCAGGCCTTGTGGACCAAAGGTTACCAATTAAAGATAAACTTTGGGTAACTTGCCCAAAAGGGCAATCCTTTCCTTGGGGGGGAGGAAATCCTCAGTATCTTCTACTCAGCAGCACTGAATGGTAAGATGCCTCTGACCCAAACTACAATACTTTTCTCAAAGGCACAGAAAATATCCAGGGGGATGATCCTGATTGCAACCCTGTGCTGCAGACAGGCTAATTTGATTTATTTATTACAAGGAGCTCCTTCCTCCAAGGAACTCTAGGTGTTCATCCCCACCTCCATTTTTTATCCTCGTAATGACCCTGTGAGGTAGATTAGGCTGAAAGGAAATGACTGGCCCAAAGCCACCCAGCAAGTGTTGCAGCTGAGGGGGAATTTGAACTCAATTACTACTCCAACCACCTAGCCCAGCAGTGGACAGCCTGTGGCCTGAGGACTGCATGCCATGGCCCCTGGCCTAATTTCAAAAGCCTTCTACATATGGTCAGATCAGACCTCTAACAAGAGCAGCCTGTTCCTTCCCTGGCAGCCCAATTGGATGGGAGGGAAGAGGAGGGGCAAGAATACGCTTGACTCACCCATTTTTGGTGCTGCCCACCGATGGCCTCAGCTCTGCCCACTAATGACATGTGGCCCGCAACAGTTTACCCCCAAGGGCATGCAGCCCTTGAGAGAAAGAAGATTGCCCATTCCTGCTCTAATCACTACATCTGACTGCAAGTAGACATATAGTCTAAGATAGGGGTGGGCAGAAAGTAGATCTCCAGATGTTTTGGACTCAACTCCCAGCATTCCTGATCATTGGTCATGTTGGCAGGGGCTTCTGGAAGTTGAACTATTCATTAGGGGTCCTTTACTCATGAGGAGCCCTCTTCAGCAAGCAGACACGCCTTCACCTTGCCATGGTCCTAGCCTGAATCTTAAGGTGCCAGTGTTCTTAAGTACTGGTGGTGGCTCCGCACCCCTGTCTGCTTCAGAAGCTGCCTTCTGAGGAGACTGGTCTGAAGGCATCACCTCTGAGGGTGCATCTTAAGTAGTGCCAGGGTCCTCTGACGCAACCTGTTCCATGGGAACATCTGGCTCAGAAGGTTCAAACCTTCCTCTGATTCCTCCAATGGAGGCATGACGCCTGGGTCAATGAAAGTGGGAGAGGTTAACACCTCTCTTACTTAACTGCTGACACTCCCCTGCAAAAGCCTCCCAGCCCCTTCATTCAACGTATCTTAGCAAATGCATTTTTCCAAACTCATATTTGCCAAGATGAAATGCAGTTTTGCCCCTAATCACAATACCATATAAACTGCTATGAATAAAATGCATGTGGTGATGTGCCATGAGCTCACTAAGGCATTTCATCACCACAATGGCTGGGATAATTCTCATTGACTATAACAATGTAGGGTAGTCATACATTAACAGGCACTGCACCTATTTAGTTTACTTAAATAATATTTCCTTGTTTCACTTGTTTTTTTGTTTTTTTTTAAACAATTGGGGGGTCTGGTGCTCTGAAGAGAAGGGCTAAGCTCTGCAGCAGCAGCAACTGCTGCCATCTTGATTACACCAGAATGCCTCTGGGCCACAACACATTTATACAGGCTGTAGTTGGCATCACATTGTGACAATTCTCAACAATGTCAGGATGAAACAGATTGAATAGTACCAATACTGACCGAACCAAATCCATTCTCATTTCTAAAGGTAAGAAGGGGCCAGGTTTATTAATTCATTCATTCATTCATTCATTCATTCGTCACATTTATATCCTGCCTTTGGTCCAAGAAGCCAAACGCAGCATACCTGGTCCCCTCCTCTCCATTTTATCCTTACAACAAGACTGTGAAGTAGGTTAGGCTAAGGCCATAGCTAGACCTAAGGTTTATCCCTGGATTGTCCAGGGGTCAAACCTGTTCATCTAGGTGACACACAGGGGATCCAGTGCTCAGGCAGGGGCGAACCCTGGATGATCCCAGGATAAACCTTAGGTCTAGCTGTGGCCTAAGTGTCAGTGACTGGCTCAAAGCCACCCAGTAAGCTTCATGGCTGAGTGGGGACTAGTAACCTGATCTCCTGAGTCTCAGTCCAACACTCTAGCTACTAGGCATGTGCTCCGCTCCGATTAGAAGCGTAGAAGCAGTAGCGAATTGGCCTGCTCCGCCTTGCCCAGAGGCGGAGTAGAAGCAGACCGCGGACCCCTAGAAGCAAGGCGAAGAGAAGCGCCCATTTTTCGGAGCTCCTCTTTCAGGCGGACCGCTCCGGTCGCCATCTTGAAACATTTCACCCATAGGATTGCATTGCAGAAAACAATCGGGGATAACTGGGTTGTTTTTTAAGCTATCGTTCTGAAATTTCTTGTGCTCAGAGAGTCATGGATGGGGGTCATTTTGAGACTACTCTCACCTCTCTGCGTCGTGCGGGTCACGCGCTAGAATTTTTTAAAAATCGGGTCAACAAACATTACAAACAGGGACAGCGCGGGTCAAACGGCCCATAGGATTGCATTGCGGAAAACAATCGGGGATAACTGGGTTGTTTTTTAAGCTATCGTTCTGAAAATTCTTGTGCTCAGAGAGTCGTGGATGGGGGTCATTTTGAGACTACTCTCAATTTTCTGCGTCCTGTGGTTCACGTGCAATATTTTTTAAAAAAATCGGGTACATTTACAATACAAACAATAGGGTAAATCGGCTGCGGCGTGGCGGGGTTTATTTGAAGCGATGACAGGCACATTCAACTCCCAATCCTGATGAGAATTGATCTTCTCATGAAGCATCCTCCAATCCCAGCATTCGAGGGGGGGGACTAAGGCAGAGTCATCCTGAGATCTTTGAGCTCTCAGCGTCTTGTGGGTTTGGCGTTCATTGGGAGAGGGTATACTTAGCTAGCTGCTGCTGTGTACTTTGGAGATAGATTAGGATTTTAGCTTGGCGCGTGTGTTTGTTTGCTTCTTTCTGACTTTTTGCTTAGTTTGCTCTGTGTTTTTCCCTTACTTTGATTTAATATAAACTTTATTTTTAAATTTTGGAGTGTGTGTTTGTTTGTTTGGTTCGTTTCCCCCCTCCCCTCTCTTAAAGCCTGATTGTGTGCAGTGCAACTGCATTTTGTGAAGTGCAACAGCCACAGATTGAGCATTTTGGGGAAAGCATACACACACTTCTTGTCCCATTTCCCTACATTTAGTAATATTCTTAAACATATTATTATATTCTTATACATGGACACATGGATAAGCTATCATGGTGCCGAGTTTGAGGTTTCTAACATGCAAATTGACGGAGCTATCCCAAGGGGTCTGAATGGGGTGCCCGATTTTCATAAATTCCCCAAAAATCAGGGGATGATGGGATTGCTTTGAAACTTGGCATGCGTGTGTATACGTCCATGAGGTGTCATGGTGCCAAATGTGAGGTTTCTAACTTGAACTAAAAAAAGTTGTTTACATTTTTAGCTATCAATGCAATCCTATGGGGTGGGGGAAACGGAGCTCCGATCCGGATCCGGAGCTCCGAGCAAAGCGGCTCGATCCAAAAATCGCGGATCTGGAAGTGAAGCGGTGCGGGGGGTCCGTGCACACCCCTACTAGCTACTACATCCCAATGGGGAGGACTTCTTACTCAAGTGTGTAATGTGATGCAGCTGAGTCCTGGTTGGGGCTCTGGAATGTCCATCATATAAACCTTTAGTTTAGACCTGCTGCTTGCTGGAATAATAACAAGCTCAAGTTCCTTGCACCCTTGTTCCCCTGACTTTGTTCCCCTGACCTTGGTTTTGCTGCTGACATTTGGCCTCCTGCTAGAATCTTCTCTTTGGACTGCTTACCTGTGTTCACAACTCAGATCTTTCTCTTGGACTTCTTTCTTTCTTGACTGGCAATACTGTGCTCTTGACCTTTTCCTGTGTACTGACTTCTCCTGCTTTGAACTGCCCTCTTGCTGGACTGTTTGACCTTTTTGCCAGTTTGCAGACTTGCTATTGGATTTCCCCAATAGTTGGTTCTAGAGCTGATTCTCCCTTGTAAATCTGCCACAGCCATTGTTCCACCAGACATGCTTGCTTCTGATCTCTGAGGCCAGTTGGGGGGAAATGGTTTAGAAGGCTGGAGTGGGGAGGGGAGAGGGTATAGGGGAGCACTGGTGTGCAGGGGAAGGGCAAAGCATTAAAGCATGTGAAGTATGTTTCATTTGGGACCCCCCCAAAAAAAACCCACTCTTCCAGTTTTCAAGGTAGTAAAGCAAGATGTTTGTGACATCCGTGATTCAATAAACATAACTTTGGAAAGCAACAGCGCAAAAAAAAAGAAAAGAATACGAATGTGAATGTGATCTTTCACTGCTTGCTGGTTCAGCTGATTTCTCAAGGAAATCATCAATTCAATCCTTTGCTCTGCTATATAAGGCTGTAGATAACAGTGTGTGTCTGGAATGACAAGAACACATCAAGACAGTAGCAAAGTCCTGTATGACAAAATGGTCCTTTACAAGAATGTCTAGTGGACATTTAACACTATTGTAAAATCAGCATTCATTTTGGAGAGAGGAGAGATGGGACAAGCGATCCTAAGCATCCTATCATGTAGAAACAGTAGGAGCTGCCCTTAATTTTTTGAAGATCTCCCGGACAGAGATTTCTTGGTCATCTGTGGCATTATTAGTATTCATGGTGTTTTTACTAGATAACTCATGTTCATTAGGGGTGTGCACGTTCCGCTTCATTTGCAGATCCGCCATTTTCTGGATCAGGCCGCTCCACCCCGCCCCCGCTCCGCCCACTTCCGCTCCGCTCCGCTCGGAGCTCCGGATCCGGATCGGAGCTCCGTTTTCCCCCCCCCATAGGCTTGCATTGAAAGCTAAAAATTATACAACTTTTTTTCTGTTCAAGTTAGAAACCTCACGTTTGGCACCATGACACCTCATGGGGGTATACACATGCACGCCAAGTTTCAAAGCAATCCCATCATCCCCTGATTTTTGGGGAATTTTTGAAAATCGGGCACCCCATTCACACCCCTTTCCATAGCTCCATCAATTTGCACGTTAGAAACCTCAAACACGCCACCATGAAAGCTTATCCAGGGATACATACGCATGCCGAGACTCAAGGCAGTCCCATCATCCCCTGATTTTTGGGGAATTTATGAAAATCCAACACCCCTTTCCATAGCTCCATCAATTTTGCACGTTAAAAAAAAACCTCAACTCACCACCATGACAGCTTATCCAGGGATACATACGCACGCCGAGACTCAAGGCAGTCCCATCATCCCCTGTTTTTTGGCGGGGCTTAAACCTGCAAAATTTGGAACTTCCAAAACTCCAAGTGAGCGCAGGAAGGACTTCTCCCCTGAGTCAAAGCCACACACACACAACATCCCTGCGAGGTGGGCAGGGGAGGAGGGAGGGAAGGCAGGCAGGCATGCAGCTGGCATTTCTGGGGGCATAAGGAAGGGAGCCAAGGATAAGCCAGTAATGCATATAAAATGGAATAAATCAATAAATAAACAAAGGAGGGGTGGAATTAAAAGCAGCAGTGTTGCTCAATAAACAGCAAGGAGAATTTTTTAAAAAAGGCTATATCTGTCTTTTACCAGCAATAGGGGGACGTGCCCGGGGGAGGGGGAAGCAGCTGCCAGTTCAACTCAAGACAGCCACCAACAGCTCTGAGATTAAGAAGTAAACGCTCACTTCAACTCATAACAGGCATCGCTCCACCACTAAGAAGTAAACGCTCACTTCGACTCATAATAGGCATTGCTCCACCATTTTACTCTCTTTGGAAGGCTCTAATGGCCTTCCAGTGCAGGAGAGAGTGGGGGCACGTCCACGATGAGATGCCCTAGGGGAGCTCATCCCCTTGCACCACATCTTTTCAGTTGTTCCCCAAAGTTAGGGTGGGTAGCAGTGCTGTGTTTCTATCTCTTATTCTTGGCTTAGTATATGATTTCAGGTTGTGTTTGTGCATTTGGTGGGGCTACTGTTTTAAAAAACACTGGGAAAAGCCTGTTCAGATTAAGAAAGAGAAGTTTCCCAGAATCCCAAGTTACCCGTTTTGCCTATGTCCTCCACTAACTTTGGGATCATGTGATCATGACCGGGAGCTGACTCTGCCCCTCAGCCCTTTGAAAAAGGTATTTTTCCCGCCGATTTTTTAAAAACTTCTAGCGCGCGACCAGCACCACGCAGAAAGTTGAGAGTAGTCTCAAAATGACCCCCATCCATGACTCTCTGTGCACAAGAATTTTCAGAATGATAGCTTAAAACCAACCCAGTTATGCCAGAGTCTTTCCCTCAATGCAATCCTATGGGCGAAAAGCCGAAAACGCCGTTTGAGCTGCGCGGTTGACCCGATTTTCAAAAAAATATAGCACGCGACCTGCACGATGCAGAGAGGTGAGAGTGGTCTCAAAATGACCCCCATCCACGACTCTCTGAGCACAAGAATTTCCAGAACGATAGCTTCAAAAAGAACGTAGTTATCCGTGATTATTTGCCGCAATGCAATCCTATGGCGAAATGTTTTCAAGATGGCGACCGGAGTGCTCCGCCTGAACTAGGAGCTCCGAAAAATGGTCGCTTCTCTTCGCCTTGCTTCTAGGGGTCCGCGGTCCGCTCCTACTCCACCTCTGGGTAAGGCGGAGCAGGCCAATCCGCTACTGCTTCTACGCTTCTAATCGGAGCGGATCACACCCCTAATGTTCATCCTTAGAACGTTTCATCAATGCAAAATTATAATATCACCCTACTTGCATGGACAAAAGCTGAGGAGAGCTTTCAGAAATGGACATTATCGACATTCATTTAATAATGTGCCATACATTTAGGTCTAAAGGCCTTGAAAATGAAATTTCCAACTTAATCTGCTCCATTGTATAAATCTCTACTGAGCAGGAAGGCTTGTCCAAGACTTGTCCATGTCGGAACAGCGTTGAGTAAGGCACGCGTCCTCTCCAAAATGAAAGCAAATAACCAAGTAATTTGAGTCAGCAGGAAGACAAAACCATGAGAGAAGATGCAGAATAAATGTCACAGTTTGCTGGAGGGCTACAGTTCAACTAATAGAATTAGTCAGATTCCTCTGTATTAACATAGATGTTAGCAGAAAAACATGCTTGGTTTGACTACCGGCCCTAATAAGTGTCTTTTCACACACTTCAAGAAATGTTGGATTAGGTCATCTGTCTTCATTCCATAGAATGACGTAGGTGCAAAGATGTCAACAGGAAATAGTTGTCAGAACAGACTAACTTTTATTGATGACTCATTCACCGATGGAGGGGGGAATGCCAGCCTCTCTTAAAGCAAAAGTGTTCACGTCCCTCTTCAAAAGATAATGGTATTCATGAGCGGTAGTACTGGAGGATTATTTTTCTTCTCCTGTGATGTCCCATGGGGTTTAGTTAAGTCATCACAGATATTTAACATCTATACGAAGTCACTGAGACATATTATCCAGAGGTTACGAGGCTGATGCTATCAATATGCTGATGACACCTAACTATTTTTTTCTTTTCTGACTCATCCAAGAGCAGAGCCTCCAGATCTAAACTAGTGGCGGCACATATGCAGACAAACATGTCAAAATTGAATCCAGACAAGATCTAAGTGATGATGGTTGTGGGGGCCAGACTTCTGGAGATGGCAACCACTGTTGGTCATGGGATCAGGAGTGTAAACAGGGACACATAGCAAGGGGGGTTCCTACAACAGCATAGCCACATGGAGGGTACCAGTAAGATGGAACAAGCATGCTTTGTACCATAATGGTAAGAATAAAACCGGAAAGCAATTTCTAGGTTGCTAATGCTGGAATACGCCCAGGGTACTAAGTTGCTAGTACCAGCTCTGCCTGACTCCCGTTGCAGTACTAACCTTAGATATTTTTTGTACTTTAAGTCAAAAGTCAAAATAGCATGTGTCTTTCTGGACAGGGGCTCATTTCAATATGTACAAAAGGAGTTGGAGATGAGAGGTTGGGGGAGAAGTTCTCATTGTCTGAAGTGGGTGTCTTTACCTTACTTTGTTTTGTTTGCTGTCTTTGGTCCTTGAATCACAGCTTGCATCTGTAGCCAATGTGGGAACTGGGCATCCTATCAGCTCCACCGAATTTCTAGGGACTCAGAGATTGTTACCTATGCTTTGAAACCTCAAGAAATAACTTGCTGTAATGCTGTCTGTGTAAGAACATAACAGCCATGCTGGATCAGGCCCAAAGCCTATCTAGTTTGGCATTATGTTCCCACACTGGCCAACCAGGCACCTATAGGAAGCCCAGAAGAAGGACATGAGTTCAATAGCATCTTCCCACTCAAGTTTCTCAGCAACTGGTATTCAGAGGGATACTGATGCTGGAGGTAATATTAAGCCATCATTACTAGTAGCCTTTGATAGCCTTATCTTCTGTGGATTTGTATAATCCCCTTTTAAACTCATCCAAATTGGCAGTCATCACTACTTCTTGTGACAGTGAATTCCAAAATTTAGATTTGAAGAACTACTTCCTGTGTGAGGGTGCTGATAAAACTTCGTCTTTTTGTATAGGTCCCCTGTTGTCAGAAATGGTGGCATTTAATAATGTACCTACAATAAAAATGTATAAACAATTAAAAGGGACAGGATTTTGCAGCCTCATTCAACATGTTAGGCCCTATTTATTTCTTTGTTTTCTATACCGCCTACCAGCTGAAGCTCTCTGGGCAGTTCACAAAAGTTAAAACCATAAGTACAGCGTAAAATATGATACCGAAGCTTAAAACCACAATATAAAACCACAATATTTATTTATTTACTAGCTGTACCCTGCCACACGTTGCTGTGGCTCAGTCTGGTTAAATTGAAAAGAAAGAAAAGAAAAAGAGGATGTTTCTAATATGTTTAATTTCACAATGCTTGTGGATATACAATATTTTTAGTTGTTCCATTGTCTGTGTAGATATAGAGATTGTCTGGTTTGCCGATTCTAGAACACGCAACATATAATTGTCCATGTGAGAAGCAATCTGTGTCTAGATCTAAACCGCACAATTCTAAAGATTGGCCCTGAGCTTTGTTGATGGTGATTGCAAACGCCAATCGAATTGGGAATTGCAATCTCTTAAATTGAAATGGCATATCTGTTGGAATCATAGGAATGCGAGGAATGAGGACATCTTCACCTTTGAAAGGTCCTGTCAAGATTGTTGCTTCTATGACGTTGCTCAGTAATTTTTTTACTGCAAGCCGCGTGCCATTGCAAAGCTTTGGCTGGTTGATATTTCGCAACATGATAACTTCCGCTCTGCAAGTACGACGACCTAAGTGTGATCTTCTGCGAGGCATTATTTGGATGAAGTAAAGCAGATTGTTTGGTTTTTAAAAAAGGATGTTTTTACGGTGAGGAGGTTAGTGGAAACTCCTGACAGTTACCTTTCTTCAGAACGTGTAACTGTCACAGGTGTGACATCTATATTCACTCAGCCAATTGTGAGAGAACATGCAAATAGGAGAGAAAGCAGAGGCAGTGGATTGGCCTACTGGTTGGCGATGTCACAATGACCTATAACAGCAAATAGGAGAGAACATGCAAATAGGAGAGGAGACAGAGGCAGTGGATTGGCCTACTGGTTGGCGATGTCACAATGATCAGCAGGACTGGTTTTGAGGAGGCCTATTTCTTCAATTTTAAGAAAAACTTTTGTCCCCATATAGAACATAGTTACATAACAACGCTCGCGTATTCGAATGCAACGTTGTGTCAAAATTTCAAAGCAATCGGTGAAGAACTTTCGGAGATATAACGTCTGTTTCGAACGAACATTTACATTTTTATTTATATAGATTTATTTATTTATTACATTTATATACCGCCCCATAGCCGAAGCTCTCTGGGTGGTTTACAAAAGTACAACCAGAATAAAACCAAGCAGCAATGCAGAGATTTAAAATGCAGATTTAAAATAGCACAGTTAGAAGACTAGGATAGGAAAATGCTAAAATACTGGGAAATACTGGCACCAGAAAGAATACAATGTAGGTGCCAGACAAACCTCTCTAGGGAGCTCATTCCACAGTCGGGGTGCCACAGCAGAAAAGGCCCTGCCTCTGGTAGGCACCTGCCTCACCCCTGAGGGTCTGGGAGGTACATATGAGCCTGTTCAGGTGCTTGGTGTCTTTGGGACTGTGTAGAACTGCCAGTGGACTTGTGCCCCAGGGGTGTCAGCTAGAATTGTTCCACCTGGAGCCTATACATATAACCATTGCCATTCTAGCAGCTAAAAAGAGATCCAAAATACGTGGTTAAGGATGTGTGCACATTGAGCAGCTGATTCTTAACATGTACCATCACTACATTGATGCCCTATCCACAGACTTAAGATACCCAAGGCAAAGGAAAGAACTTTTTGTACAACGAGAGATTATTTTTTTCTGTTTTACTCTTGGCAGGTTTTGCCTCACAGAGCAGAATAACTCATGCTGAATGTTAAGGTTCTCCTGATGCATCAAGAGGAAAGGAAATGTGTCATGCTGTATCTAGGACACGGGTATTTTGAATTAACAGCCTCACTGAGTAGCAGTTACTGTAGTATGAAAATAGCTGTATAGATCACCTCTCCTCTTTCTCCGCCCCCCACTCCTGTTCTTGAATAAAGTTATAGAGCCAGAAGGAACTCTTAAGGCCATCAAGTCTTACCCTGTAAGATTCAGCCAAAACCTTCCACTTGTTTGTAGAAAAGTAATTTGCTGTTGCACTGTTATAAAGAAATTGTATTGAGCTGGGAATTCACATCTGCTCCATCCAGCTAACTAGTTCCCAAGACCTGAGACAGGTGTACCTGGGGCTCACCTGGCCAGGAGAGAAACTGCAGTTATATGGTTGTTCCCTGTTCAGTTGCAGATTTTATAAATCTCACCTGAATGTTCTGGGCTTCAAGAATTTTGGAGTTTATACTCCCTAAGGCACCTCATAAGCGGTACCATAAAATATATACCCATGACTCAAACAATCATGGAGAATAGCATTGCACTGATGAAAGAAGCAAGGCACATCACCAGATACAATACAATTGGGATAATTAAAAGCATGATGGAAATAGTGGCTAGCACATTCCTAATAAAATTAAAGTGAAAGTTCCTCTCAATAAAGGAGTTGTCATTAATAACTCATATTTACCTAAATGGCAGACATGGTTGGCATAGCTTAAGTAATCAAGTTTAGTAGGCTTTTCATTCTCACAGGATCTCTCTTCTCAACTATGGTAAAAATGTCAGTATATTTATTAGCATTCTACCTAACATTAGCTCAGGTCCTTTATCTTAAACAAGCATCTATACAACCTGACTCAAGCGGGAACTTCAGGCGTAGTCACAGCTCCTTCACTAATTTCAAGGAGACATCTCCTTGACACAGCCAGGCATTCGGCTAACTTCAGAAGGACCCTTGTAAAAGTCCATCTCCTCCTGGGTTAAGGAGCTTTTCACTTCAAAGAACTAACAAATCCACCTGTGGCAAGCTCCCTTGCCTAGGGATATCAAAGAAATCCACAACGAATTCAAGTGAGTTCAGATCTCTATCTATCCAACCTGTGGGTTCTGCAGTGGACTTTTTTTTCCCCCCTGAATCCCATGGATTTACAGACTGTTGGTGTTATTGTTTTTTACTTCGGGGATTTGCATAATTTCATTCAGGCCTTAGCTAAATGGGGCTTTATCCCAGGGCGAACCCCAGGATCGTCCCTGTGTGTCCACATGATGTACAGGGGATCCCTGGATCAAGGAGGGATCATCCCTCCCTTGCCCCAGAATAGGGCCCTCCCCTTTGGCCCTGGTTTTTCCGTGGTCCCGGGCTGAGCCCAAGACCGTAGAATGTGTAGCCAGGTGCCATGGGTTGACCCAGCTTTGCACGATTCTTCACGAGGAGCCAGGAGCCACGCACAGGGTGTAGCACTCCTCAGGATCCCAGCGCCCATCGGGGGTAGGGTGGGGTGAGCAGGGAAAATAATTTAAATTTTAAAAAGAACCTACCTTTAGTACACGAGTGTTCGTGTGCTGCTGGTCCTTTAAAAAAAAGTTAAAATGGCGGACGCAACACTTCTGCTGAGGTCGTCGCATGTCACATGTAGACAGAGGAGGGATCTCGCATTAAACACAACACGAGATCTTCCCTCCTCCGTCACGGGATAGCAGGTAAGTCTAGCTAAGGCCTCAGTTGCAAGGGTTCATTAACTAATGCACACTTCTGCAAATACACACTTGTGCCTTTACAAATGAATGACATTCTCATACAAAAAAAAGTCCAGTTCCATCAGTGAGTGGGCAATAGGGATGGACAGAGCAACCTCCGTCTGTGTCACCAGGTACTCGCTGAACCCCCACTGGCTGGCTGCTCCTGCTCAGCTCCCTGGCCGAACCGCCATATGGTGCACAGCCGCCTGACAGCCACCTGACTCCTCTACAAGTGGCCATTTGTGTAGAAATTGCAGCCCAGGATTTTATTTATTTATTTACAATATTTATATACTGCTCCACATCCAAAAGAGAATAAAAAAATAAAACTGCCCAGAAAGCTTCGGCTATGGGGCGATATATACATTCAGTAAAAAAATATTAAAATTACTCTTTTTAAAAAAAGAGAGTTCTGATAAAACCCATGTTTTTCCATAAATGTAATGTTGTGTAAATGGCGCGTAAGTGCCACCCAGAATGCAACATAAGCCAGTGGGAGTAATAACCACAATATTCCAAGGGCAACCAATATCTGTGAACAAAAGATTGTATCCAATGGTGTTGAGCCATCAGAAGGGAGACTGCTGGTGGAATGGATTTTCCATCCCTTCTACAGCCTCTACAGGTTGGGGGATCCTCCAGAGCAGATTTGGGGGCACAAGGGGGCTTTAGGGGAATGAGAGGACCCTATGAAAAGGAGGACAGGGCTCCTGTATCTTCAACAGTTGCATAGAAAAGGGAATTTCAGCAGGTGTCATTTGTATATATGGAGAACCTGGTGAAATTTCCTCTTCATCACCACAGTTAAAGTTGCAGGTGCCTTGCCCTCTTTTAAATCTGGTCACTCTAGTATAGTTCCTGCAGCTTTAACTGTGGTGATGAAGAGGGAATTTCACCAGGTTCCCCATATATACAAATGACACCTGCTGAAATTCCTTTTTCCATGCAACTGTTAAAGATGCAGGAACCCTGTCCTCCTTTTCATATGGTCACCCTAGAGGAAGGGGAAACCCTGTTATGCAAGCGGATGTCTGCTTGTGCAATGTTGGCTGTAATCCTATGCACACTTACCTGGGAGTAAGGTCCAATGAAATAGTGGGATTTATTTCCATGCATGGGATTGCTTTGTTATGGTTTTAATTTTTGTGAACCGCCCAGAGAGCTCCGGCTATTGGGCGGTATAGAAATATAATAAATAAATAAATAAATAAATAAATTGTATGTGAAGTTGTCATGTCAACTCCCATCATTCAGATGGAACTGTTTTAATTTAACCAACCATTCTGGTGCCATGAACAGGGATATTTGAAAGGTGTTCAGCTTTCGTTTGGCATAATGGCGTTTTACAGAAAGTGGCTATATCAGGGATAGATAGCCTGGTGCCCTCCAGAGATTTTGGACTCCAACTCTCGCAATCCCTGACCATTGGCCATGCTAGCACTGATGGGAGTTGTAGTGTAAAACATCTGGAGGGCCTATCCCTAAGCCTAGATCACCATCCATCATTGATCATAATCAACTTCTTTGTAGTAAATGCATCAGTAGTGGTACATCTATTGCTTAGAAATGAAAATACTTTGCCTATTTCAAATTTGTGTGAAGAAGCAACAAGAGGAGCAACGCTGTTCCAAAACAAGCACTTTCTGGAGGCTTTCAACCATGACCTTCCTGTTTTATAGCAGACACAGAATTATTTCCACCTCCTGAAGAATGGCCTTGTAATTTGCTGTTTTCTACTTTCACGGGCAAAGTTCTCAGACTACTCCAGTTCTTGCAATTACTGTAAAAGCCTCAATAAACGCTAACCCTTTGTAGTGGGATTATTACATGCAAAATGAGATACCAAAATACTGTGATCCAGCCACTCCCTACCTGAGAATATTAAAGGGATTAATTTCTGCATTTGGACTAACCAGATTCTGCATTTTGCACAGAAATGGAATGTTTTCTACCTAGCTAGCAAGGTATCAATTTGGCTACTTTAAGCATCACTTTCCTAAACCAGCCTAGTGATCCCTTATTATATTAGGCATTTGCATACTATTCCATCCTCCAAGCACCCCCAAGTGGCTCTCATTTGCCTTTCCTTCTACCTGAGGACACGAACTCCCCCAACCTGCAGCCAGGTTCTCTGTACTGAATCACTGCATTGCCACATAGTAGACCAGTGGGGAATACTGTCATCTCCAGCGGGCCCCTGGGACTTGTGAGCTCTGGCTAGGGTAGCCATGTGTCCTCTTTTACAAAGGACAGGCCTTCATTTTGAAGTCCTCCTCTATTTAAAGGCCTCCTCTATTTGAGGGGCTCTTCAAGGCCAGATTAAAGATGACCACTCGGAAGGAGAGCAAGGGGGCTTTGAAGTTGCCCATCAACAGCACCTGGACACAAGGCTGATCAAAACACACAGGTCACTTGTTCAAAGTTGTCTCCACTATCATGAAGGTTTGTTTTGTTATGTTTCTTTGTTTCAAAGAGACAAGGGTGAAGTGATGAATTTGGGGAAATCTCTTGATATAACCTCAACTATACCAGAATGAAATGTTCCACTTTCCATTCTTCTTGACGGCCTGAAATAGAAGAGGCAAGTTGGGTGAGATTAGTTCTCTTAATGAAATTGCTGGAAGATGCCACCCTACATGACAGCCTAAACCTTTCTAACCCACATGTGGCCTTGTTGCCTAGTAATGAGCCATTGGCCAGTGGTCACCTTTTCCCACACTCTGTTCTTCAGCATGATTTGATGGTAGTAATTCATTAAAGTCATTACATTATTTACAGCTTGTTCATTGACAGTCAGTTCCCCCACGGTGACATAGAAATAATATAATTTCCTGCAGTGCCTGAGAAACCAGAAGGCTTTAAAAATGCATAAACCCCCTAGAAATTACCCAGGGGTACTGAGTCAAAAAATAAATAAATCTCTGCAGAATTTCTAAAACTACATCCTCCGACTTTGATCTGCATACATCAGAATCCCCCTGTTGCTACTCTAGAGGCAATGTGGAACAGCCGCGATCAGCAGTTCTAGGCAGACAAATATGGGGACATAAATCTACAATCGTTCCCTCAAAGCTGGTATGTCTGAGGGTTTACTGACACATCATCTCCTTCAACAATATTACACTCTCCCGTCCAATCTTCATTTGCCGGTTTTCTCCTTCCGCACACCTGCTCCCCTTTTCAAGTCGATATCAAAGGCTTCATTTTGTGTGATGTGCCTATGATAGGGAAGGAGTATCTGGTTTACAAATCTCATTGTTTTTCATAACGATGAACTGGGCTTTGGAGTATATGCACTAAAAGAACATTTTTGCTTCCACAGACAAGGACACTGCTTTTCTTTTCTCCAGTTCCCCCCACACACAAGCACCCCTGTTTCTTGTTTCTTTAATTTTGTCCCCTAACAAAAATGCTATTTTGGGGATGATTACAAATCTGGCTTTGTTTGGGGGCTTCTTTTACTTTTAATACCCAATTTATCTGTGTTGATGCTTTATACTATTTCTTGTTTTGTAAAGTTGTTTGATTCCAGTGGAAGTATTGTTAATGCAGTGTAGAGCAACCTTAAGGAGACCTTTTAGAAGTAAAGGTAAAGTATATGGGAAGAAATGGCATTTCACTCAGTATGTTACACCAACGTTCCACTTCAAAGAGCAGGTAGCATTAAGCATTAGAATAAAGACTGCATCTAAATGAGCCTATGCTATGAGCAGGCAATGCATAATCGGTCCTCTTCTACCACAGTTAAGAGTGGATGGCCTGGTTCAGACAACACATTAAACCATGCTGCTTAACCACAAAATGATTAAGGGAATGCATTTAGAGCATGTTCAGAGAAGGGCAAACAAGATGATCAGGGGTCTGGAAACAAAGCCCTATGAAGAGAGACTGAAACAATTGAGCATGTTTAGCTTGGAGAAGAGAAGATTGAGGGGAGACATGATAGCAACCTTCAAATACTTGAAAGGATGTCACACAGAGGAGGGCCAGGATCTCTTCTCGATCCTCCCAGAGTGCAGGACATGGAATAATGGGCTCAAGTTACAGGAAGCCAGATTGCAGCTGGACATCAGGAAAAACTTCCTGACTGTCAGAGCAGTCCGACAATGGAACCAATTACCTAGGGAGGTTGTGAGGTGTCCCACACTAGAGGCATCCATGAGGCAGCTGGACAACCCTCTGTCAGGGATGCTTTATGGTGGATTCCTGCACTGAGCGAGGGGTTATTATTATTATTATTATTATTATTATTATTATTATTATTATTATTTATTTATTTATATAGCACCATCAATGTACATGGTGCTGTACAGATAACACAGTAAATAGCAAGACCCTGCCGCATAGGCTTACAATCTAATAAGTTGTAGTAAACAATAAAGAGGGAAGGAGAATGCAAACAGGCACAGGGAAGTGTAAACAGGCACCGGGTAGGGTGAAGCTAACAGTATAGAGTCAGAACAAACTCAATATTTGAAGGCTATAGGGAAAAGAAAAGTTTTTAGCTGAGTTTTAAAAGCAGTGATTGAGTTTGTAGTTCTCAAGTGTTCTGGAAGAGCGTTCCAGGCGTAAGGGGCAGCAGAAGAAAAAGGACGAAGCCGAGTAAGGGAAGTGGAGGTCCTTGGGCAGGCGAGAAGCATGGCATCAGAGGAGCAGAGAGCCCGAGCGGGGCGATAGTGTGAGATGAGAGAGGAGAGATAGGCAGGAGCTAGACCGTGAAGAGCATTGAAGGTCAGCAGGAGAAGTTTATATTGGATTCTGGAGTGAATTGGAAGCCAATGAAGAGATTTCAGAAGTGGAGTGACATGGTCAGAGCGACGGGCCAGGAAGATGATCTTAGCGGCAGAGTGGTGGACAGAGACCAGCGGACTGATGTGAGACGAAGGAAGGCCAGAGAGAAGAAGGTTGCAGTAGTCCAGCCGAGAGATAACCAGTGCGTGAACGAGAGTCTTGGCAGAAGAGACAGACAAAAATGGTCGAATCCTGGCAATATTATATAGGAAGAAACGACAGGATTTAGCTACTGCCTCAATGTGAGGAGTAAAGGAGAGCGAGGAGTCAAATATAAAGCCAAGACTACGAGCTTCCTTGACCGGAGTAAGCGTGACATCGTTGACAGTAAGAGAGAATGAGAGGTGAGGAGAAGGTTTAGGAGGAAAAACAAGCAGTTCAGTCTTTGCCATGTTAAGTTTCAAACGACGATGAAGCAGCCAGGCTGAGATATCTGAAAGACATGCCGAGATACGATCGTGAACATCTGGAGAAAGTTCCGGAGATGAAAGATATAATTGTGTATCATCGGCATACAGGTGATATTGGAGGCCGTGAGATTGAATAAGCTTGCCCAAGGGCAGCATGTATAGAGAGAACAACAACGGGCCAAGCACCGAGCCTTGAGGAACCCCAACTAAAAGGGGAAAAGAGGAGGACGAGCTGCCGTTAGCCAACACGCTGAAAGAGCGACCCTCTAGATAGGAGGCAAACCAGTTATAGACAGAGCCACAGAGTCCAAGGTCATGGAGGGAATCTAAGAGAAGATCGTGATCAACCGTGTCAAAGGCTGCGGTTAGATCAAGGAGAATAAGAACGGAATAATGGCCTTTAGACTTGGCAGTAAGAAGATCATTGGTGATCTTGGTAAGGGCTGTTTCAGTGGAATGCAAAGGACGGAAGCCAGATTGAAAGGGATCCAGAGCAGAGTTATTAGAGAGAAAGTCAAGACAACGAGAGTAGACCAGACGTTCCAGGATCTTTGAGACAAAGGGCAGGAGGGAGACAGGTCGGTAGTTAGACAGGGATAGTCGATCAAGAGTGGGTTTTTTGAGAATGGGAGAGACTGTAGCATGTTTAAAAGCAGAAGGAAATGAACCAGAGGACAGAGAAGAATTAATGATGTGAAGCAAGGACGGGAGGATAGCGGGGATAAGATTAATAAAGACGCGAGAGGGAATCGGATCACGGGAACAAGTGGAAGGCTTCGATGAGCGCAGTATTTTAGACAGTTCATCAGCTGAGACCGAAGGGAACGCCGAGAGAGTTGAAGGAGGAACTGACAGGTGAGGGGCAGGAGCTGGAAGCGGAGCAGAGTCAGGTTGTGGGCTCTCCCACACTAGAGGCATTCAAGAGGCAGCAGGACAAGCATCTGTTGGGGATGTTTTAGGGTGGATTCCTGCATTGAGCAGGGGGTTGGACTCAATGGCCTAATAGGCCCCTTCCAACTCTACTATTCTATGATTCTATGATTCATTAAGGTTAATGCATTTCCTTAACCATTTTGTGGTTAAGGAGCATGGTTTAGTGTGTTGTCTGAATCAGGCCATTGTCTGCCTTCACCCTAAGCTTGATAGAAATGGCTTTGAAGACCCACCTTCTGCACTTAAAAACAGTGCTATGGAATCCAGCAAAGGTGCATTATCTCCATCTTTGCCCACACTTTCCCTGCATCTAACTGAGCTGCTAATTTGGTTAGGCATGGGTTGCCGCAGTTATGTCATGAACAGGGTCAATGTGCAGTTGCTGTACACCGGGCTGTTCTTGCTCCCACAGGAATAGGTTGCCATGCTCCCGTCGCTCCTGCTTTAACCAAAGACAGGAATATTCTAACTTTCATGTGAAATGCAGGTGCAGAGTTAGGGGCAAACTTGACCTGATGGTGGCAGATCCATGTGTTTTAAACATGGATTTGCTCCAATCATGTAGAAAGAGGAGGGCGACTAGCGAAGTGGGTGTGCGGCGGAGGGGTGTTAAACCCTCCCCCTGTTCATAGTTCTTTGCCTGTAGTCTGTGTCGTGTCCCCCCCACCTCACCCCAGCACTTTTCTCCTCTACCAAGCTCTGCTACCAGAAGTGAACTTGCCTGGGAGAAAGCCTTTGGGGAGGAGAACTCCAGGGTAGTGTGCAGAAAGCACAAGGAAGGATCAATACCCACTTATCTATTTGCCCCTTTTGCTGGTCAAATTAGACACAGACACGAGAGAGAGAGAGAGAGAGAGAGAGAGAGAGAGAGAGAGAGAGAGAGAGAGAGAGAGAGAGAGAGATTGTATGTGATTGGGCAGATCTGCCTTTAAATATAAGCATTCTGCAGCTGCTTTAACCCTTAAGGCTCTCTTCATTCTTCACAGATTTCGTTGTTAAGGGTGGAGGCACTCCATTTTTCTCTCCTGATCACACAAAATGCACACATACACACAAATGGATGGATAAGATTGGACCTCACACTTCCTTTAACTATCCCCTGCTTTGAGAGCCTTATCTTAAATCAGATAATCCTGATTTTTTAATTTTTATTTTGTGCATTTAGGAAACCCCAAATTAGACTGGATTTTGCACTTGGCCATTATCTTCTCTCTTTTAAATTTGGAGTTGATTTGATTTATTGCTAAGCAGTGTAACCATCGTATTCTCTGAATACAAAGTTGTATGCTTCTTATTTATGTTGAAGTCCTTTTGATTTTAATATGATTTCTACCTTAATAGACAGCATGGGATTCAGTTCTTTCTGGCAAAAGTTGTTATCTCGCCACATAATATGTGTCTCTTTCATTAAAGGCCACAACGGAATATGCAAATCAAAATCAGATATTGGAGACAGTTACAATATTGTATGCATGTACCCTTAGTGGCAAGACGAAACTCTTTTGTTAGCACAATATGAAACAAAGGCTGCTGCAGTCCCATGCATTTTCATAGGAAGTGGGTCCCATTGAAGTTAGTGGGAGACTTATTTCCATACCTAGGCACAGGGCAGGCTGCACATGTATTTCTGTCTGTGTGAATCTGACAGCTACACATATCAGGAAGCTGGGACTGGCCACCACTCCAACATGTGTGTATGCACTTCCTCCAACATCATACGTGAAGTGGCCACAAGATTCTCCAAATATCAGTCTTACTGTGACTGCAACCAGTGCGAGATCCAAACATCGGAATGCTTAAAAATGCATGTACACATGTTGCAATACTCACATCCTTTTGTTAGTGAAAAAGAAATTCTGGCATTCCTTCTCTATTTCTCTTAATAACCTCATGACGATCCATTGTTACGTTCATGGAGAAGTAGCGAACAAGTGCCTTGCAGCTTCACAAATCAGACTCAGGAGTTCATTTACTTAGACAAATATTTACTAGCTGGGAAAATTACTCAAATTCAGGGGACACTCCACACACAGGGCAAGCACTACACTGATCCTAGTCACCATCCATTTACATTAGCCAGACTGGCAGCTGCCAGGTGTCCCAGCTTTGTCTCCAGACATCTGTTGGGCTGATTTTAATGGGTTAGGAAACCTTTTGCAGTCGGCATGCACCTGCAGAGAGAGCGATGTCAGACCATTTTTGACACCTACACATTTTTGACATTTATCCTTCTACTGCCAAACCAATGTCCAAAGAAGAAGGCAGAGGTGATGGGGAGCACAAAGGGACTTCCCAAGTACAAAAAGAGGGTGAGAGTGGGAGAATGTAAAGAAGAAGGGGGGCTTTTGCAGCCTGTGAGAAGAAGTTAACTTTGGATTAGGGAGCATCTCTTTTGGGTGCTCAACTGTTAAAACAGGTATAGGCAACTGTTGGGGGCCATGGGCACATTTGCCAATTTGAGAAACTGTCCTGAGCACCACAACAAAATGGTTGCCATGGGAGGCATGGCAAAAGAGCCCTGTATGATGCAGAGGGTCCTGGGACCTGTTGTACAGAGTTCAGCCCCTCCATCCTCCCAAATGAGCGGAGGCAGTATCCAAGAGAACCCACTCAGTGCTCTCCTTCACTTGCACATTGCTGGCAAAGATTAGTACTTCTGGTGGGCAAGCTATGACTCTGAGAGAACATGTTCCCCATTCCCCATTGTCTCATTGGGAAGCCTCTCTGAAGCTTCCAGGAGGCTCCATTTGAGAACCAAATGGAGGCGGTTCGGGCACAGCTGGCACCCAGAAAACTCCAAGTCGCCTCGGAGGGCCCGAATCTCACCTTGGCTTATTTATATTTACCGTATTTCTTCGATTGTAAGATGCCATCGATTGTAAGACGCACACTAATTTCAGTACCACCAACAGAAAAAAACACCTAAGACACACCCGCGATTCTAAGACGCACCCCATTTTTAGAGATGTTTATATGGGGGGAAAAGTGCGTCTTAGAATCGAAGAAATAGGGTATTTATTTATTTATTACATTTCTATACCACCCAATAGCCGAAGCTTAGGCACCGAGGCGGGTCAGGCACCCCTGAGGCAGCCTCAAGGTGGATCGGGGCTGCTTCGGGGCCTCTGGAATGGCCTCCGAGGTGGATCGGGGGTGGCTGCACAGCCCTAGTGCTTATTGCAACAGTGGCATTAAATGATGGCTTGCTAAATAAGTAAAAGTTAGTGATCCCAAGATGAATTTGAGTTTGAAGTAGGCAAAGCCGATACAAATTTTAATCACAGATTTTATAACATAGAATCATAGAATAGCAGAGTTGGAAGGGGCTTACAAGGCCATTGAGTCCAACCCCCTGCTCAATGCAGGAATCCACCCTAAAACATCCCCAACAGATGCTTGTCCTGCTGCCTCTTGAATGCCTCTAGTGTGGGAGAGCCCACAACCTCCCTAGGTAACTGATTCCATTGTTGCACTGCTCTAACAGTCAGGAAGTTTTTCCTGATGTCCAGCTGGAATCTGGCTTCCTTTAACTTGAGCCCGTTATTCCGTGTCCTGCACTCTGGGAGGATCGAGAAGAGATCCTGGCCCTCCTCTGTGTGACAACCTTTTAAGTATTTGAAGAGTGCTATCATGTCTCCCCTCAATCTTCTCTTCTCCAGGCTAAACATGCCCAGTTCTTTCAGTCTCTCTTCATAGGGCTTTGTTTCCAGACCCCTGATCATCCTGGTTGCCCTCCTCTGAACTACTGAATTGTCTGAATTTATAAAAATCTGGAATGTAGGTTCACTGACAGAATAAGCATATTTTATATTGGAACTGCTCATCTTTTCTTTCTTTCCTTCCTTCCTTCTTTCTGCTTAGTATCCTACATTAAAAACCAAATTGGTTGCAGAGCCAATGTATTCTGTTCTGTAAGAACTCATGCATTTTCATTGCTAAGAGACAGTGTCACTTGTTCATTCACTGTATCTTTCAGCAATTTTAGGATCCCTCATCTTAACAAGAGAGTGGAAGACTGAGAAAATATAAGCTACATTGCCATTGAGAAATAATATTGAATAACAATTTGCACCTTAGAATTATATTTCCATTTACCTTGGCAATGATTGCATGGCAATATAATGCAGAAGAATCCAAGAATGCTAAAGAGCATTTTACAATGTGTACCCTCTTCTAATTTTGTTGCAAAGGAATTTAATGTAGTCTGCAACAACTATTTTATAAACTGATTTACATCCACTGCTCATTTTGGTTTGCTTGCATTATTCTCATTGCTGGCATTGGTCTGAGGCAGGACGATGTAGGCCACCCCTGCTGTTGCTACTGTTGTCGCCTCATCTCGCCTCACCATCTCCACTCCTGGATGAGAGAGCCTCCACCCTGCAGTCTCCAGGGCCACTTCTTAATGCTGTGCTTTGAGGAAGCGCCCCTCAAAGTGTGGCATTTGGGCCTGGGTGGCTCTTCAGAGAGGACTCCTGCCCTCTCTCTAGTCTAGGGGACTCACCCAGGGTGGCAGAGCAGGCAGGTGATTGGGCTCTCCTGCCTGCCGGCCAGATCTCTTGTTCTGGGAGAGTCCCCCAAATGAGAGATCAGGCAGGTGGCCTCTCAAGAGAGACACGTTGACTGCTTTGTGCAGTTGACATGGTTCTCCAAAGAGGCTGGTCGCCTGCCCAATCTCTTGTATGGTGGACTCTCCCAGAGTGAGAGATCAGGCAGGCAGCTCCCCTAAGAGTCCACCCACCCAATCTCTTGCTCAGAGCCTTCTCTCAAAGTGAGAGATCAGGTGGGCAGCCTGTCCAGAGAACCTGTCTGACTTTGGGAGAGAGCTCAGCAAGAGATGGGGGGTGCTCCTCCAAGGAGCCCTAATTGCTGCTCTCCCACTGTGGCATTTGCTACAATAAATCAATGGGGCCAGTGCAGTTGTGATGCCAGTGTCTGCAGGAGACTTCCCAGCAGAGAGGGGGTGCTCTACCACCCCTCCCAATCTACCACCTGAGCAGAGGATAGGGGATGTCTGTGGACTTCCATGGTGCACCCGATTCGGCTTGCTTTTGCAAACGGAGCCACATGGTTTCTCTGAGTTCTAGAGACTTTCAATGTGTATTTTTCAATCTCAGGCATAATTTGTACAAATAAAGATTTACGCAGATTATGGCCACAAACTCTGCAAATTTGCATAATTTGCACAAATTTCAGTCAAAGTTTGCACAAATTTGCACAAATTTTGGGTTTAATTTGCAAAAAATTATGCAAATTTGAGCAATTTACAGCTGAAATGTGCACAAATATTGTTATGCAAACAATAATAATTTGAGGGAATTCCACCAGCTGGCCCAACTAGCTGTGCACCAAGTTGGCCAGCTGGTGGAAGGCAGAACAGAGTCTGGGGATGGACCTGACAAAAGCTCATTAAGCTTCACCCCCAAATGGATTCCTCCGACCCCACTAGCCTTGTGGGAGAGCTGTCCCTGAGATTGATCTAGCAACAGATGTGATAGACTCGTCCTAGTCTAAGGATATTATGTTATGGGATTTTTGTATTTAACTAGATCATGGATCAGCAGGTAACATATCCCAAGCTATATTCTAGGCACAAAATGTCACTATGGAATGAGTAAGATTACAAAATTCCTGGTATTAACACGCAGAGTTTTTAAATAGAGGACTCTGAGATAAGGCATGACTTTTCATCTTTTACTTTAAAATCTTAAGCAGTTTCTACATTTCATTATGCAAGAGCATTAAGCATACAAGAATACACAACAGTTGCAAACAAAACACATTTTAAAAGAGTTCTAAGTTTAGTTCTAGGAGTATTGCTGTTAAAGTTTTAAGTCTCTTACCCAATGACATGTTTGAGCTGGGAGTAATACAGAATGTAGTGAAGTCAATGAGACAGATGTTTTGGTCTCTCATGAGGACAGACGGTATATCCTAGTGGAAACAGATGTTTAGTTTTGAAGATCATTTATTTTCCCTCCCATATTCAAATGATTTCTTTTTGTGCTGCTTATATGATGTATTTATTTTTTACAAAAATCACAAAAGATGGAACTTCAGAACAGCACACTCTAACGCTGAGTTATTATTTTCCCCTAAAATCCCCAGCTATGATTTGGAGAGATATATTTATTTCATATGTGATATGTTTACTTTCTTATTTGAAACACCCTTTTCCTGACTTTAGGTAGAAAACCTTGCTTTTCCTGAGTTTAGCTGGGAAAATATTCTATCTTGCTTTTCTCATGTCAGCAAGCTTATAGGTTAGTGAGAAGTTCAGTGAAAAGTCACAGCATGTTAACACATATGATTCTGTTAGAATGCCTTGCTAGGATCAAACTGAATCCTATGATAATACATTTCAATATATCATTTATTTCTCTATGAAAATCATAGATTGGGAGAGTTACAGCTTATGAGAAAAATGTGGAAGACCAAAAATCTCCTCTTTGTTTAGATAAAACTGGTTTTTTAATTATTATTTTTTTAGAAAACAGAGTTTATTTGATCCCGTAAGGTGCAATCCACCAACCTTGAAAAGAGGGTATATGAATCTTACTCAGAACAGCAACAGTAACAAAGTTAGTTGGCCAAAAAGAGAAAGAGAGAAAAAAAGTGGATGAAAATTGAAACTGGTGGCTTCAATATCAGTGAAGCTGTGAATCCATTCTGGGTTTAATTAGAACCAGCCAGAACTTTAAGGGTAAAATCCTACATAGGTCCTATGTAGAGTAGACCCATTGAAATGAATGGAACTTAAGTTATTCATGACTAATAGAAGTTCCATTCATTTAAATTGGTCTAAGTAGGACTTATGCTGGATTTTTACCATGATGGAGCTGTCCAAGGTGCTGAACCCTATCCCCAAAATAGGTTCAGCACCTTGGATAACTGCTTTTAGACTTCTGGCTGTTTCTGACTGAAACCCAGAAGAGATTCACAGCCCCACTGAAATCAGAGTCACCAGCCTTTACTGTCATTACCAGAGCCATTTTTACAGCCATCACGTGTCCAAAATAGGCAGCTATTGCCATGCTGGCTGAAGAAATATAAACAAGGAAGCCATTTTTTTGCTTTTAATAAATCAACTTCACTCCTTCCAAAAGCAAGCAAGCTTTCAAGTCACATTTTTCAGTGCAGTGTTTTCATCTGGAGGCCAGATAGTCACAGGTGAGCTACTGATCTACTTCAGACCATCCTAGATGCTTACAGCTGTTTTCCTAGTTCAATCCCATCAAATAGATACTGTCCATTACTAAAGACCCACTTAGAAAGTAGGCCGTTGTCTAGTAAATATATGACCACTATTGGAAAATGTGCAACCTCTCTCAAGTTTGTTGTGATGATAAAGCCCAAACTTAAAACATAGAGCTTATTAAGGCTACTAGTTTGGCTAAGCTTGAGGGCAGAGCTACACATTACACATGGCACAGAAGCTGCTGCTGAACTAGCATCTCTGTGTCAAATTCTGCCCCACCCTCTCTTGATGTGTATGAGTCCTAAACTCCATGTTGTGTGCAATATCACCATGTTGTGCTTTTCTTCACCCTGGGTAGTGGCAAGCAGTAATGCAGATCAAGATCAGCAAAAGGCACAAGGTGCTGACATAATGTTGGCATAAGTCATCCTACACATTGCATGGAAGAAGGAGAGAAGTTGACATAGGAATGCCATTTTCAACAGCTGATCGGTGTTGTGTACAAGGTGTCTCTCGACTATGCACTAAACAGGCTATATAACTGTTAATGATTTCCTATCAGATTTCTGTGAATAGAGGTGTAGTGGTAAATTTTGAAGTGCAGGTGTTCATCATTACAGTCCCCATATCCATGCTCCCAAGGAGAGTCCAGAAATATAGACAGCTACGTGGATCCATATCAACAAACCATTCTAGTAGTTTTTTTCTCCACCAGGAACAAGTCTTTTCTAAAGTTAATGAGTCTTAATTGCCATTCAAGACCAAGCCACTGAAAACATTTTGCATTACAGCAGGGAACAATGCATTGTATTACTGGGGGAAATTATTTTTTCCCACATACAGTTAAAATTGCAGCTAAGCTCAAGAGGGAACAGAGAAATCTAAGAGGTGGGGCAGCAGATGATATCAAAAAGTCTTGGTGCTCCATCCCTCTGAGCCCTGGATGTACTACATCACTGATCACAGTGGGCTGTCATAAGACCAGAGTCTTGGAACTGATAAAGAAGTGTTAATATCCAGGTGACATGTCTCCATGGGAGTAATCATTACACAGTTTTTCTTAAATCTGCTGAATGTCTAGGAAAACACCTGAAAGGAAATATGCCTTTTCCCCTCCTGCTTCCCAGCTAACAATGAAATAAGCTAGGTCTGTGTATAAAGGGAAACAATAGAAACTAAATAATAGTTTTAGTTGGAGAGCAAGAGAAACTAAAAGAAAGACAGAGTGGGAGACCTGAGCATGGGCTTTCTAAACTTGCAGGATTTTGGGGTGCGGATTATAACTCTCCGGAGATCTAACGTAGGAGCAGTGCTTTGTGGGTCTCTTAGAGCATTTCAGTTGTCCCTCCACCTATGCTTAATCTGTATGTTTGTAAATAAACTCATATACTACAAAAGAGCGTACACCACCAGTGACCTCCTTCCAAAAGAAAGCTGAGTAAGTACAACACCCCTAGAACTTCTCATTGCTCTGAAAACTGGAGAGAGAATAACTAGAGGGGGGGGGAGAAATTATTTCACTTTTTATTTCCCAAGCCATTATGCAAACTGAAATATAGTTATTGGTATTTGCACTTTTCTGAATTTTGTGGTGCAGGTTTCCAATTAAAAAAATGCATACAAAACAAAAATGTTTATATTATGGGAAGTGTGTACAAAAAAAAAAGAATATACCATATATATATGAAAATAAGATATAAACAAGCATTATAAGGCAAAATTGCATAAAAAAATGGGTATATTAGGCAAAATTGCATTAAAAGGTGTATATTAGGAGAAACACACACAAAATGTGTACAATTTCTCGTGCAGATTCTTTTTAAAAAATCAGAAACTGATGTGAAAATGGAATGGAACAAACTTAAAATTGGTAAAATGGGAAACTGATAGACACAGAAATTGATGGAGTAATCCATTCCTGACATAGTGAAGAAATTAACATCTGTCTTTTCATTGAAGTGAAGATGCTTTATTTATAGACTTTAATAAGGTGCACATATCACTATAATGTCTCTTTCCTTTTCAAGGTGCTAGCCGCAGGTAAAAGACTAATACTAACTCTTGTCAACAGATGGCATGCAATTTCTGCATTGAACCATTATCAATCCTCTTTGAACAAATTGTTTCGGAAGTTGCCTGGGACAGACTTTCCTTTGACTTTGATCAACATCAGCCTCTAGGGTAAGATCTTGCTCTCAGGTTTATGACAGCAATAGTGTATGAATTGGTGCATACCTAATCTTCACATTTTGTAACATGGGTCTTTTCCATGCGTTCTCCTCTTTGACATTTCTCAGAAATGTCTACTTCACTTACACTCTTACGTGATAGAAACATTACAAAGTGTTCATGTTTCAACAAAAGAAACAACTTCCTTGAACTTAAAATAGTGAACAAGCATAATTATGCTGTGTATTGGCTGGCGGGCAGGGGAGAGGGGAATTCTGTTAATTGTTCTTTGATCAGGTTATGACAGACAGTTCTGTTCCAGTTTAACTTCATTTGGAAATCCCAATTTTGGAAAGTAGTTGACAGAATTCTGCGCACCAGCCATTTCCCTAAAAAGCATTGAGATATATATAGAGATTTTTTTTATATCAAATTACTGCCTTGAAATTCTGCAGTCATAAAATTGTGCAAATAAATAGCCCTATCCAGGCATAACTCACCAAGAAAGGCAACATGGATAGAGCAGGGCTGCAAGCCCACACATTTGTCCTTGCCCTCAAGGTTGTGGAACTCCTCCTCGGTCCCTCACCTGATGAGGGTGAACTTCTGCAGCAGAGAGCCTTTTCTGTCTATGAAAGCGGCCCATGCAATTTAGAATCCTAATTTTTCAGGCAGAGCATTTAAACATCTGGGAGTGTGGAAGTGAATCAAGAAAAGTCAGGTAGGTTTCCTGAAGACAGCATTATACTGAAATCAGGAAGCCACCCTTACAGGATGGAGGGCCCACACTGGTCTTGTGATGACCCTTGCAATCTGTGAGGACCAATGAAAGACCAGCACAGGTTGAAGTATACCACACAAGGGCACTGTGGGATCAGACAGTGAGGTCTCTGTGTTGCCACAACCACTGCTGCCAGAAAAGTGGCAGCAGAGCAGATCAAAAGGAAGTGGCAGCAGAGCAGATCTTGGGGATGAAAATGGATGTGTGTCACATTGGGGGCTGGATGGAGGCTTTTAAGACCCCTCGTGCTCTCAGTGTTGCCAATGAGAGAATGGACGCATCCACATTTTGGAAGGAGCTAAGAAACAACACAAGTCATTGCTCAAATTGATGCATAGGTGCCTCATACAGCGAGGCCCATTCTGAATTGAAATGGAGGAGTTTCACCCATTACCCAAAGCAGCTGGCTGTATTGTAAAAATAATAATTGTATCAGGAACATTCAATGCCGTAAAAAGAGAGTGGTCGCTAACAGGGCTGAGCGGGGGTGGGGGCAGTGGGGCCAGTTGGCATGGGCCTACAATTCTGAGGGGGTCTACTCTGAGTCCCCCTGGTAGAGGCAAAGGGGGACTTGTGGCGTTACACCCCACAAGTCAGTTCCCTAATGTATGTCTAGAATTTGTAAGTCTATTGTGTTTAGAATGTTGACCTGAGTGGGTGGAGATTGAATATCTTAGGAGGGAGGAGGAGGATATATAAGGGAATGACTGAGGTGATGGGGGGTGTTTTTAAAGTACTTGGGTAGGAGGGAGAATTAGATGATCAGGGAAAAGAGGGTTGTCTTTTGAGTGTAGTGTGCAAATAGTCAGTTGGTGTATATTAAACAATCCTGATAATAAAGAAAGTTCAAGAGTGAAGGTGTGAGAGAAAGGAAACCATGTATGAGAAGAGAGAAAGGATTGGATGAGAGGTTTTAACAAGTTTCTGAAAAGTTTTATTATGAAACAAAGTTTGAGAACATTGAAATAAATTTTTATTCAGTTTGTTTTACTACCACAAAAATCCCACGTGTCTCCTTGGCATTTATCATCTGCAGTTAAATACATATCCCCAACCTGGTGCCCTCCAAAGGTGTTGGACTACAACTCCCATCATTGTAAGTCAGTATGTCCCATGGTCAGGAATGCTGCGATTTATACTCTCAATCATCTGGAGGGAAGCAGGCTATCTATCATATGCAGAGGTGACTGTGGGATTGTGGAAAACTGATTGAGGAATGCTGTTCTAGAGCAAGGGCAGGCAGAATGTAGATCACAAGATGTTTTGAAATTGAACTCATAAAAGTTCCTGTCAGCATGGACAATGATCAGGAATGCTGCGAATGCTGTTACCGCAGAGGACTTTTCTTTCGTGTTCAGCATTGTGAAATCAAAGACAGAGCTAACACCTAATAGATTCATGTGTAAGGATTATTTTAAAACTATTGAAGAAAATGTTTGTTGTCCTCACCATAACATGGGAGTTGCAGTGCAACACATCTGGGGAGCAGCAGGCTGGATAAGGTTGGTTTATACTTGGATCCTATACATGTCTTCTCAGAACTCAGTGCTGCTGAGTTTACTAGAGTTTCCTCCCAAGTGGTATAGGGTTGCAAACTAACTTCATCTGAAAGGAGTTCAAGACAACCAAACTAATCCTTTTCTGTTCCTCTGTCACTCTGATGAAATGATGTATTGTGGAGGGATTGTAGGGAGTGAACAGTATATTTTGTATGAACACATTTTAAGGGGGGGGGGACATTGGTTCTTTGAAGGGCAGGGTATTGACCAAAAGTTGAAAATGCCAGCCCTTGCTCTGGTTTTTCTCTAAACAAAAAAAGAGAAGTAGGTGGCTCTAAGTTGTTCGTCATCAGTTTTCCACAACCCCACAGTCACCTTTGCATATCCTATTCTCCATCCTGTCCTCATGGTTTATCTGCTTTGGGAGAATGAGAATTTCATTGGTACTTTCTGCCTCCTTAGGGAGGATGTGGTGTTAAGGCTTGTGAGCCTTAACTCCCGATTTCCCTGCTTTTTGGTGCTTGGTTGAAAACTGTATAGCCTTAACATTGTTTTGTAAACCGTAGGTTTTTTGTTTATTGAATTTCATGGCTTTATGTAACGGATGACCAGATATCTTTTAAATCTCAGAAATGCCTATTACATATGACTTGGAAGTCACATGTAATATGCACAGCAGAGATTTAAATGAATTTTAAAATACTGCTTCCAAAAACTGCATTTGCCTTTTATGCTGCAACCTTACACTGTTAGCTTCAGCTCACATTGAGAAATCCATCCAAAAGGTTACCTTCTTTCCACCTGGCTATCCCAAAGCACATATCCCACATGACTTGGGTGTACTTTGGGATAGGCAGGTGGAAAGAAGCTCACCTTTTGGATGGATTTCTCAATGTGAGCTAACAATGTAAGGTTGAAGCATAAAAGGCAAGTGCAGTTTTTGGAAGCAGTATTTTAAAAATTGTGTAACGGATGACCAGATATCTTTTAAATCTCAGACATAAAATGAAGAGGAGGATGAAGAGGACTACATGCCCTGGACTACTGCAACTACTGAGGGACATTGAATTCTATGATTCTGTGAATCAAAGTCTACAGCAACTGGGGGGGGGTGCCAGGTTGTAACAAAAACTAGGACCCTTAACCATTTCTCTGGTGTGAAGTAATGCTTTGGGTATAAGATTCATGGATGTACATTTTAGAAAACGTTTTCCTTTCATACAAACATAAAGCAGCAGATTTAGCTTATAAGAAGCAGGTACACAGAGAAAGGAAAATATTTTCTATGTACAACCAAAACCATTCACCTTCCTTCACACCAAAACCATCCACCTTCCTTCACACCAGAGATTTTTTTAAGATACCTATATCTGTGTTCAAATTCAAAATACACACACACACACACACGCACATCTATAAAAGAAAGCTTAAAATGTAGTTCAGCACCTTTTAAAGAAACACACACTACCTGAAGAAGTTTAAACTCATGGCAGATAGGCCAGGGTTAACCTCCTCTCATTCCTAGTCTCAATATTTTTTTCCATAAAGTTTAAACTTTATAAGAGGCTTGGGTGAGGAACTGCTACCCCAAAGGAACGTTTGCCATATATTCTTTACTTTGAATTAAGAAGGATGCACTAGCACTTCAAACTCAAACACACACATACACACACACCTCCCTCTTCACAATCACAGACACACAACAAAGTCAATCCCTCTATCAAATCCCCACCTGAGCCAGCCAGGTTTTCTTTTTCCTTGGAGGCCAGGGAAGGGCCTCCCTCCAAGCAAGGCAGATCATTTCTCTCTCCCTCCCTGGCCTCCACAACACTGTGAAGAAGGAGAGGGCCCAGACAGGGCCTTGGCTCAACTACAGAAGCAAATGGCTGCTAGATGAGCTAGGCAGCCATCTTATTTCCAACATTCTAATCTATCTGAGACAGGAGTGAGGGGGGAGAGTGGCACAACTGAGCATGCTCTACTTTATCAGGCTTCCATTGAGGCCTCCATTGACTTTAATGGGGCAAAGAAATATATTCATTAAAAATCAATGGAAGCGAATTTTGAAAAAAGAAAAGCCATTCCACCAACTAGAAGGACAGGGGGACAAGGTCCCACCACTGGATTGAAGGGTAAGGGTCCCAATTCGGAGCTTTTAGTGTACAAAAGAATGGTCGCCACCCAGAAGAAGAAAGAGTCATTTTGAGTCAGAGAGGCTTTTCCCACTTTCATCCTTTGAACTGCCATCCTGCCCTCAATATTTTACCAATCTTCTTGAAACGCGCAGGGTATGTAAAACAAGCATTTCTTTCTGGCAGATCTCATTTTCAAAAAGATTGATGAAACACTTTCCATTTTAGGATGCTAGAATGACCCACCCCCAATAACGGCCTTTAAGATGGTGGAATGCTGTATGTACTCTTCATCCTTAACACACTGCACACTGCTGTGTGCAGTGTAATAACACCAGTTCTCACATTAATTCACCATCAGCACATATAATTCACAGTGCATTATTTTATTCCTGAAATTATTCCTGTTCAACCCCTTTCTCCACATAGTTTGTAGAAAGGTGATGTTTGTCCCTCACAGGTTCATAAAGTAGTGGCACTTAGCTTGAGCAGGGAGTGTCCATGGATAGGCCTGTTGTAAAGAGCCTGTGTCGTGGCAAGACTCTTTGGTAAAGATTTGTTACAAAGTAGCTCTCCTCTTCAACATAATTGACTTTGTTATTGATGGCCTTTCACGTCGCTTTTCTGCAATCAGGGACATTTGTGGACTTTTTGATTTTTTGTGGCATTTTAAGCAGTTAGATTAGAATGAATTGTCACAAAAAGCTAATCATTTTCAGCTGCAATACCCAAGTCATATTTCAACTGAAATTCAGAGTGAAGTGCTTCTTCTTCTTTTTTTAAAAAAAAATGATGTGAATTTCAAACTCAATGCTGTTTCACCGAAGGAAATTTATGGTCAAATATTGAACTTGAGATTGAGAAATATTTCCCCAAAAGTCCTCATCATGTTGTGCATTTTTCTGTCATTGCCAGCAACAGTGGCCTCTAATGAGAGAAGCTTCAGTGTCCTAAAACAAATCAAGTCATACTTTTGGCCCGCAATGGTGAAAGAATGTTTGAATGGATTAGCAGTTTTGAACGTTAACATTGACAAGGCAAAGTTGCTTGATTTTTCTGTTGTTGTTGATGAATTTGCCCAAAGAAAAGCTCGTAAAGCATTTCTGAAGAAGTGATGTCTTATACACACCTTGAATAAAAGTGCTTGCCATTACCCTTTTTTATAAATCGTTCTAGTTCATATGTATTTAGAGCTGATTAAAAATACTTAATGACGTAATAATCAATTTCACGTGACCATATCAATTTTTAAAATGTCTTAAACCTCCAAAGTGATGCTTCCCTGAGTGATGCACTTCTACAAAATGTAAAAGAAGAAACACTTGTCCTTTTGGGATGGTGGAATGGAGCTGCTAAATAACTTGACCTTCCCTGAATGTTAAAGATATTGTCATGATATATGTACTGAATTAAACAAGAAGTTAAACTTCAGAGCAATGCCTCACCTAGCATAGCTTTTACATCTCAGGAAGTGTGGCAATTCCTTGTGTAAAATCCCATTGTAGCTCAGTTTCATTGCAGCTTCATTAATCTATGATATAATAAATGAATACGTCCATTTCACTCCCTCTGATTAAAATGTTCTACTAACGATCTGAATAAAAAATTGTGATCTGTCCTATAAAATAAATTGGGGATGGTGACACAATAAGAAAAATATTCATCTCTGCGTTTTATCCCTGTTTCTAAAATCTCTAAGTATCGATCATGACAAGCTAAAGTATGCTTAAGCCACTTGATTATCATAGCTGGCTATGAGCCCTTGTACATTAATGGAGAAAAGAGTCTAAATTATGGATGTTCCTAACAATAACATGGCAAAATGTGTAAAATGTTTGCCCTTTTGTTTCTGCAGTATGGCCTTTCACAGGTACCTTGGGGCCGGTTTCACAGCTGTTTCTTATGCTGCTTTCTGGGAAGCCTGGTACAACTTCATAAAACTTTAGGCTGCAATCTTAAATTTACTTACTAGGGATTACACCCCTCTGAACACAATGCGACTTACTTTTGAGAAAACATCTATAAGACTGGGCTATTAATTCCATCATTAGATCCCAGCTAATAAGAATTGCAGTTGTCTGAATAAAGCACAAAAAATGGAAGAATCCAAAACAACATCATGATTAGAACATTTGATTAGAAGGATACATTACACAATAAAGTGAAGCAAAAAGATCTAGGATCTGATAACATGAATAAGACTCTAGGGATTGAAATGAGTGGAACTCAAGTTAGTCACGACTAAGGGCCTTGCTAGACCTACCTTTGAATCCGGCCTTCAGGCACGGCGAGCCCGTGCTACAATTAGCACGGGCCGTCGCGCCTATCCAGACGTCAGAAGCGACGGGGAAAGGAAAGCCCCGTCACGTCCTCCATTTTTTTCAAAAAGTTAAAGGGGCCATGTGTGCAGGAGCACACCAACAAAAAGGTAGGTCTTTAAAAAAAAGGGGGGTTCCCCACTACCCCTGCCCCCGATATTTCCCCCACAAAGTCTGATGCCCCCCACTCACCCCCTGCTCACATTACCCCCCCGCTCGCCTGCTTGCTCGCCCCCCCCGCTTGACCCCTCACTCGCCCATCCACTCACCGCCCCCACTCGCCATGTCTGATGCCCCTTCCACCTCCACTCCGGCCGCGCTCTCCCCACCCTGGCTCTGCTCTTCCCCACCCCATCTCTCCTGCCCCCGATCCCCCCACAATGTCTGATGCCCCCCGCTCACCCCCCGCTCGACCCCCCCCGCTCACCGCCCCCACTCGCCATGTCCGATGCCCCCTCCACCACCACTCCGGCCGCGATCTCCCCACCCTGGCTCCGCTCTTCCCCACCCCATCTCTCCTGCCAGGTCCGCTCTTTCCCCCCTCGCCCCCATCACTTCCCCCCCCCCCCGCAATTCCCTCGCCCCAGCCATATGGGCACAGCACTCCTATGCAGCATTGTGCCCAGTGTACGGCTTCTCCCGGCTACTCGCGAGTAAGTGAGCAGCTGGGAAAAGCCGCAGAACCAGCTAGACCTTGCCCCGGGCTCAGTCCATTTTGCTAGGACTTCAGAATGTGCACTGACCCATCATAGCTTTTCAGGGACAATTCAAGGTGCTGCATTTGACTTCAGAGAGCTGTATTGCAATCTCTAACATAATCTGACTGTACTCTCTTAGCTGTATCAATGCCTCTTAAACGGAGTTCTGAGATGTACCAGTAGTCCAAGGTGTACTTTCAGGAGGTTTGCAAAATCACAACAAGTATAACAGAGGATAATTAGGTAGGCCCTTTTCAATGGCAAACACTGAATTAAAAATCACTTCCTTCTTCATTCTGACGCCATTAAACTGATAGGAAGCATTGTCAGGTTTATACATGCTCCATGTCACTGAGATATTTGTTGATCAATCAACTAAATCAGCCTTGAATAACACAACTATTCTCAATGACAAACTACAGTTGTGTAGTCAAACATACAATAGGAATCTAGTTTAATTTAAGGAGAAAGGAGAACATGAATTTTAATTTTAAAGATTTTAAAATGGCCTCCCTCATAAAGATGGACAAATACATCTGTTTTGGATCCAAATCACTGTCACATCTTTTTAAGTATAATTCCATTTCATTTCCGCATTAATCTGTGATATAGATATATAGTCTCAGTAACTCAGTTTAATTATTTCACCTTTAAAATATTTTTAAATGTTTATTTTCTCTCAAAATACATATCAAATACGTTTTGATATATTTACAGCATGCTTACTTTTAAGTAAGTCTCCATGGAGTTTACTCACAGGTAAGTAGATACAGGATTGCAGCCTTAAGCTGCCAAAAACTATTTTGTAGCATTCGGAGAAGTACAAAATCTGTTGGCTAGCTATGTTCCAATCCACACACATCAGTCAAAATGATGGAAATCAGGACATTTCATAAAGCAGGGGTGGGCAAGTTGTGGCCCTCCGGAGGCTTTGGCCTACAACCTCTGTGATCCCTCACCACTGGCAAAGCTGCCAAAGGATGAGCAAAGCAGTCCTCCATACCACAAACATTAAAAATTGCTGGACTGTAGCATTCTTGTGCAAAGTGAGCACATTAAGAGGAAATTGAGAAAAATTGTTGGTTGCCACCCTACAACTACTGGAACTTCCTTGGAAATTCAGCAATTAAAATCTTGTTGTGTGTTTTTCTTCCTGAACCAGACTTCAAGTGGCAGAGAAAAAGCTGCTGAGGAATAATGTTAGTCTGATGGCATGCAGGGATTTGTACTCTAATGCTTGTAGTGTTCTGCAAGATCGTAACAAGGTCTTGCTCCTGTATCCACAGGTCTGGAGTGCAGGCTCCAAACTCAAACAGAATAGCATTGTTAATGAGACATAGGCCTTAGCTAGACGAGGGGTTATCCTGGGCTGATACCCAGGATCACCCCTGTGCGTCCAAATGATGCACAGGGGATCCCAGGCTCAGGCAGGGATCAACCCTCCCTTGCCCCAGGGATAATGGGCACCACTTTGGGCTCAGTTTTTCCCACGGTCTCGGACTGAGCCTGAGACTGCGAGCATGTGGCCCATTGAAGCAGCTTCTCCCTGGCTTCACATGATTACTCGCACGTAGCCGGGAGCCGTGCACAGGGCGCAGCGCTCCCCTGGAGCACTGCACCCATCCAGGCTGGGGGGGGGAGGGAGCGGGGAAATATTTTTTTTAAAAAAAACCTACCTGCCATCGCTGGAGCGCTCCTGTGCTGCTGGCCCTTTAAAACTTAAAAAAAGATGGCGGGCGCGATGGCTCTCCTCCAGAGTTCATCACGCCTCACGTGTGAACGAGGGCGAGATCCCGCAATAGTTGCATCACGGGATCTCCCCTCCTCTAGCCCGGATTTACAAGTAGGTCTAGCTAAGGCCATACTCTTATTTTGGTCTACCAGAAGTGATGGGTTCATGGAGCTGGATAGTTCCAGAAGGCCATGTAATCTAATTTTGCAACGAGACAAAATTATCCACCACTACCAATCAGATGCTTTAGATCAATTTGCACAACTCTGGCTACAGTGTAAAGCTCCAGACAAATCCATACTTTTTTTCGGTATTAAAAAAATTCCTCAGACTTCATTTTACAAGTGTGCCCCTCCAAAAAAAGCCCTAACATAAATTCCTATTTCCTTCCTTTCCCCTGTCTTGTGCACCACTTCTTTCTCTTTCTCAAAGTGGCTTCGGCAAAAGTTCAAAGTGTCAAAAGAATGGCCGCAAAGTTGTGATGCATGATGACATTTGGGAGCAAATCCCAATGACACTTTGCCAAAATGTCTCATTAATCTTATACACGTCAGAGGAGATTTTCTCCTTCATTTGGATTATGCTTTTTTATGAGTTCAGGGACATGATTTGTGCAGGCTTTTACTCATCACAGGGAGCTAATCTCACATTCAAACTGAGACACACACAAGCCACATCGCTAATGGAATTCGGAGTTACCAATGTGCCTCTTCCCCCATGCACTGATGCACTGAGTTCACTAGCTGGAAGCGCTTCACTTTTCCTCACTTCACAAATATTGGTTTCTTTCCATTTGCCGGATGTTCTTTCCCCTCTCCCAAATTTTGTCGTCTGTCATCTTCTTGATCCACACAGCTGCCTCTCTAAAGCAAAGATAGGCTCGCGTGCTCTGCTTACATTGTTCTGCTTCATTACTCCGCAACATCTTTGCCCCCCAACTGCTTTTGAGTTCCTTTGCCCTGTCCTCATTCTGTATGCCTAGCCTACTTCTCCAGCAGTGATCAAAGATGCACACGCACATAAAGGCACCACTTTGTGTTGCTGGCTGGAGAAGCATTCCTTTTCATAAATCTATTGTAAATGCTCTCTCAACCTTTCCAGTGTTAGCAGTGTTTCACGCATGAATCATAGAATCACAGAATAGTAGAGCAGGAAGAGGCCTATAAGGCCATCGAGTCCAACCCCCTGCTCATTGCAGGAATCTACCTTAAAGCATACCTGACAGGTGGTTATCCAGCTGCCTCTTGAAGGCCTCTAGTGGGGGAGAGCCCACGACCTCCCTAGGTAACTGGTTCCATTGTCGTACTGCTCTAACAGTCAGGAAGTTTTTTTCTGATTTTAGTTGTTTATTCGTTCAGTCGCTTCCAACTCTTCGTGACTTCATGGACCAGCCCACGCCAGAGCTTTCTGTGGGCCATCGCCACCCCTAGCTCCCCCAAGGTCAAGTCCGTCACCTCCAGAATATCATCTATCCATCTTGCCCTTGGTCGGCCCCTCGTCCAGCTGCAACCTGGCTTCCTGTAACTTGAGCCCATTATTCCATGTCCTGCACTCTTGGAGGATCGAGAAGAGATCCTGGCCCTCCTCTGGGTGACATCCTTTCAAGTACTTGAAGAGTACTATCATGTCTCCGCTCAATCTTCTCTTCTCCAAGCTAAACATGACCGATTCTTTCAGCCTCTTCTAATAGAGATTGTTTCCAGACATCTAATCATCCTGGTTGCCCTCTTCTGAACATGCTCCAGCTTGTCTGCGTCCTTCTTGAATTGTAGAGCCCAGAACTGGACGCAATACTCTAGATGAGGCCTAACCAGGGCCGAATAGAGAGGAACCAGTACCTCGCATGATTTGGAAGCTATACTTCTATTAATGTAGCCCAAAATAGCATTTGTTTTTTTACAGCTACATCACACTGTTGAGTGTAGACTGCCCACAAGGAGCCTTCATTGAGCAATCTGATCACAGTTAAAGAACTTTCAGAAAGTCACCTAAAGTTTCATTTAGATTCCTTTCTTGCCAAGATATCAAAACATTGAAGTTAACCAAGGAAATCTGCTGAATCATACCTGTAGGATGATGATGCTGATGATGATGATGATGATGATGATGATGATGATGATGATGATAATAATAATAATAATAATAATAATAATAATAATAATAATAATAATAATACAGTCGTGTGAAAAAGAAAGTACACCCTCTTGGAATTGTATGATTTTACATATCAGGACATAATAACAATCATCCGTTCCTTAGCAGGTCTAAAAATTAGGTAAATACAACCTCAGATGAACAACAACACATGACATATTACACCATGTCATGATTTATTTAACAGAAATAAAGCCAAAATGGAGAAGCCATGTGTGAAAAAGTAAGTACACCCTTACTGCTTCCATAGGAATTAAGATTCTAAGTAGCAGACAGGTGCTGCTAATCAAATGCCCGTGATTAAATGATCATCAGCAAGTATGACCACCTCTATAAAAGCCAAAGTTTTTTCAGTTTGCTGGTCTGGAGCATCCAGGTGTGTGTTAACACAATGCCAAGAAGGAAAGACATCAGCAATGATCTTAGAGAAGCAATTGCTGCTGCCCATCAATCTGGGAAGGGTTATAAGGCCATTTCCAAACAATTTAAAGTCCATCATTCTACAGTGAGAATCATAGAATAGTAGAGTTGGAAGGGGCCTACAAGGCCATCAAGTCCAACCCCTGCTCAATGCAGGAATCCACCCTAAAGCATCCCTGACAGATGCTTGTCCAGCTGCCTCTTGAAGGACTCTAGTGTGGGAGAGCCCACAACCTCCCTAGGTAACTGATTCCATTGTTGCACTGCTCTAACAGTCAGGAAGTTTTTCCTGATGTCCAGCTGGAATCTGGCTTCCTTTAACTTGAGTCCATTATTCTGTGTCCTGCACTCTGGGAGGATCGAGAAGAGATCCTGGCCCTCCTCTGTGTGACAACCTTTTAAGTATTTGAAGAGTGCTATCAGGTCTCCCCTCAATCTTCTCTTCTCCAGGCTAAACATGCCCAGTTCTTTCAGTCTCTCTTCATAGGGCTTTGTTTCCAGACCCCTGATCATCCTGGTTGCCTCTGAACACGCTCCAGTTTGTCTGCGTCCTTCTTGAATTGTGGAGCCCAGAACTGGACACAATACTCTAGATGACGCCTAACCAGGACTGAATAGAGAGGAACCAGTACCTCACATGATTTGGAAGCTATACTTCTATTAATGCAGCCCAAAATAGCATTGGCCTTTCTTGCAGCCATATCGCACTATTGGCTCATATTCAGCTTGCAATCTACAACAATTCCAAGATCCTTCTCATTTGTAGTATTGCTGAGCCGAGTATCCCCCATCTTGTAACTGTGCATTTCGTTTCTATTTCCTAAATGTAGAACTTGGCCTTTATCCCTATTAAATTTCATCCTGTTGTTTTCAGCCCAGCACTCCAGCCTATCAAGATCACTTTGAAGTTTGTTTCTGTCTTCCAGGGTATTAGCTATCCCACCCAATTTTGTGTCATCTGCAAATTTGATCAATGTTCCCTGCACCTCCTCGTCCAAATCATTAATAAAAATGTTGAAGAGCACTGGGCCCAGGACTGAGCCCTGCGGTACCCCACTCGTTGCCTCTCCCCAGTTTGAGAAGGTTCCATTGATAAGTACTCTTTGAGTCCGATTCTGTAGCCAACTGTGAATCCACCTAATAGTTGTTCCATCTAGCCCACTTTTAGCTAGTTTGTTAATCAGAATGTCATGTGGTACTTTGTCAAAAGCTTTGCTGAAGTCAAGATATATGACGTCCACAGCGTTCCCACTGTCCACAAGGGAGGTTACCTTATCAAAAAAATGAGATCAAATTTGTCTGACAGGACTTGTTCTTGACAAATCCATGTTGGCTTCTAGTGATCACCGCATTGATTTCAAGGTGTTTACAGATTGACTTCTTTATAATCTTCTCCAGAATTTTCCCAGGGATAGATGTCAGACTGACTGGTCTGTAGTTCCCAGGTTCCTCCTTTTTGCCCTTTTTGAAGATAGGGACAACATCAGCCCTCCTCCAGTCATCCGGCACCTCACCCGTCTTCCATGATTTTGCAAAGATAATAGACAAAGGTTCTGAGAGTTCTTCCGCTAGCTACTTCATTACTCTAGGATGCAGTTCATCGGGCCCTGGAGATTTGAACTCATTCAAGGAAATTAGGTGTTCTTTGACCATTCTCAAACTGTAATCAATTCTCAAACTGTAATCCTGCCCCCTCAACTTCTGCTTCACTTTTTCCAGGGGGGTCATAGACCCGCTTTTGGGAGAAGACCGAGGCAAAGTTGGAATTGAGCACTTCAGCCTTTTCTTTGTCATCTGTTATCAATTTGCCATCCTCATTAAGCAGTTGAACCACCATTTCTTTCCTCTGTCTTTTACTACTCACATATCTGAAGAAAGCCTTTTTATTGCTTTTAGCATCCCTGGCTATCTCAGCTCATTCTGAGCTTTAGCCTTCCTGACGCCATTTCGGCACTTCTGCGCCACTTGTCTGTACTCTTCTTTTGTAGCCTGGCCTTCCTTCAACTTCCTATATGTATCCTTTTTTGTTTTCAGGTCATCTCTAAGCTTTTTGTGGAGACACATTGGTTTCCTCTGTTGTCTTCTATCTTTTCTCCTTGTTGGAATTGTTTGTAACTGTGCCTTTAAAATTTCATTTTTTAAATACTCCCACCCATCCTGCACTCCTTTTCTCATTAGGCTCATTTGCCATGGGACCTTACTTATCATAGTTCTGAGTTTATTAAAATCAGCTTTCCTAAAATCCAGAGTATGTGTATGGCTACTCTCAACTTTTGTCTCCTTCATAATCAAGAATTCAAGTATGATGTGGTCACTTTCCCCCAGAGTTCCCGTAACTGCCACTTTATCCACTAAGTCATCCCTATTGGTCAATATCAAGTCAAGGATTGCCGATCCTCTAGTTCCTTCCTCCACTTTCTGTAGGAGAAAGTTATCACCCACACATGTCAGGAATTTCTTGGAAGGGCCGCTTTTGGCAGTATTGGTCTCCCAACAGATATCAGGGTAATTGAAGTCCCCCATCACTACTACATCACACTTCCTTGAAACACTGGCAATTTGTTTCTCAAAAGTTTCATCCTCGTCTTCTCCTTGACTGGGTGGTCGGTAGTAGACTCCGATTATCATGTTCTTTTTATTCCTTGCCCCATTTATTTTAATCCAGATGATCTCGATGGGGCTCCCAGTCTGATCCGCCTATATTTCTGTGCAGGGATAGGTATTTTTAACATATAGTGCAACTCCATCTCCCTTTCTATTTCTTCTGTTCTTTTTGAACAAGTTATATCCTTCAATTGCTATATTCCAGTCACGGGAGTCATCCCACCCAGTTTCAGTTATACCTATCAAGTCGTATTTGCCTTCATGTAATAAGAGTTCAAGTTCGTTCTGTTTGTTTACCATGCTCTGGGCATTAGTATATAGACATCAAAGACCATGTGTTTTATAGTCTGGCTTTGTTCCTACATTGTTGCAGACACTATTTTGGGGCACTATTGGAGCTGTTCTCTGTACTGTGGTGCCTTGGCCTTCATCCATTGTTGCCTTGAGGTTTACATCTCCTGCCCCCGTAAGATTCAGTTTAAAGCCCTCCTGATCAAGTTCTTCATGCTGTGGCCGAACACATTCTTTCCAGCCCTTGTGAGGTGCAACCCATCCCTTGCCAGCAGTCCATGTTCCAAGTAGCGTAGCCCGTGGTCCCAGAATCCAAAATTCTCATGTCGGCACCACCTTCATAGCCAGTCGTTCATCCGGAGTATTTTTCTTTCCCTTTCTAATCCTCTTCCAAGAACCGGGAGGATGGATGAGAAAACTACCTGGGCCCCAAAGTTCTTCAGTTTCCTTCCCAGAACTTCAAAGTCTGAAATGATTTCTTCATAGCTCTGCTTGGCAATATCATTTGTTCCCACATGGATGAGAAGAAAGGGGTATGTGTCTGCAGACTTTATGAGTTTCGGTAACCCTTCAGTCACATCTCTAATCTGTGCTCCAGGGAGACAGCACACCTGGCGAGTCCATGGGTCTTCATGACATACTTGGGTTTCAATCTCACACAGCAGGGAGTCTCCCACAACGACTACTCTTCTCTTCTTCTTGGTTGACCTACCTTCTGCCTCTTGTTCATTGTTGCATGGTGTCTCCTGTACTTCATCCTCTGCAAACTGTCCTTCAGACACATCCTCCAGAAGCTGAAAGCAGTCGTTTAACTCTAATGATTCCACCGGTGCAGAATGCCTTCTAGTTCTTTTGCTCCTAACTGTCACTCTTTTCCAGAGAGTTTCCTCTTCATTGGCTTTCCTCCCCTCAGCATACTCCACTTCTGCTTCAGCTGGCTGTTGCTCTTCAGTCTTGTCTGCTTCTTGTTGCTGTTGCAGTTCCACCATTCGGTCTAAGAACTCCTCGTCTTCTCTTATTCTTTGGAGGGTGGACACTCGCCACTCAAGTCCTCTCACTTTTTCTTCCAAAAGTGCCACCAGCTTGCACTTGTTGCAGGTATACGCCATGTTGAGCTCAGGCAGAAACACAAACATTGCACACCCTTTGCAGGTCACCACCTCTAGGGGCTCCTTTCCATCCATATTGTCTATTTCTGCTTTGTTTTTTCCTTTCTGATTATAGTGGAATTGCCTTTACTTTGTCCTGTCCTCTCTGAAGGTACACAACTATATGAGTATGTCTTAAGGGAAAATAAGATTTTTTGGTTGTGGTTTTTTTTTTTTGGTTTTGTGAGGTGGGTGGGTTTCTCTTTATGTTTTTCTTTGTTTTTCCCCCTCTCTTTTTTTTCTTAGAGGCCTCCCCCTTGGCCTCCCCTGCCGAACTCCCCCTGTCAAACTCCTGTTTGCTCTTCCTGTTTGCTCGCTCTCTGGGAACTGGCTTACTTTTGTAGCTTCTACTTGAGCTGGGCCAGCTGCTCTTCCCTGCTTCTGCTCAGCTCCAAGTCAGGAAACAGAATGAGGTCACCGGGAGGCCAACAACAATCAACAGCAATCAGGCCACTGATTGCTGAGTACAAAGTACAATCAGCAATCAGGCTACACCCCCTTCAGGTCCAGCAGCAACTCTCCACACCAACCCTCTTCACTCAGCACTCAGGAGCACATGGCAAGCACACGGCCTCTTTGAATTGGCAGCCTCCTGGATTTCCTTGAGGCTTCTCTGTTCCCCTTTCCTTGGTCTCCTCTTCCCCTACACTGCCCCTGTCAAACTCCTGTTAGCTCGCTCTCTGTTTGCTCGCTCTCTGGGAACTGGCTTACTTTTGTAGCTTCTACTTGAGCTGGGCCAGCTGCTCTTCCCTGCTTCTGCTCAGCTCCAAGTCAGGAAACAGAAAGATTATTCAAAAGTGGAAAACATTCAAGACTGTTGCCAATCTTTCCAGGAGAGGACGTCCCAGCAAAATCACCCCAAGGTCAGACCGTGCAATGCTCAGAGAAATTGCAAAAACCCCAAGAGTTACATCTCAGATTCTACAGGCCTCAGTGAGCATGTTAAATGTTAAAGTTCATGACAGTACAATTAGAACAAGTATGGTTTGTTTGGAAGGGTTGCCAGGAGAAAGCCTCTTCTCTCTAAAAAGAATGTGGCAGCATGGCTTAGGTTTGCAAAGTTGCATCTGAACAAACCACAAGACTTCTGGAACAATGTCCTTTGGACAGACAAGACCAAAGTGGAGATGTTTGGCCATAATGCACAGCGCCATGTTTGGCAAAAACCAAACAGCATATCAGCACAAACACCTCATACCAACTGTCAAGCACGGTGGTGGAAGGATGATGATTTGGGCTTGTTTTTCAGCCACAGGACCTGAGAACCTTGCAGTCATTGAGTCGACCATGAACTCCTCTGTATACCAAAGTATTCTAGAGTCAAATGTGAGGCCATCTGTCCAACAGCTAAAGCTTGGACGAAATTGGATCATGCAACAGGACAATGATCCCGAGCACACCAGCAAATCTGCAACAGAATGGCTGAAAAAGAAAAGAATCAAGGTGTTGCAATGGCCCAATCAAAGTCCAGACCTCAGCCCGATTGAAATGCTGTGGCGGGACCTTAAGAGAGCTGTGCATAAACAAATGCCTTCAAACCTCAATGAACTGAAGCAACGTTGTAAAGAAGAGTGGGCCAAAATTCCTCCACAACGATGTGAGAGACTGATAAAGTCATACAGAAAACGATTACTTCAAGTTGTTGTTGCTAAAGGTGGTTCTACAAGCTATTGAATCATAAGGTGTACTTACTTTTTCACACATAGCTTCTCCATTTTGGCTTTATTTCTGTTAAATAAATCATGACACGGTGTAATATGTCATGTGTTGTTGTTCATCTGAGGTTGTGTTTACCTAATTTTTAGACCTGCTAAGGAACAGATGATTGTTATTATGTCCTGATATTTAAAATCATACAATTCCAAGAGGGTGTACTTTCTTTTACACACGACTGTATATTTCTTACCCGCCTCTCCCTCTGGATCAAGGTCAAATACAGAAAATACTATAAAATACATAAAACTGATTAAAATCATATAAGCTGTACAGCACCATGTACATTGATGGTGCTATATAAATAATAATAATAATAATAATAATAATAATAATAATAATAATAATAACTTTTAAGCTGGTTGGAAATTATTGTGATAAGAGGCATTATTGCCCCATGGTGCACTCATTCAATTCTTCTGTCCCACTATATCACCTTTAGTCAAGCTGTCTTTGTAGGCTTTTGAAACATTACCAAAATCTGCAGACTCTATGACAAGGATGATCATGGGGTGAGTATATACCGCACCTGCATAGATCGCTCTACCATACCATTTTGAACCCTCTGGAGCAACAAACATTGAATTTTAGAATTCGGATTACAGTTTTTGTAACTTAATGATGAACTTGATTTTATAAGTGGAACTTAAGACAAAGCAACTTGTCTTATTAGGGGAGAACAATAGTTCATCATACCACATGCTTTCGACTGTAGAGATGACCAGAATCCGGTGAAATAGCATAGTGCACAAGAAAGACATCCTTTAAGGCAGGCATCTTACCTTTGTAGGGATGTGCATACAAGCAAAACCCAAGTTTGCTGAAGTTCTCCAAATTCTACTTGGAAGCTCGTTCTATCTCGTGATTGTATCAGATTGCTGTCCGATCATTCCCAGAGGCCTTCAAATCCTACTACAGCTGCTTAGTGAATAGAGGGCAATGAGCAAATCTCAACACATGCTTCAAGGACCAAATCGGACCAAATGTATTTGCAAACGTAAATCTGCCACCTTTCTCCCTAAGCCATGCAGTGTCAGTGCACGTGCTTCACATGTGTAAAGTCCGAGGCTCGAATCCTGGCATCTGTGTGATGCCTTGGAGAGCCAATGGAAGTCAGTGGACAGTACTGGACTTGCAGGATCAATGACTCAAAGGGCTCCTTCAGTTGGGGAGAAATCACATTTCCTTACCGTAGCTCTACTTCCTGCCTCTCTTCTGCATTTGCAATGAGCTGAAATTACATGAGGAAGAGAGCAGTGACCATATGGCTTGTATAGTTCAATGCAATTCAGTGGGAAACACCCTCTAATGGGTGTTTTATAGCACAACTTTGCCTGTGCACAGCAGGAAATCCTGACAAATAACAATCTATATCAGAAAAGTCAGGTTTTCTGAGGTTTATTTTTTATCGCTAAAACTGGGAAATGGAGCGGGAGATGTGCAGGAGGCTGATGGCATCATCAAAATGACCCACAAATATCCATGAGTGGCCAGGCAGAAGCGTGCTATAAAACGATGTTTTAAAGAGGCTCAAAATGAAGCCGCTTCATGCATTAATATAATTGTGTCCCTGGTTTTCTTTGCTACTTAGCTGGGGGTTCCCTTGTAGTATCCTGTTTCTATGCCACTGGCATGTTAAATGTACTGCATGCACACGCACACGCACATACACTCAACACAGGGCCAGTATCAAGGGTTGGCATGGTTGGGCATAGTTGGGCACCCGGCAAGGGCCCACACCTCCTGTTGTTGCTCCTCCTCTTCACCATGACAACCTGGTTGTTCACCTGCCCCATGCTCTTGCTGAAGAAATGGTGGTAGTGAGAAGAAGCAATAGATGCCATAGCCTAATGCTCACAGGTCCCCCACTTACCTGCGTCTGTCACGGTCCGGGTGGCAGCTTCAACTGAGGCCCAGGCCTCAAGCCGGAAGCAGCCCGCTGCCAAGACCACAACAGACACAGGTAAGCCCCCCTCCCCCTGCCCCTTTACCTGACTCTGCGGCGGCGAAGCCAGGTAAGCCCCCCTTCCCACCCACTTACCTGCATCCGTCGTGGTCTGGGTGGCAGCTTCAACTGAGGCCCAGGCCTCAAGGCGGAAGCAGGCCACTGCTTGGTGAGAAGGAGACATGGTGAGAAGGAGCAATAGATGACACAGCCTAATGCTCACAGGCTCTCTGTCTGCCAAGCAAGGGGTAGCAAAGAGGAGGAGGAGGAGGAGCAACAGCAGCTGGTGAGAAGACAGACTCTTTGAGGGAGGGCCCCCATTGAGGGTGCCCTTCGGAATCTGGAGTTGGCACTGAACACACATGTGTACACTCACTCTCTCTCACACACACACCTCCTTCACCAAACCACAGAGATTGAAATCCCATTCCTACTGTCTCTGTATGGCTTGAGCAACCCGCACTGTTATGAATAGGTAGCATATTCAAGTGCACCCTTCGTTTATTGGCATTTATAACATTTTTCTGTACTCTTTATAAAAGCTATTACCTTTAAATTACTTTTCAAATAGTGTGTCTTTATGACCTTTACATGTGAGATGTCTGCACCATGGGGCTATAGAGATATTTTTGTCCCAAACAAAGAATTTTATGCCAAAACCACTAGCTCTGCCTTCAAAATGTTTGAAGTTAAATCATGAATATGCTAAAAAGGGCTTGTAACTATAGCAGCGCAGATAACACTGTTTTACAATATGCCACAACAGATTGTCCATATGTCACTTTTTCTTTCTTTTTCTTTTTGTAGTCCCTTGGCAAACTCTCGGATAAGTAAATAAGTCACGCACAAGACTTGTAAAATGGCCAATGAAAACCCTTATTCCTTTTTGGCTGTGGCTGATATAATCAGTCCCAAGTCCTCTTTAACCAGAACCATCACTTTCTGAGATCTACAGTTTTAACCCTCAACTGACAGGTGGGGACATATATACCCCCAACAGCATTTTTTTAAAAATGCATATAACATCTGTTTCCATCCACAGCTTCATGTTCCAGGTAGCCCTCCACCATGATGAAATGTAAATTACTAAGTGGTGTTTTATGCCCCCCACCTTAATTTAATAAAAAAAATACATGTTTTATTTTTATGGCTTTTGGCGTCCACTCTGCCCTTATTGGAATGACTGGGAGAACTGAAAATTGATGCCCACCAAATACTATTTAAGTTCTCAGATACTTGTCATCTCTACAGATGCTTAACCATGAACCTGTTCTATCCATTCCATGTCAGAAATAAGCCTAATGGGTGAAAAAACAATATATTTTCCTATTTTCACAATAGCCAAATTAATCACTTCCCTTTACATCACGACAAACAGTATCAGGGGGGTCAAAATCCCTTTGCAAACCTGACTTTTAAAACATTTTTGTCAAGTTAGAATCTTCCTTGAGACCCAGCAAAATATGTTTTTCATCATAGCTGTCATTTTGCACAAAACTTACTAATTCAGCTGTTGAGGTCCTTTTGGCCCCAACTACATGACGTTCCCACACTGCTTCATGCCACATACGAATGTTACAATTGAGGAACAATTTCTGCCACTCAGTGGAAGGTCCCCAATAAGGCATTGTGTGCCTTCCAAAGCCACCCAGCATGACAGGAAATACTGCCTGTGATGCAATTTCGAAGCAGCACATCTCAAAAAAGCCATGTGGTTCTTTTTTTTTTTACTTGCAGATGGTGTTGGATGTAATAACTTCTACAAAGTATTTTATTTGAACGACTTTCTTGGTGATACTTCTCACCCAAAGACATCATATATTTTTTCAGTTGATGGAGGGTTAAACTGCCTGTAATATTTCCCTCCAGTGGAGGGTGTTAACAAATAAATGCCCTTGGAGCCCAGTCATCGCCTCTTAACTTCATAGGAAGAGTATGTGGGTCCATCTTCTTGCCCTTCAAACAGGTTTAGGAAGATTTGGCTCATCATGAGAATTCCCTTCCTTCAGCTTGAGCTTCTGGAGGGTTTTTACTGCCATATCTGACACACTCTCAAGCTTTCCTTACAACCTTTCACCTTCTCCTTAGCTCAGTAGAAGACCTTTCTTGTTCTCTCATTATTATCACAGTTGGCTACAGAATCGGACTCAAAGAGTGCTTATCAACGGTACCTTCTCAAACTGGGGGGAGGTAACGAGTGGGGTACCACAGGGCTCAGTCCTGGGCCCAGTGCTCTTCAACATTTTTATTAATGATTTGGGCAAGGAGGTGCAGGGAACACTTATCATATTTGCAGATGACACAAAATTGAGTGGGATAGCTGATACCATGGAAAACAGAAATAAACTTCAAAGTGATCTTGATAGGCTGGAGTGCTGGGCTGAAAACAACAGAATGGAATTTAATAGGGATAAATGCCAAGTTCTACATCTAGGAAATAGAAACCAAATGCACAGTTACAAGACGGGGGGGGGGATACTTGGCTCAGCAATACTACAAACAAGAAGGATCTTGGAATTGTTGTAGATCACAAGCTGAATATGAGCCAACAGTGTGATATGGCTGCAAGAAAGGCAAATCCTGTTTTGGGCTGCATTAATAGAAGTATAGCTTCCAAATCGCGTGAGGTACTGGTTCCTCTCTATTCGGCCCTGGTTAGGCTTCATCTGGAGTATTGTGTCCAGTTCTGGGCACCACACTTCAAGAAGGACGGGTCTTGAAACAAAGCCCTATGAAGAGAGACTGAAAGAACTGGGCATGTTTAGCTTGGAGAAGAGAAGATTGAGGAGAGACATGATAGTACTCTTCAAATACTTAAAAGGTTGTCACACAGAGGAGGGCCAGGATCTCTTCTCAATCATCCCAGAGTGCAGGACACTGAATAACGGGCTTAAGTTACAGGAAGTCAGATTCCGGTTGGACATCAGGAAAAACTTCCTGACTGTTAGAGCAGTACGACAATGGAACCAGTTAGGTTGTGAGCTCTCCCAAACTAGAGGCCTTCAAGAGGCAGCTGGACAACTATCTGTCAGGGATGCTTTAGGGTGGATTCCTGCATTGAGCAGGGGGTTGGACTCAATGGCCTTGTAGGCCCCTTCCAACTCTGCTATTCTATGATTCTATTACCTTGCCTCAGTAATGCACTAGTAATGATTAGGTTGGCCTAGTGTAATGCACTGTATGTAGTGCTGCCTTTGGAGACTGTTCAGGAATTGAACTGGTTCAGAATACAGAGTATTCTGTCCAAGTATGGGTGGGGCTTAGGTGATTAAATCAAATGTGTATACTACACCAGCTGCACTTGTTACTGGTGTATTTCCCGCCCAATTTAAAGTGCTGTTTTTTACCTTTAATGACTTAAGTTGTTTTGGACTAAATGATTCAAAGAAACACCTTCACCCATATCAGCCTGCCCGAACTTTAAGATCAGCAAGAGAAGCCCTTGTCACTTGCTCACCTGTGAGAGCAGTTAAGTGGGTGACCACATGAGAGGCCTTTTCTGCAGTGGCTCCACATCTCTGGAATAACTTGTCATGAGGGGTCCAGCAGGCCCCATCATCACCAATTTTTAGGAAGACCCTGAAAACATACTACTTTACTCTTGCTTTCCCCTGATCATGTGTTATTGAACTGGGTATTAGCTGCCCTATACATAGTGGATACCTTCAAATAGTGGACTGTCCTCTGACAGTCTTTCAAACAGAGGACTATCCTCTGTAAAGAAGGACACACGATCTCCCTACAATAAGAGCCAACCTGTCACTGAATAACCTAGTTTTACATAACATCATTTGACTTCAGGCCATTGAAAACTGGCTGGATGTTTTATTGTTGTTTAAATATTGATGATTATTTATATTCTGCTTTTCTGTATGATTACACCCAAAGTGGCTTATAAAGCAAATTAAAAAAATAAAAATATTGAAGTAAATTAAAAAAACAAAAATATATCAGGAAAGATCTGTGGCCATCCTAGGAGCAACTGAAGTAATTTTCAAATATTTTAAGGATTCTATGAACAAACACATGGCTCTAGAATATGTGATGAGTAGGGATGTGCTCCGCTCCGATTAGAATCAGAGAATCAGAAGTGAATTGGCCTGCTCCGCCTTGCCCAGAGGTGGAGTAGAAGTGAACCGCAGACCCTTAGAAGCAAGGCGAAGAGAAGCACCCATAGGCGGAGTGCTTCTCTTTCCGCGGAGCGCTCCGATCGCCATTTTGAAAAATTTTGCCCATAGGATTGCATTGTGGAAAAGAAAAGGGGATAACTGTGTTGTTTTTTAAGCTATCTTTCTGAAACTTCTTGTGCTTAGAGAGTCGTGGCTTGGGGTCATTTTGAGCCTTCTCTCAGCTCTCTGCGTGGTGTGGTTCATTTGCTAGAATTTTTTTAAAAAACAGGTAAAAAACCCGGGAGATTTACCTTTTTGAAGTGCTGAGGGGCAGAGTCAACTCCCGGTCATGATCACATGATCCCAAAGTCGGAGAAGGGGATAGGCAAAACAGGATACTTGGGATACTGGGAACTTCGCTTTCTTAGTCTGAACGGACTTTTCCCAGTGTTTTTTAAAACAGTAGCCCCACCAAATGCACAAACACAACCTGAAATCATATACTAAGCAAATAAATAACAGATAGGAAACACAGCACTGCTGCCCACTCTAACCTTGGTGAACAACTGAATAGATGTGGTGCAAGGGGATGAGGTCCCCTAGGGCATATGGACATCCCCTGTGCTGAAGCTAATGCCTGTCATGACTTGAAGTAACAGGTAGCTTCTTAATGGCATAGAAGCAGCTAATGCCTTTCATGAGTTGAAGTGAAAGGTTACTTCTTAATCCCCCTCCCCTTGGGCATGTCCACTTCCCTCTTACTGGTAAAAGACAGACAGACCCTTTTTTAAAAAATTCTTCTTGTTGTTTATTCAGCAGCACTGCTGCTTTTAATTCCACCCCTCCTTTATTTATTTATTTATTCCATTTTACACCCCATAGCCCAAGCTCTCCTGGCTTTTCCTCTTCAGTGAAGTCAGGCAGGCTTTCATTGTGGTTCAACTCATTGTTATTGTTATTATTATTATTGCTATTAATATTAATTAGTACTGCTATTATTGTTGTTGTTGTTTAATAATGGCTGTGATCACAGTGCAGTCAATCAACTCTGAAGCAAGGATCACAAAGCTTTACTCTTATCCCCCTAGCCTCCTAGTTATGGGATGCAAAAGAAAAGGCATCTCTCTGTGCTGCTCCCACCTCACAGGGATGGTTTGCATTACTGGCTTTGAAACTATCCTTGGCTCACTTCCTTGTGCCCCCAGAAATGTCTGCTGCCTGCCTGCCTTCCCTCCCTCCTCCCCTGCCCGCCTCGCAGGGATGGTTTGTGTGTGTCTTGCTTTGACTCAGGGCATAAGTCCTTCCTGCGCTCACTTAGACTAAGTTCCAAATCGACTTTTCAAATGTGGAAGAAGATTCATATAGGTTTATCTACTCCCCAATTCATAGCATGTTGGGATTTCTTTTGAAATGGCCCCTGTCTGCAGCTTTAAAATCCCTGAGATACTGGGGTGTCCAATTTTCATAAATTCCCCAAAAATCAGGGGATGATGGGATTTACTTGAAACTTGGCATCCATGTGGACACATGGATAAGCTGTCATGGGACCGAACGTGAGGTTTCTGATGTGCAAATTGACATAGTTCTAGCATGGGACTTGATTTGGGGTGAGTTAAAAGGTTTAAGCCCCGCCAAAAATCAGGGGATGATGGGATTTGCTTGAAACTTGGCATGATTGTGGATCTGATGGCATCTGCGAGGGTGCCCACTTCAAAAAAAATTATCTGTCAAAATGTCGGAGAACAGTCCATGTCTGAAAATGGGGTGTCCGATTTTCATAAATTCCCCAAAAATCAGGGGATGATGGGATTTGCTTGAGTCTCGGCATGCATGTGTATCCATGGATAATCTATCATGATGCCAAGTTTGAGGTTTCTAACCTGAATATTGACATAGTTCTAGCATGGGACTTGATTTGGGGTGAGTTAAAAGGTTTAAGCCCCGCCAAAAATCAGGGGATGATGGGATTTGCTTGAAACTTGGCATGAATGTGGATCTAGATGGCATCTGTGAGGGTGCCCACTTCCCTTTTTTATCTGTCAAAATGTCGGAGAACAGTCCATGTCTGAAAATGAGGTGTCCAATTTTCATAAATTCCCCAAAAATCAGGGGATGATGGGATTGGCTTGAGTCTCGGCATGCATGTGTATCCATGGATAATCTATCATGGTGCTGAGTTTGAGGTTTCTAATGTGAAAATTGACGGAGATATCGAAAGGGGTGTGAATTGGGGTTATGGGTGGTGCGTTAGAGGTTAAAGCCCCGCCAAAAATCAGGGGATGATGAGATTTGCTTGAAACTTGGCATGATTGTGGATCTAGATGGCATCTGGGAGGGTGCCCACTTCCATTTTTTTTATCTGTCAAAATGTCGGAGAACAGTCCATGTCTGAAAATGGGGTGTCCGATTTTCATAAATTCCCCAAAAATCAGGGGAGGCTTGGATTGGCTTGAGTCTTGGCATGCGTGTGTATACGTCCATGAGGTGTCATGGTGCCAAACTTGAGGTTTCTAACTTTAACAGAAAAAAGTTGTAGACTTTTTTGAATTTCAATGCAAGCCTATGGGGGGGGGAAGCAGAGCTCCGATCCGGATCCGGAGCTCCGCAGCGGAGCGGAGCGGAGTGGACTATAGGCGGAGTGGGGTGGAGCGAAGCGGCCCGATCCACAAATTGCGGATCTGGAAGAGAAGTGGATCGGGGGGTCCGTGCACACCCCTAGTGATGAGAACCTCAGGGCTTTTTAATGAACACATGCATGCATGCTTCCAGAATGCCAGGCCCCGAACCACAAAAATGTTCATAGAAGCCTCATAACACTGGAAAAGAGCTTAAGTTAGGCATGATTCACATGTTATTTTGGACGTAGTAATGGTTGGGAGGGAGCATAGCTAAGTGGTAGATCACCTGCATGCAGAAGGTCCCAGGTTCGATCCCTGGCATCTCCATATAGGGCTGGAAAAACGTTTGCCTAAAGCTCCAGAAACCTGCTGCCAGTCAGTGCCAACAATACTGGTCTACATGGACCAATGGTCTTGCCCAGTATAAAGCGCTTCCAACGTTACATGGTTTTACCACCGGTGTTAGCCCAGTTTGTTCCAGTTGGGTACTCGATTCATCACCAGGCAAGACAGGGCCATCTGGGAGGAGGGGTTGCTTTAGTGTATTCATCTAGTTTATACTGTAGGGTGGTCCCTAGCCCAGACTCGAGATCCTTTGAACATCTTTTGGTGTCATGTCTCTCTTGCAAGAACATTGCTTGCAAACTCCTGATAGTGTATCAGCCGCCAGCGCACTTAACGGAGTTTGTCCCTGAATTGACTAAGTTGTTGTCAGACCTGATCTTAGAGTCACCCAGGCTGGTGGTCCTGGGTGACTTCAATGTACATGCAGAGAATGCATGTGATGTGTCGGCCAGGGCCTTCCTTGAGACCATGACCTCGCTGGGGTTCTTGCAGAATGTTGTTGGGAGCACTCACACTGGAGGTCATACACTCGATCTTATCTTCGGCCTAGGGTTGGTCATTGAGGATTGTCATCTAACCCCTCTGTCATGGACAGACCATTACCTCTTGCAATGTGTGTTTAAGACACCTCTTCCCCCCCCCCCCAAAGAGATGATGGCCCACAAGTCTGGGTCCATCCAAGAAGCAAGCTGAATCCAGACAGTTTCCAGGGTGCTTTGAGAGACTATAAACCTCAGTGGGGTATCAACTACTCAGTGGATTAGTTGGTGCACTGCTGTAATATTTGGCTGACCACAGCTATTGATCATGCAGCCCCAAGGCGGCGGCTGGCTCGGGGTCGCCCACGCAGTTCTCCTCGGTTTTCAGATGAGTTGCGTGGGATGAAACAGGTTGGGTAGATTAGAGTGGCACTGGAGACAGACCCGCTCTCTTGCTGATCATAAATTTCTTGTATGGCACCGCAAACAATATCATAGGGCTGTGATGAGGATGAAGAAATCTTTCTTCTCCTCATGCCTAGACGCATTAAAGAACCGGCCAGCTGCCCTCTTTTCAATGCTCTGCAGCTTGATAAATCCTAACTGCGCAGCAACAGTAGTAGAACCTACAGTTAATAGATGTGACGACTTTGCCCAATTTTTTGTTGATGAGATTAATGGAATTAGAGCTGCTTTTCCTCCAGGCTTACCCTCTGAGCCGCCGCTTGAGGCATCGAGAATACGGCCTATGTTTGATTGCTTGGGCTTATATCCTTGACTGAGCTGGAGAGGATTTTCAGTCAGGTTAGGCCGACCACCTGTGGCCTGGATCCATGTCCAACTTGGTTGATCCGCCCCGCTTGGTCGGTGGTGGGTCCACTTTTAAAGGCAGTGGTGAATGCATCCTTGATGAAGGCTAGGGTGCCCACCTGCCTCAAATTGGCTAGTGTGCGGCCGCTCCTTAAGAAACCAACTCTTGATCCATCGCTGCTGACAAACTACCGACCAGTCTCTAACCTTCCTTTTCTTGGTAAGGCGGTAGAGAAAGTGGTATTGGAGCAGGTTCAAGAGTTTTTTCATGACTCTGATTTTCTAGATCCTTTTCAATCGGGTTTTAGAATGGGTCACAGCATGGAGACTGCCCTTGCCGCAGTCTGTGACGATCTTCTTTTAGCGATGGACAAAGGTCATCTGTCCATCCTGCTGTTATCGGACCTTTCAGCGGCCTTCGACACAGTGGATCATGAATTGTTGATTAGACAGTTGAAGACCCAGGTGGGACTGGAGGGCCTGGCTCTTGCCTGGCTCCAGTCCTACTTGGATGGAAGGGCTCAGGTGGTTACCATGGGCACCTGTACATCTACCCCCACAGCCCTCCCTTGTGGAGTTCCACAGGGTTGCATCCTCTCACCTTTCATGTTCAATGTATATGTGAGGCCGCTGGCAAAGTTAATTAGAGCCCATGGGCTGAGGTACCATATGTATGCTGATGATACCCAGCTTTATGTCTCGGTGGGGTCTGACCTCGGCGAGGCAGTTGCTACTCTGTCTTGGTGCCTGGCTGAGATCTGTAACTGGATGTCTAGGAGTAAACTAAAGCTCAACCCGGAGAAGGCAGAGCTGATGGTGATTGGCCGAGGTCAGCGGCTGGCAGATTTGAGGCAGGAGCTCGTAGATCTGCCTATTTCAGGAATCCGACCAAGGATTGTGACTGAGGTGTGGGACCTGGGTGTTATTCTTGACCAGTCCCTACCTATGTCATCACAGGTGGGGGCCGTGGTTCGGAGTTGCTTTTATCAACTCCATGTGCTCCACCAAGTTCGCCCCTTTCTGTCAGAGGCTGATTTTACCACCCCAGTCCAGGCCCTGGTTCTTTCCAGACTGGACAATTGCAACCTGTTGTATACCGAGCTTCCCTTGAAGCAAATCCAACGCCTACAGGCTGTATAAAATGCAGCAGCCAGGTTGGACAAGGGGCTCCCAAAGTGGTCTTCTATCACTTTGGTGCTTCCAGAGCTCCATTGGCTGCCGGTGGCTGCTAGGGTGCACTGTAAGGTCTTGTTGACCATGTATAAAGCCCTGCATTGCTTGGGTCCTGGATACCTGAGCACTCACCTTTCTCCTGTGTCTCACCATTGGCAGACTCGCTCTCAGGAGCAGGGTGCCCTGATGGTCCCCTGCTACAAATTGGAATGTGCGGGGGCCAGGGCATTTTCAGTGGCTGGCCCCCAGTTATGGAATAATGTGCCACTGGAGATTAGATAGGCTCCCACTCTCAATTGCTTCAAATGCATTTGTAAGGCGTTTTTATTTTCACAAGAGTTTGGGAAGGGAATGGTTTAAATTGGGGTTGAGGGCTTTTAATGGTTTGAGGGTGAGGATTTTAATGGAATTGTTTTAAATGTTATTGTAAAGCGCCTCGATGCCAGAAATGGTGAGGAGGCGCTATAAAAATGTGTTAAATAAATAAATAAATAAAATAACAACAGTAAATATAAAATACATAAAACTGAATTAAGAACATAATATACATTGATAAAACATCCTAAAAACATTCTAAAAACATCCTAAAATTCCCCTGGATAGGCCTGCCGGAAGAGATCAGACTTGATCATCAGCATATTGATGGCACTGCACCCCAAAGCGTCAGACTTTCTCACCAAGTAAGTTTCTTTTCTCTTGTTATCCCCCCTCCCCCACTCTTTTGGGATCTTTGCAAAGGCTAGCGGGACTGTGACTCTGGCAATATCTTGAGATGATAAGATGAAAGAACTCATTACTGTCATGACTTGTTTAAAACTTGATCTTCCTGTTTATCCTTTCCTGTTTACCCAATTAATCTCCCTGTTATTTCGCATTACACACACTTACAAGATCCATCACGTTGGGCTAAACAATATACATCTTTTCATGACAAGCTAAACCTATCTGTCATTATCCCCATTTATTTCCCTGAAGTGTTCACACACCAAATACTTTGCCACACTACCGGTTATAAATAGGCAGTATCCTTAGGTCACAAAGCATGACTGTAGATTTGTTTAACTTAAAACAGCAATTGAAATGGCACCTATGATTTAGCACAAAGGAGAGGATGATGATTCAGGCAGCAGAGATTTAAAATTAACCTCTGTTCTGGGATCCAACTCACTTCCCAACAAGCACTAGACTAGTTTAATGAAATACTTTGTACATCAAATGTTCTCAGATTCCTTTTATTCTTCTATGAAAAAGATGTCTGTCCTCCCCACTCCAAAGCAATTACTTGGAATAGCTATACAAGGCCTGTAACAAACGTAAGGTTCAAACTAGGGATGGGTGAAAAATTCATTTCAATTCATGTTTGATAAGTTTTTACCCAAATTTGCAAAATTCAAGACAAAAAGAACTTGAGTTTTTCTTTAAAAAAAAATCAAATGTGGGAGAAACCAAAACTGAGAGATTTGTCCATCAAGGCTCAGAGGTTTGAGTGCTTTGCTCTTTAAGTCTGGGTTTGAAACCCTATGAATTCAAGCATGTTAGTGCTTGATTAGTGTTGTCACCTCTTTTTCCTGGCAGGCCCCTCATCTTTAACAGCTATATGGCAGGCAGATACATCACTGTCCTCTCCATGCTAGGAATAGCTGTATCTATTGAATTTGGCTGAAGTAAAGGATATTTACAACAGTGACAACACCATTCTTGCCCTGGCACTAGAGCTGAGGACCACTAAGCTGATTATCCTACTGATTAATGCCTATCTCCCCCCTTCCACCAGCACAGAGGAAAGCATGGTCACCTGGCTTAAGAATGAGTGCTTCTACTCACAGCTCATGACTAAATATCCATACTCCTGTCCAGTTATCGCAGGTGATCTGAATGCAAGAACAGGAGCCTTTCTGGTAGATCCAACTATATGTGGGTCCAGTTTAATAGCATGTAAGGAGAGCCTTAGACCCCACATACGTTTATCCAAGGACTGCTATGTTAATTCTGCCGGACGCTGCCTCCTCCAATTTGCAGCAAAAAACCCAGTAACCACAACCTCGCACGCCTGGAGAACTTGGCTTCGGAAGAAGTGCAGGGGGAGACAGAGAAAGCAGCGGCAGATTTTAAAATGGCTCCTGCTTCTACGGTCTGATTAGAAGTGGAGCACATCCCTAGTATATACACTAGTCAATGTTTACGCCCCAAATGAGAGACATAGAGAGTTTTTTATAAAATTATTTAAAGAAATAGAAGAATTCAAGGAGGGGTATGTTATCTTAGCTGGGGAAGGTGGCAAGGCACCAGTTAGCAAGGAGCCAGCCACCATGGCTGAAATTAAAAGCTTTATATTAGAAAACAATGAAAGTATCTTCAAGAAAATAGATCAACAGACAGATAGATCAGATAAGCGAATGGCAGTGCTGGCTGATAAAATTGCCCAGAACGTTAAAAGTATAAAAGAATTGGAGGCAGGAGCAAATTTTATGGAGAAGAGACAGGACCTTTTGGAAAAAACCTCTAATGTGCAATTCCAGGACCATGAATTAGGGCTGATTCAATTAGAAGACCAGAATCATCGTTCATCGATACACGTTAAACATCTTATTCAAGCACCAGGAGAAAACTTAAGAGATATAATCCTGCAATGGTTCAAAGACATGATGCCTGATTTGGAAATAGAGGACTGCGATTTGGAAAGAATTCATAGAGTGGGGGGCAAAATTATAAAGGAGCTAGTAGAGACATTCTGGTGAAATTTGGCAATTATTACAAGAAAGAGCAAGTTATGAAGAAATTGAGATCCATGGCCCTGCTACAATATAAGGGTAAACCAGTGCAAATTTACAACGATCTTTCTCAGCACACACTTAATTGGAGACGCAGTGTCAAGCAGATAACGGAAATACTAGTGAAAAGAGCTATTAAATATGCATGGGGCTATCCTGTATTTTTAAGATTTACATGTGGTGGGGGGGAGCACAGAGTAACCTCTTTGGATCAGGGTAAAGAGCTGCTGAAGAGCTTGGGTCTGTATGATGATGCAACTTTGGCTGGAACAGACAGGGGGAAGTGAGGCTGGGGCATCTGGGATATAATAGAACTGATAAATGCATTATGAGATAATTGTTGATGGAATTGTTAAAGTATAGAGACCTTGCTGGCCAGGTGAAGCACTGCCTCCCCCCCTCCCCCCTAAGTAGATGGCCGGAGTGATAGACTTGCGGGGATATGGGGGGGAAGAGGTGGGGGGAAGGGGGAGTGGAGCGGGTTGGAGTAAGGGAATTGAGGGTGTTTTTTTATTATGGCGTTTGTGTTTTTATGTATGTGAATTTGAGTTACAGAGCACAAGGGATCGGAAGAGGCATCAAAAGGGTGATTATGAATAAAAAAATAAAAGTATCAACACTCAATGTTAAAGGTTTGGGAGCAGTCATGAAAAGGAGGAGAATAGAACAAATGTTAAATAAAGAAGGATCTGACATAATTATGTTGCAAGAAACACTTCAGGGCTTCGATAACGTAAATCAGATAAAAACAAAGTGGTCAGTTTATTATGAAAAGTCATTGGGGACTTCAAAAAAAATAGTGTGGCTACTTTGATCTCAAAAAAAAGTGGATTTATATTAGAAACTATAAAAAAGGATGACAATGGTAGATTCCTTATGATAAAAGGTCAAATGGAAGGTAAAGTATATACTAGGGGTCTGCACGGACCACCCACTCCGCTTCACTTTCAGATCCACCATTTTTGGATCGGGCCGCTCCACCCGCCCCCACTCCGCCTGTGCCCACTCCGCTCCGCTCGGAGGTCCGGATCCGGATCGGAGCTCCATTTCCACCCCCATAGGGGGGGTTACCAGGCCCTGCCGCCATCGCCACCCATGCGGCGACGGCAGCAGAGCCCGGTAAGGGACCAAGGGAGAGGGGGACCTTACCTGCCTCCGTCCGCGGTCTGTCGCCATCTTCAATTGAGCCCGCGGTTCCACCAGGAAGTCTGGGCCGCAAGCGGCCCAGACTTCCTGCTGGAACCACAGGCTCAATTGAAGACGCTGACGGACCGCGGATGGAGGCAGGTAAGGGAGAGGAGGGCGGGGGGGTTACCGGGCCCTGCCGCCATCGCCGCCCATGCGGCGATGGCGGCAGAGCCCGGTAAGGGACCAAGGGAGAGGGGGACCTTACCTGCCTCCGTTCGCGGTCTGTCGCCGTCTTCAATTGAGCCCATGGTTCCAGCAGACCGTGGACGGAGGCAGGTAAGAGAGAGGAGGGCGGGGGGACAACGGCAGGGCCCGGTAAACCCCACTTACCTTTCCGGCGGAGCTCCGGATCGAGACGAAGGATCCGCCTTCACCTCGATCCTCTTTGCCACGCTCCGCCGGCCCCCCAATCCTCTTCGCCTCCGCCTTAAGGGCAGGCGAAGCCCCCCGCTCCGCTCCTGCTTCTACGGTCCGATTAGAAGTGGAGCACATCCCTAGTATATACACTAGTCAATGTTTACGCCCCAAATGAGAGACATAGAGAGTTTTTTATAAAATTATTTAAAGAAATAGAAGAATTCAAGGAGGGGTATGTTATCTTAGCTGGGGATTTTAATATGGTTATGGACAATAGATGGGACAGGTCAAACCCCACTAACGTTGAAAAGAGAAATAATCTCACTATACTGAATAAATTAGTAAAAGAAAATGACTATGTGGATTGTTGGCGTTTACTTAATGGGGCTAAGCCTGGGTTTTCATATTACTCCCCAGTTCATCATACATACTCCAGGATAGATCATACATTTGTCTCAAAAGACTTTACAACTAAGATTTGTAAAATGGAAATGGGGGTAATTAACTCTGTATTTTAACCTTATATCAATTTTGCTGCGTGGTTTTATCCTGGTTGTGCTTTTTATATTGTATTTTGTAGTTGTATTTTTAACTTGTTGGTTGTTTTATGATGGTTTTAATTTTTGTGAACCACCCAGAGAGCTTCGGCTATTGGGCGGTATAAAAATGTAATAAATAAATAAATTAAATAAAGGTAACAGATCACGCATTGTTAAGTTTAGAATTTACAGTTAAGAAGAATTACAAAGAAGCATATAGGTGGAAAATGAACACAAAAATATTGAAATATAATAAAGTGGTAGAAAAAATTCAGAGGGAATTGTCAGAGTCTTGGGAAATTAATGAAAAGGGAGGAACAGCAGGGTCAGTGGTTTGGGACACCATGAAGGCTGTAGCAAGAGGAATTTGTATTAGAGAAATGTGTAACTTAAGAAGACAACAGTATGCAGAGCAGGAGAAGTTAGAGATAGAGATTAGGAGTTTGGAGGAAGAATATTGGCAGGGTAAAAACAAATATAAATTAATAGAAATACAAGCTAAGAAAAAACAATTAGAAAATTTAAATTTAGAGGAAGTTCAGAAAAATTTAATATATATGAAAAGGGAGTATTTTGAAAACAGTGATAGAAATTCTAGATTGCTTGCCAGGCTCACACAAAAGGAAAAAGCGAGAAATGGGATAGGAGCATTGAAGGATAATCAAGGGAATTATTGTCATTCAATTAAGGATAAAATAAAAAAATTCAAAAATTTTATCAGGAATTATATAAGGGTAAAGATATTCAAAAAAAGAAGGTGGAGGATTATATAGGAAGGTATATAAAGAAGGGAATAAAAATAGAACATAAAGAGCTAATGGAGAAGGTAATAACTCAAAGAGAAGTTGAAGATGTAATCGATAATCTGAAAGTGGGTAAATCACCGAGAGCTTAGGATCAGAATATTATAAGGTCTTTAAAGGGTTTTTAGTTCCGAAATTACTGAAACTTTATAACACTATATTACAAGGAGAGAAGATACCAGAATCATGGGAACATTCATTGATAATATTAATTCCAAAACCAGATAAAGACTTGACTATCCCTGACTCATATTGACCTATCTCATTAATAAATCAAGATGCTAAAAAAAATTCATCTATTTTGGCGAAACGGTTAAATAAATTTATATCTGAATATATAGGAGAAGACCAATGTGGATTTGTGGCGGGGAGGCAGATGCATAGTTTAGTGGGAAGAGTTTTAAATGTAATACACGCGATAAAAAAAATCTAAGATCAAGGCAGGAATTTTGGCATTGGATATTTTTAAGGCTTTTGATTGTGTGAGCTGGCAGGCATTAAAGATTATTATAGATAAAACGGGATTTGGAAATAAATTTAAAACCGTAATAGAACAGTTATATTCCCAAAATACAGCTGTAGTGGTGGTAAACGACGGACTCACTGATAAGATACGACTAGCCAGAGGTACAAGACAAGGATGTCCGCTCTCGCCGGTCCTGTTTGTAATGGTTATGGAAGTATTGGCGAACGCAATAAGAGATGATGGAGAGATAGAAGGAATTGGTGATGTAAGAAAAATAAAGTTGAATATGTTTGCAGATGATACCCTATTGACTATTAAGAATCCAATAAGAAAAATAGATAGAATTAAACAACAATTGAGAGAATTTGAATAGGCTACTGGATTAAGAATAAATTGGTCCAAGTCAGAGATGATTTTGTTTAATTATACTAAGAAGGAAGAAAAGGAATGGGAACAAAAGGGAATAGAAATGAGAGTTAAGGAACAGATTAGATATTTGGGAATTAAAATTACAAAAAAAATTAGATAATTTAGAAAAGGAGAATTTAACGAGGTTAAAAAAAGAGGTTTTAGCAAAATTTGAAAAATATAAAAGATTAAATTTATCCTGGTTTGGAAGGATAGCATTAATAAAAATGAAGATTTTAGCAAAGATTAATTTTGTGTTTAGGATGTTACCAATAAAAATTTCAGAATCAGAGATAAAAAGTTGGCAAAATATTATAAACAAATATTGTAACGGAGATAAGAAAGCGAGGGTAAATAAGAGTAAACTGTATTTAAGCCAAAAAAAGGGAGGATTGGGTCTCCCAAATATAAAATTATATTATGTAGCAAATAGGTTAAGACACATCATAGAAGCAATTATAGGAATAGGAGATTTAGATTGGATGGAGGATAAAACTACAAGTAATGTAGAGATGAGTTTGAAAAATGTTTTTTAAGGAAGGAGGGAGAAAATGGGTGGAAAGTATAGATAATCCACTCCTGAGGTCTCAATGGGAAATTTGGAGTAAATTTAAAGGGAAGCTGCTTCCGAGCAACTCTCCTTTGTCACCGGTAATAATGTTAAAGAATTTCCCGGAGGAACTGAAGGGTAGATTAAGTACAATATTAAAAGAGAAAAATAAAATGAAATTAAAGGATTGGTTAAGAGAAATAAATACAAGAGAAGATATGGAAGAGCTTTTAAAGGAGAAAAAATTAACTTGGTTAGAGTATAGGCAATTAGAACAGTGGAATAAAAAGTGGATTAGAGAAAATAGAGTTTGTAGAGAAATGACGAAGTTTCAGGAATTAATAGTTAAAAGGGAAAATGTAAGGGAGGAAGTCTAGCATTAAAAGGGTTAATGAGTGAAATATATAAAATATTGCTAGAGGAAGGGCTAATGGATAGTGCAGGAAAAATGGTATGGGAGACAGACTTGAAGGTACAAATAGGACAACAGAGCTGGGAGGGACTCTGGAAACAAAGAGTGTTGAGAAGTACGTCAGTGAGAATAAAAGAGAATTATTTTAAAATTTTGTGGAGGTGGTACCTAACCCCAATTAGATTGAATAAGATAAATAATCAGCATTCAGCAAACTGTTGGAGAGGATGTGGGGGAAAAGGAACGTATTTATATATGTGGTGGGAATGCAAATACGTACAAAGATTATGGAAGATGGTGTTTTCAGAAATTGAAGAAATAGTGGGAATGAAGATAGAACAAACACCAAAAATTGCTTTACTGTCACTATATGAAGATTTAAAATGTGGAAAAGAAATTAAAGAATTAATATCGAGTTTGCTGACTGCAGCACGATTGATGGTAGCTAGGAACTGGAAGATTCAAGGGGAATATTCTATTGAAGAATGGTACAAAGATGTACGGGATATAGCTATTAATGATAAATTGACTTGTAATATTAAGTGGAGGAAAGGTATAACTAAAATAAACGAGTTTGAAGGAATATGGAAACAGTTCCTAATATTTGTGTTTTCTAAGGGAAGTGGGAAACCACCAGCAGAAGACAGTATGAGATTTTGGAAGCAGGAATAGATCCCGGGGTGGTGGGTGCACTTATATGTTAAGAATGATTATGATTATGTTATGATATGTTATGTTATAGTTAATATCTAATCAATATATATATCTATTCAACATTTACTCAACATGTATGTAGTATGTTGTTGTTGTTGTTGTTTCTTTATTGTAATGGTGTATGTTTAATTATGTGGAAAAGCAATAAAAATAAATAAATGAATAAATAAATAAATAAAAGAACTCACTGGAAGGTCTTCAATCTTCCTTTCTAAGGCCAATATTTGGAGTTCCAAGATGTGTTGCTAGTGCAGTCTTAAATCTGGAAGTTGGGTTGAGTACCCTAAAATATATAGGGTGGATACATACACTCTATTTCTGGCTCCATTGCAATTTAAGTCCTATCCCTAATTCGCTCACTTCAATGGTCTGGACGGACTCTTATAAATCTCCATGGGTGAAAGCAGTTCAGCTAAAACTTACCACCACAGGGCTCTCCCATGACCATATGTTATCCCTGGACTTGGGTAGTGCTAAAAGGATCATTAAGCAGAGACTCCTGGACATTGATACTCAGGAGCTACAGCAAGCTACACAGGGCCCGTGTTCCCCGTATGCCTTGGGGCTACGGGATCACGACCAAAACAGTGTACCTCTGTATTTAAGCTGGTTATCTATACCCAAATATAGGAGGGCATTTTCCCTAGCAAGGCTTAATGCTATGCCTTCTAGGGTAATGGAGGGCAGATTTGGGAAAGTTCCACTATCAGATAGATACTGCCCCTGTAACAACGAGGAGGTGGAATCTATCTCCCATGTATTATTCAATTGCAGCTTCTATCAGGAGGCAAGAAATGCCCTTATCCATCCTTTCACGCAACGATTACCTGGATGATCGTCCGTGACCCTTACGTCGGTCTTTTTACAGGCTCAAGATAAGCATACCACTGAACAAGTTGCTAAATTTCTTAATCAGGCAATCCTTACCAGATCAGTTATGGTGGCAGGACTTCCCTTTGCTTCTAGTACAGAACTTTAAGGAGGCTTCATGCAATCATACTCTGTTTTAATTCCATGTATTTTAAATATTTATTATGTGTTTTCATATGTTTTATTGGTCTGTTGACGGTAATAAAAGGAATTGAATTGAATTTGGCTGGTGCAGACAGGTGAGAGTTTCTTTTTCAATCCATTACTTGTAGAAAGAATTATCAAAATTCAAGAAGTTCTTCACATTTGGAAGAAAAAGAACTTGAGATTGTTTTTAAAAATGTGTGAAAAAGCAAAAATGACAGCTTCACCCATGTCTAGTTTAAACCCACCATCTGGGATATACAAGGACTTCCTTGTTAAAATCTCTTAAATGCCGATCTACACCAAGCAGGATATAACACTTTAAAAACGGTATGAAAATGGTATATGTAATGTGTCCTGGGCCTGAACAGTTGTCATAACCATTATAAACCGTTATAAGCAGTAGTGTAGATCCTGCCAACGTTCAGATATAAACATTGGGAAATGATTATTTTCAAAATTCAAGTCCTATGTTTCACTTTAAAATAGGCATTATAGTAGTAAACTAAAGCCGAAAACTGCTATTACAGTTCATCAGGGGAAGGGGGCTATTACCCAAAGGAAATAAGGCCCAACGTGTCTCTTTAGGCATGTCTACACCAGCCCTAGATCCCGGGATTGTCCCAGGATCATTCCTGTGCATCCGAATGCCACACAGGGGATCCCGGGAGCAGGCAGGAATGATCCCTCCATTTTCTTGGGATAACCCTTAGGTGTAGAAAGGGCCTTTGTCTCAGATACTTATTATACATTCCAAGAAACAGTGCTACTGTTGCCATGGAAGAATGAAAGCAAAATGCCACCACTACAGTTCACCATGTCAGCCACTCACATTTTTTGAGATACCTTTGATGTTACAAAATTCAGAACTGTAATCTTCCTTTGTTTACTCCACTTAGGCCCTTCTACTCCTAAGCAATCTTATTATTATTATTATTATTATTATTATTATTATTATTATTAATATAGCACCATCAATGTACATGGTGCTGTACAGATTACACAGTAAATAGCAAGACCCTGCCGCATAGGCTTACAATCTAATAAGTTGTAGTAAACAATAAAGAGGGAAGGAGAATGCAAACAGGCACAGGGAAGTGTAAACAGGCACCTGGTAGGATGAAGCTAACAGTATAGGGTCAGAACAAACTCAATATTTAAAAGCTATAGGGAAAAGAAAAGTTTTTAGCTGAGTTTTAAAAGCTGTGATTGAGTTTGTAGTTCTCAAGTGTTCTGGAAGAGCGTTCCAGGCGTAAGGGGCAGCAGAAGAAAAAGGACGAAGCCAAGTAAGGGAAGTAGAGGCCCTTGGGCAGGCGGGAAGCATGGCATCAGAGGAGCGGAGAGCACGAGCGGGGCAATAGTGTGAGATGAGAGAGGAGAGATAGGCAGGAGCTAGAACGTGAAAAGCTTTGAAGGTCAACAGAAGTTTATATTGGATTCTGGAGTGAATTGGAAGCCAATGAAGAGATTTCAGAAGTGGAGTGACATGGTCAGAGCGGCGGGCCAAGAAGATGATCTTGGCGGCAGAGTGGTGGACAGAGACCAGCGGACTGATGGGAGACGAAGGAAGGCCAGAGAGAAGAAGGTTGCAGTAATCTAGATAAAGGAATCTCAGCAGGTAAGCCAGAATGCTGAGAGAAGTTGCACCTGGCAGAATTTTCCTTTCAATGTTGTTTTTGAACACCAAACATTTCACTGGAGAAGCATTCTTGGATTACTGAGCTAATAAGATACAGACTGATGAGGTTTAATCAATTTAGATTCTCTAAATCCCTCTGCTATCATTCCATTCCCATATTTTCATAAAAGTGTTTGGCTTGATATTGTTGTTCAGTTTTTCATGTAGGGCAGATTTTGGTCTCTTGGACACATTGTTATAGAGGTGTATAATAATTTCTATAGTGTATCACCAGGTTCTCTGACCGGGGTTTGTTATGTGTAGCTCTGCGTTTAAAATCAGTTTAACATCTTTTAATTGAAACAAGATAGGGTGGCATTGCTAAAAAAAGAGGAAACAGATTTTCATGAAAAAAAATTGTACATTTGGAAATAATTACTATAATAAAATATAAATATAATATATCTCACCATAGTATAAGCAGGTGACCTGTGTACCTATTCAATCTGCTGTCCAGTTGCTAATGTTTGTCAGGCAAATTCAGAGCCCTGCTCTCCTTCCTTATGGTACTTTATTTTTAAACCGGACCTGGACTGTACAGACCTTCAAATAATAGATGCCTTTAAATCAGCAGCTGTGCAGAAATACAAATTTAAAATACAAATTTAAAACAGCAAAGTTAAAATTAAATTTATAGACTGTTAAAATAAGAGCTGATCTGGTGCTGGAATACCCTTAGATTCATATAACCCACATTTGACTTCAGGTCAGTGAAAACCATATTGCAGATACACACTATAGAAATTATTTGAAGTAAATGGGAGGAAAATGTTTTGTTAGTATTTACATATTGTTTGCCAGTTATATCCTGCTTTTCTGTATGAATACACCCTCCAATTTACAAACAGCACAATTTTCACATTATGACTTGACATTTTTTCCACAGTCTCAGGCTGAGCCCAAGACCATGGAGTGTCTGGCCCATTTCCGCAGGTTTACCCAGCTCCACGCAATTACTCACAAGGAGCTGGGAGCCACACACGGGGTGCAGCACTCCTCAGGAGCGCTGTGCCCATCAGGGGTAGGGTGGGGGAGCGGGAAAAGTAGTTAAAATTTAAAAAACTTACCTTTGCACATGAGCGTTCGTGCACTCCGTCTCCTTCAAAAATAAACAATGGTGGGCATGACGCCTCTCTTCCTGAGGTTGTCGCACCTTACATGTAAAAGGGGGCGAGATCTCACATTAATCCCAACACAAGTTGTCCTCGCCTCACCCCCAGATTTTCAGGTAGTTCTGGCTAAGGCCGAAGCCTCTGCCTTGTGTGACTGCAGATCCTTTCGCAGAGGAAAAACCTTGGAAGGCTGTGTCTATCAATTGCTGGAGAGCCAAACCATGACACTGTGTTTGAAGGAGAGGTGACAATCCCTAGACATTAAAAACCCAGCCTTTGTTGGTACCCATGACCTGGCAGGAGGACTTCGTATCTAATGGACTGCTTCACGGTCTATTGTGAATCTGGCAAAGATATGTCAATAATCCTAGAAGGAGCGTGACATATTATCTGTGACAGCAGACATGGTTATAACTCCTTCTGACATTAGGAAGCAGCCTTCCAAAAAACCTAGCAATAATTCCATTACTGGGCATGCTTTTCCCCCTTCCTCATTATCAGCAGGTTATGAAGCTTATGATGGTTTAGCCATTTAAGAGATGTTTAAAAGAAAACAGGAAGTTAGGAATGAGGTGGTGACTATGGCCACTACTAGACCTAAGGTTTATCCTGGGATCATCCAGGGTTCGCCCCTGCCTGAGCATTGGATCCCCTGTGTGTCACCTAGATGAACAGGTTTGACCCCTGGACGATCCAGGGATAAACCTTGGGTCTAGCTATGGCCTAACTGTACTTTCAACTAACTGTGCAGTCCTGAAGAGATAGGGCATTCCATCATCCACTTGAAAGTTAGCACTTTTCCTTTTTAGCACCAGCTCTGAAGGATATTTAATGAGAAAGAGCTCTAAATAAGATTTATTGAACCAACAACTTGCCTTCATTGTAAAGTCAAGTCATCTTTTGCTAGATTGCTTGATGAATAGGCACTGGTTCCTTTCAAAATGAGTACTGTGAGTACTTATGTCAAGACTTTACCTTGTATAAATATTTTTAATTAATAGGTGCCTTCATCAAACACAAGAAAAAGTTAAGCATTAATGCTCACCAGAGAGCTTTACAATTAGATTGATTATCTATTATTTAATTTGATTTTCTGTCACCACTAATTCGTTTTTAATAGATATCTAATTTAGTTTTAGTTTCATCCTTTTTTCATAGTTTTCCCCCCCTTTCTCTCCCCTTTCCCTCCCCACCCTTTCTCTTTCTCTCTTTGGCCAAAACATTAACAATTTGGAATCTCCACAAAGCAAGTCTTTCCACAACCTTCAGACTTTTCATGCTATGTATTCACATTTAATTTAGTCAACCAAGGTCAAGTAAGGAAACAGATTAATCTCAGAAGTGCCATTTGTAAGATTTAAGCTAACATTGCAGTTTAAGAATCAGAAAGGACGGCATGGGTCATTTTCACCAACCTCCACCCTGGCAGGATTCTCTACATCAAAAGTATTCCTGGAAGATGCTCTTTCCTAAGGAGAACATTGCACAACCTCCCTAGATAATTAATTCCATTGCCTCATTGGTCTAACAACCAAACCCCTTTTTGTGGCATCCAGGTTAATTTCTGCAATTTGATCTCACTCAATTACCCAAGTAGCTCTGAAAACCAGTTCAGCCTCTATTCTATGATTGCACAAATCTTTATTAAGCCCTAGAGTTGGCTAGAAGGACTTAGAGTTTTACTCTTTGAAGAACAGCGAGTATAACACAAAGAAACCCTCTTCATTCTACTTCTATTCCCCTTCCTCCGGATCGATGGACAGACAGTCTGGACTAGTAAATAGACGTCAGCACTTTAAAAAAAAATAAAGATGCAAATCGGGGAAAAGACAAAGGCTTACTCAGTACATTTATCATTTGGGGAATGGTCCAAGAACCTGTCTCCATGATGCTGATCTAATGAACACCTTCTAGCCTTGGATTTGCCTTGGATTACCAACACACATTTTCACAGATAAAATATAATGAATTTATTCATTTATTTATTTATTAAAAGCATTTTAACCCATCCTTCATCCTAAGATACCATGACAGTAAACAAAAAACACCCTAAAAAGCAAAATATGCTACAAATATAATACCGTAAAATCATGAAGTGGCATTACAATAAAAAACAATTGTAACATCACACTTTAAAATTCCTGGGCAAATAAACAAGTTTTAACCTGGCACTAAAATGAGAACAGCATCAGTACAAGTTGAACTTCAGTGAGGAGGGCATTGCAGAGATGGGGTGCCACCACAGAGTAGGCCCTCTGCCTAGTTCCTATGCAATGAGTTTCCCCCGGCAAAAGGAAGCTGGAGAGGAGGCTTGTGTGAAAATCTTAAGACACAAGGAGGTTGGTATCGAGAGAGATGCTCCTTGAGGTAGTTGTGTCTCGTGCCATTTATGATTTGAATATGGGGAAGTTACTTGTATTATCTGCAGTGCAGGCAAGCAAGCAAAGAGACATGCTTGACACAAACAATTATTTTAATTTAATTTAATTTTTAATTTATTTTTTTCTATGTAACCACCATCATTGATGAAATTCATCCATTTTTTACTTAATGGCTTTACGTATAAACAAGAAACCTTTACTCTTTTGATACACAGTGAGATCTGAAGAGGGGAAGGAGAAATAAAAAGGAGGAAGTTTACTGTTTGTATTGTATGTTTTACTGAAATGAAAAAAGTCTAATAAACTGTTAATGACAACGATAACAACAACAACAAATGATAAGCAGCAACATCTCGGATTGGTCTTGGGAGTGAATAGGCAGCTTCTTCAAGGTCAGTATAATATGATCCTCTCTAGTTGTAGTAGCCCTGTTCAGGTTTTAAGCCTGAATAGGGTACATAAACTAGGGCTGTGCATGGACCCCCCGAACCGCTTCGTGGCCCGATCTGCAACTTTCGGATCAGGCTGAACCACTTCGGCCCGATCCAACCCTCCGCCACTCTGCTCTGATAAGCAAGATCTGGAGGGGCGGATTGACATTTTGCCCCCCTTCCCTACTTACTTGCCTCCGAAGTGAGCAGCAAAGGCAGGTAAGTGGAGAAGGGGGGGCCAAATGGGGGGGGCAAATAAGCCCCCTTCCCCCCACTTACCTGCCTCCATCACAATCCATTGCAGGCTTCAACTGAGGGCCAGGGCTCAAACCGGAAGAGCAGGCCATGGCCTGCTCTTCCGGCTTGAGGCCTGGCCCTCAGTTGAAGCTGGCACTGGACTGCAACGGAGCCAGGTAAGTCCCCCTTCCCTCCCCCACTTACCTGCCTCCGTCATGGTCCAGTGCAGGCTTCAACTGAGGCCTGGCCCTCAGTTGAAGCCTGCGCCAGACTGCGATGGAGGCAGGTAAGCACCCCTGCCCCCTTACCTGGCCCCGCCACCATCACCACACAGACTGCAGCGGCAGGTGAGCCCCCTCCCCCCCTTACCTGTGTTCGGAGCTCTGGATGGAGGCAAACCACTTCATCTCGATCCACAGCTCCCCCGACCCGATCCGGATCCGCCTTTGGTGGAGGCAGATCGGGTCGGTCCGCTCCGGATTTGCTATCCAAATCGGAGCGGAGCACAGCACTAATGTAAACCCATGACAGGGCCACAAAGACTGGCCTTCCTCCCTCTGTCTGACAGGTCTGGAAAAAGGTTCTTCTCATGTTCAGCACTGATTCAAGTCAAAAGACAGACAAACAAACCTTGGAAGAGGAAGGGAGAGAGAAAAATGCTCCTCCTCCCTCCTTTCCACCCTTCCGGCTCAAGGCAGTTTGGCTACTTGACCTTCCTCCCGAGGAGAGAAATTCTCCCACTTGGAGACTGTCCATAAGCAGAATTTCGCTACGAGGCAGATTTTCAAGGACAAAGAAAAGGAGAAGCTGAAGCTGAAAGCAATGTTAGCTGCTCTAAGCTCACCACTCTGCTTTGACAAGCCGGCATCTCTGTGCCATGTATGGGATAAAGCTGCCCTTGAAATGTCTATCATCTCATTGAATCAATGGCAAAGGATAGTATTGTTGCCCAGCGAATAAACTTCTTTTGTCAGCATGTCTTAAGTGCCAGCAAAATTGGCACTTGCATAAAGAAAGAGGCAGAGATAAGCAGTCACCTCTTTTCAGAGGTGACTTCTAGAACAGGAAATCTTTTATATGCATCTTTTGCTACTACAGAGTATTACTTTTAATTATTGATTGTGTTACTGTTATCGGGGCTTGTGTAGGGCTGAAAGAAATGTTTAAGGCATACTTCAAATACAGTGCATTTTATTCATGGATTTCGGTTGGTCATATTCACTCTTAGCATTTATTCAGGTGCTCTCAAACTCATTAATTACGTGCTGCTTTGATTTTTATTTAAATAGGCATTCAATAGATAGGAATAGTATGAAGCCATTTTAGGTTGTGTGTGGGGGTTTTTGGGTTGTTGTTTTTTTGGTAATTGAATGAAGGCTGGCTTATGTGATATATCTGTACTAATTAACTGATTCTCAGATACGTGTATAAAGGTTCATTTATGAAGGTCACATTGGTATAGAAATTGAATTATTATTTTTCATTCAAAAAACCATGTGAGTATGTAGGCCTATTCATCTCCTGGTTGCCACTCGCATTCCTTTTGCATGGGAAAGTTGTGGTTCATACATGAATTTGCCCTTCATAACTGATCTTTATTTGGAGATATTTTATGCTTGGGGATATCTTAAAGGGCTTCTTCACATACCTGGAATTCCATCTCCAGAAACCACAACAGTACGGCTATATTCTACCCTCCCACCCATATCTCCTCATTGAAGACAAATGGAACCTGAAGAAATCATAAAAGTAACCAATATAAAGAACTGGTTTAACACCATGGCTAAGAAACTGAGGCTGTAATCCTATGCCACCTTTCCCAACTGGTGTTCTCCAGATGTGTTGAACTACAATTCCCATCACCCCAGCCACCATGGCCTGGGGATGGTAGGAGTTGTAGTACAATACATCTGCAGGGCACCAGGTGCAAGAGATTGCTATACACACTTACCTAGCGGTCATCCCAGAGTGCGGGACATGGAATAATGGGTACAAGTTCCAGAAAGCCAGATTCGGGAAAACTTCCTGCCTGTGGGTTACTCTTCACTGTGCTGAGTTGGTACTACCTTCCCACCAAACCCTGCTGTTTCCCTTACCCAGGGGAACATCAGGTAATCCCGATGCCAAGGAGGGAGTGCAGAGTTTACAACAGTCATCTGGATACCAGAGCCACGCCCCACCCGCTTCCTGGTTTTAGGCAACCAATCGACAGTCACCTTCCACCAAGACCGCCCCCTGATCAGTCCCAGAGGGAGGTCAGAAGACAGAAGAGCGATACTGACCTCGCTTCCACCAAATTAGTTGGACTTTTTCAAAGTGCAGCTTCACGGGAAAGCCCCACGGTGGCTGCAAATCTGTGGCAGTGTCATATAACTGCAGGCACCACAGGGCTTTGGCTACATATAGACAGACCTTGTTAGAGCAGTACGTCAATGGAACCATTACCCAGGGAGGTCGAGGGCTCTCCCACCCTAGAGGCATTCAAGATGCAGCTGGACAGCCATCTGTCAGGGATGCTTTAAGGTGGATTCCTGCATTGAGCAGGGGGTTGGACTCGATGGCCTTGTAGGCCCCTTCCAACTCTGCTATTCTATGATTCTATGATTCTAACTCATTGAAATTTATATGTATATTTAAGCTATGAATCAGGAACTCCTGTATCTAATCTCATCTTAGCCATGAACTTAATAAATACCCTTGGTCAGGACACATCCTCTCCACCTCAACTCTCATCTGCAATAGGGTGAGATTAAAACTGATCTATTTTATGGTGCAGTTGCAAGGATTATGACAAGACAATGTATGTAAACATGATTGCACTATATAAATACTAAGTATTGCTATTATATATGCTATATTGAACTCACATGAGTGTGACTAATATATGCGACCAATCAACATTGTCATTAGGCAAAAAGTGACTAAATTTATGTATTTATTTTTATTGCATTTATATACCGTCTCATAGCCGAAGCTCTCTGGGTGGTTTACACAATTCCTAGACCTGTGGGACAATCGTGGGGCGCTTGTATGTTTGAGACTGGGGCAGGGAGGATGATACCTATTTTTTCTTAATGAAATCAGTGAGAATTAGGGATGGATAGACTTTGTTAAATCCATTCCATCTGTGTTTCGTAGATTGTCAGGAGTCTTTTGTTCCATTGTTTGCTCATTGATGGAATCAATCCACATAGCCACATTTTCCAGACTATGCATAATTTTGTACTCCTCCATCATATCTCTCCTTACCATAGTTTTTCCAAACTAAACAACCCCAGCTGTTGTAACTAGGGTGATCCTATGAAAAGGAGGACAGGGCTCCTGTATCTTTAACAGTTGCATAGAAAAGGGGATTTCAGCAGGTGTCATTTGTATATATGGAGAACCTGGTGAAATTCCCTCTTCATCACCACAGTTGAAGCTGCAGGTGCCCTGCCCTCTTTTAAATCTGGTCGCTCTAGTATAGCTCCTGCAGCTTTAACTGTTGTAACGAAGAGGGAATTTCACCAGGTTCTCCATATATACAAATGACACCTGCTGAAATTCCCTTTTCTATGCAACTGTTAAAGAAACAGGAGCCCTGTCCTCCTTTTCATAGGGTCACCCTAATTGTAACCTTTCCTCATAGGGGAGTTGCTCCACCCCTGTGATCATTTTAGTTGCCCTTTTCTGCCCTGGAAGCACTTTGGCCAGTGAGAAAAGGAAAATAAAATAGTGGGAGGCATCAGTATTCAAGTTGAGAGAATTTCAAATGTAAGTAAGAGATGGAGGTTGTTGGGGTGAGGGGAATAGCTTGTTTGAGCTGAACATTAGCTGCTAGAGGTATATCGGCACTTCATTTCTGAATCACATTATCCTGGAAGTCATACTTCACACATAAATATTATCCACCCTGGACTACAGAATGCAATACCAAGTCTTGGCCCATTAGCAGTTCTTTTAAACAATTTCCCATACCTGCTTCAATTACATAAATATAAGAAAAAATCTATTCCAGTATAAGTGCATTTTATATTCACTTGTTTCTTATAAAATGTGCATATCAATGGTTTGCAATATTTCAGCTGAATGAGAGAAAATGGCCTATAGTCTAAATATAATTTTGGAGTTATTTATTCTGGTGGTGAATATTTCCCTCTATAATGTATCCATTAGGGCTGGACTGAAGCTGCTCAGTGGTTTCTTTGCACCCATCATTACAATCCCATTTTTGGGCAAAGTTTTGAAATTGGTGCGTGCGTTTGACTAATGCATAATCTCCAGTGTTGGCTGTTGGCTCCAATGTCAGGGGGTGGTAAATCTGCTCTGGGTTTCAATCAGAACCATTCAAAACTCTAAAGCAGTGGTTCCCAAAGTGGGCGGTATTGCCCCCTTGGGGGCAGTGGGATTGCATAGGGGGGGCGTTAAGAGGCAAAGGGATGGCAGGGGGCGCTAACAGGCAAAGGGGTGGCAGGGGGGCGCTCGAGGTGGTCTCTCTAGACCACTCGTTGCCTCTATGGGAGAGGCAACGAGTGGGGTGCCGCAGGGCTCAGTCCTGGGCCCAGTGCTCTTCAACATTTTTATTAATGATTTGGACGAGGAGGTGCAGGGAACGCTGATCAAATTTGCAGATGACACAAAATTGGGTGGGATAGCTAATACCCTGGAAGACAGAAACAAACTTCAAAGTGATCTTGATAGGCTGGAGTGCTGGGCTGAAAACAACAGAATGAAATTTAATAGGGATAAATGCCAAGTTCTACATTTAGGGAATAGAAACCAATTGCACAGTTACAAGATGGGGGACACTTGGCTCAGCAATACTACAAACGAGAAGGATCTTGGAATTGTTGTAGATCACAAGCTGAATATGAGCCAACAGTGCGATATGGCTGCAAGAAAGGCAAATGCTATTTTGGGCTGCATTAATAGAAGTATAGCTTCCAAATCACGTGAGGTACTGGTTCCTCTCTATTCGGCCCTGGTTAGGCCTCATCTAGAGTATTGTGTCCAGTTCTGGGCTCCACAATTCAAGAAGGATGCAGACAAGCTGGAGCGTGTTCAGAAGAGGGCAACCAGGATGATCAGAGGTCTAGAAACAAAGCCCTATGAAGAGAGACTGAAAGAACTGGGCATGTTTAGCCTGGAGAAGAGAAGATTGAGGGGAGACATGATAGCACTCTTCAAATACTTAAAAGGTTGTCACACAGAGGAGGGCCAGGATCTCTTCTTGATCCTCCCAGAGTGCAGGACACGGAATAACGGGCTCAAGTTAAAGGAAGCCAGATTCCGGCTGGACATCAGGAAAAACTTCCTGACTGTTAGAGCAGTGCGACAATGGAATCAGCTACCTAGCGAGGTTGTGGGCTCTCCCACACTAGAGGCATTCAAGAGGCAGCTGGACAAGCATCTGTCAGGGATGCTTTAGGGTGGATTCCTGCATTGAGTAGGGGGTTGGACTCGATGGCCTTGTAGGCCCCTTCCAACTCTGCTATTCTATGATTCTATGATTCTATGATTCTAAGGTCCTAAAACCCAGGGACCGAGCAGGAAAGAGCGGCAAATTCAGCTGCTCTCCTCACACTGCTCCTGCTCAGGAAGGACTTTCTCACTCACGCAGCCGCTCTCTCCTCCTATCTCAAGCCCACAGCGGCCCCAGCAGAAGTAGGGGGTGGGGGAAGCGCCCACAGGAGGTAACAGAGCAGGAAAGAGCGGCAAATTCAGCTGCTCTGCCCACTCTTCTCCTGCCTAGGAGGGCCTGTGGCTTCTTTTCTGCTGGAACCACCGCTGCTCCCTCCCTCGGCCAGAGCTGCTCCCTCCTACAAGCTGCCCCGGCAGACCTCTCGCGATAGTTGCTGCACAAGGTGGGAGCAGCAGCCCTGCGGCAAAGAGGAAGGAACATGTGGAGGACGGCGGATGGACGGACGGCCAGCTGGGTAAGTTGCAGGACTGCTTGTGCTGCTGCAAGGTATCACCAGGCTCCCTTCCCCAGTCAGGAGTTGCAGGTTGGGGCCATCTCCCCTCTGAGCTGCTGCCCTCCTGTCGTAGTCAGCCCGGCAGCTATTGTGAGGCTTGGGGGGAGGGGGGGTTGGAGAGAGAGAGAGAGAGAGAGAGAGAAAGATGCAGATGCTGTGTGGCTGTGTGTGTGCTCCCCCCCCCCCAAAAAAAACTGGACTATAACAGGATTGGGAGCCAAAGAAAAGGGGGAGGGAGAGAGAATTGCAATTCCCCAGGTCCTTCCTGGCTAGAGAAGATTCAGCAGCACCTTTTTTCAGAATGCTTGCTCAAACCATTCCTATCTGCCCTTGCTTATTTCAGGGTGTCCAGCCCCCTTTTTTCAAGCGTTCTTTTGGTAAACATGGTATGTGTGTATCTTGTGTCACCATAAAAACAGAGCTGCAACACAATCCTAAGTATGTCTACTCAGAAGTAAGCCCCACTGAGATCAATAGAACTTACTCTGAGGTAAATGTGCATAGGATTCAGCCTGAAAATGAAGAGAGGGTGAAGAAAAGACAGGAGAAAATGAATTGTAGAAATAGAATAGCAAGGTAACTGTGGGATATTTAACCATATTTAAAGACAATCAGTAAAATTAGTGCCACTCTACTTCAGTCCCAGCCAGGTTTTCCATAAGAAAACTCTGTACCAGGTGACAGATAATTATTTTAAAATTTTAATTAAAATACATTATCCTTTCCTATAACAAAGTGGTGCTTACTCCTAAGTAAGTGTGTTCCACTGAAGAAGGAAATCCTATTTGATTCCTGTATTCATGCTAGTGTGACATGATAAGTTAAAAGCACAATTTTATGCATGTTTAGACAGAAAAAAGTCCTTCAACTCCTAGAATCCCCTCTAAATGGGAAGCACCTGCCCCAGGCTTGCCGAGGGAGGGAGGGAAAAGAGAGCGAACACCTCTGTTTGCAGCCAGCATGGCGGGGCACACGAATTGGATTTTGAATAAAGTATTCAATTAATTGTTACTGTTTTGAATTTTATTGTTATTATCTTCCTTGGTGGGTCGTTGAAAACTGCTATTCTGAATAATGATTTTTATAGTGTAGGGTAGGGGGCGCTGGGCATGAGTTTGTGTACCCAAGGGGGCGGTGACCTGAAAAAGTTTGGGAACCACTACTCTAAAGCATATCTCCTTTAGAGTTCTGAGTGGTTGCGACTGAAACCCAGAATGGATTCACTACCACACTGACATTGGAGGCACCAGCTGCCACGACACAGGCTCTGAACACCAAGCCTGGCCACGGCTACTCCCTGCTCAAGCCAAGCACCACCGCTTGATACGCCTGAGGCAAGGGATAAAAACCACCTTCCTCCAAACTATGTGGAGAAAGGGGTTAAATGGAGAAAGGATTTTAATATATAAAATAAAACACTGTGAGTTATATGTGCTGAGGTGAATTATTGACAGAGTGGGTGTTAAATGAGTAAACTTCAGATGATAAATGCCAAACAGACACATGGGATTTTTGTGGTAGTTAAAAACAAAATAATTAAAATTTATTTTAAAAGTTCACAAGCTTTGTTTCAAATAAAACCTTTAAAACCTTTTTGAAACCCTTCATCCAATCCTTTCACTCATTCACATATGCGCTTTTCTTTCTCTCACACAATCACTCTTGAGCTTTCTTTATTATCTGTATTGATTAATATACATTAGCTATGTGCACACCACACTCCAAAGTCACCACTCTCTACAATGAACCTCAAATTTCCCAGAACTTAAGTATTCTAAACACAGAGAGCACTAAAGACTCTAAGGCTGTAGCTAGACCTAAGGTTTATCCCAGGATTGTCCTGGGGTCAAACCTGTTCATCTAAGTGCCACACTTAGTGCTTATTTGCCCCTTATTGTTGGAGCAAACATCCAGTGCTCAGGCAGGGACAAACCCGGGATGATCCTGGGTTAAACCTTAGGTCTAGCTACGGCCTAAGAGTACCTAAAAAGTCCCTTGCAATCCCCTCAGTTATTCCCTTATATATCACTCCTCCCCCTCCCAAGACATTCTAACTCCACCCACTCAAGCCAACATTCTAAACTCACCGCAGACTTACAAACTGCAGACATACATTTGGGAACTGACTTGTGGGGTGTAACGCCACACCAGCCTCTACTGATAATCTCACATTGTTACCAGCATCATGGAATTGTATTGGTTACGTACTATCCCATGACATAATTTATAAAATTCAACTATGGTGGGGCCAACAACAGTATCAGCTCTTGGCAATGAGTGGTAGCTACAGACCGTCAATTTTTCCTGCTGTATGTGAAGATCTATCAAAGCTGCACAAAAGAGGAGAAAGGCAAACCCTTGTACACCTTTAAATAAGATGTGAGTGTGCCATCTGAAAGCATTCTTGCAGTAATATGGAATACTGATGAAGAACTTGGAGAATTGAGGGAACCGTAGTGCATAAAGGAGCATCAACCATTGAGCTCTAGCTGCACTGTCAAAGGTGAGGGAATAGATACCCCAGTGAAAGGCCGCACAGAAAAAAACAGGGATAAGATCCTTGTGCTTCATTTCTGCTTTCAGAATGGTAGCGTGAGGCCCTTTGCCCAGTCTCTGCATTCCATTTCCCCCTCTTTAATTCTCTGAGGGTCAAATTATACACTACTTTAAATATGTTCCCAGTAGATATGGGGATGGTGGTTGGGGGTTTTTAAAACTAAAAAGTACAAACTAGCTACTCTACCCATCTAACATTCCAATCCTTGTAGTAATATGTAGCGGATGGCTGGCGTATGCTGAGAGCTGTAGGACCATTTTCTGCCTAAACATGCAGAGGATTGCCCTCTAAATGTACGGAACTGTCCCATGTGGGGCATTCCTGGGGGTCCGGAGGATAGTGGAGCATAATACTTAGGGTTTTGAAATCAGTGGACAAATCGTTATAATATATATGTTCCCAGGAGTATGGACTTAATTCTTGCTCACATCAACACTAGGCAGCCAACATCTGCTAATGAAGCCAGAAACAGAAGACTGAAGTAACACTTCTTAATTGCCAAAGTTTCATAAAAACATAAGAACTCTGCTCTTATTTCGTATCCTGAATTAAACTATCGTTTCTCAGAGTGTAAGAGCCAGAGTAACGCCATTAGCTCTAAGCGAGAGAGGCACGTAGCAAAAGCAAGAGATACATGCATAGAATAGAGCTATTGTTCACCAGAGGGGGGAAGAATTAGCAGCATAGACTAGGAATGTAGAAATAGCAACATATTGAGCTAAGATAAAGCGGGCATGCATAGTATAGACAAATGCTGACCACCAGAGTGTTGTTTACTCAGAGGTATAAAAAGTGACCGCACCCCACACCTTTTGTCCGGTCTGCTATATGCTTCCGTACCCTGTTTTGCAAAACAGATAATCAATAAATCGATTTGTATTGGCTTCCACTTTTGCATGCTGGCTGATTTCTTGGGGCTTCAATTGGCTTCGCCCACAGGAGAAAGAACATGTTTTCTAACAATTTGGTGGCCGCGACTTGGATCCTCTCCTGTGCAGGGACTTTGCTGATCTAACCCGTCGAGAGAATCTTAGATGGGAAGTGGCCACAGACTGAGTTCAGTCTTTCCTTCTAATTGATTGGCGACGAGTGACAGCTTTGACACCTGGAAGGCAGAGGAAAACCAGAGCCTAATTAAAAGCACCGAAAGTGGACGCAAAAAGGGGCAATAAGCAGCTGGACGCGACTGAGAAAGGGAAAAGATCCTGATTTGGGTAAGTGTTAAAGTGCACTTTGTAGGGGAACTCTGCGGGACAGTGGTTGAGTGCTGTGGATGTGTGAGACGCTATTTTATAGCGAAGTGAGTGGGAGTCCCGATTTGCATTTCTAGTGTCTCCGCAAGGGGCCTGGTCAGAGACGGACAAAGTAAAGTGAACTGTCGAAAGACACCACTGCTGTCATGGGCGGGTCCCAATCCCAAAGAAGAAGGATCTAAGACCCCCTTAGGATGTGTGTTGCGCAACTTTGAGAAATACAAAAGAGATTGTGTCAAAAAGAGTGGCCAGTTCTTTGCCCCAGATGGCCAAAGGAGGGTTCCTTTGATCCAGGAGTGGTTTCAGAGGTCCATGTAATTGTAGTCCAGAGTAAAGAAAACGTGAGCCCTTTCGAGCACGGGAGCGTCATATGCTCCCTACTTGGGAGACATGGTCCCAGTATTAGTTGTATGTTGAGAAATTTCTCTAAGCCTCTGTGGTATAGTGTTAAAAGTGTTTGTAGCATTGTCTGTTATGTTAAAATGCCTAAAGATGAATTGATGTAAGGTTTGTGATTGTGAAAGGCCAATTTTTGTTTTTGATGACGTTACAGCCTGCCCCCTCTTGGCTTTTAAAATGCAAAATGCAAAGGTGAAAAAAAAAAATGTTAACACAGAAACAGTTTAAAGAGTTAAAGTCCTGTGTTTTACCCGAGAGTAAAACCTTTGCACACACACCCTTGTTCAACCCTTGCTGCGACCTTTTGCAAAAAAGTTCAATCCGCTGGCGGCAGAGAAAAGATAATCCTTTTGATCATCCCCCCTCTTTTGAAACCTAACCCCCAAGAATATGGTTCGCGCTCCCAGCAGGGCATCGCTTGCAGTCGTTAAGATTAAAACGAGAGAGAAGTTAACAAAGCCCGTTTCCCCCCCTCCTCTGACTCTAATTAAGAGGAGGGAGCATTTGCCCCATCATGAATAATGCCGCTCCATTTGCTTACTCTCCCTTCTCCATGTCAGTATGTATAATTATAAGAATCAGAACCCCTCATTTAGCAAAGACCCAGAGAAGTTGACAAGTCTGTTCGAATCTATAAGAGCTGGCAGGGGCTCAGCAGATGTTTGAGTAATTCAGCTCGAGCGGCAAGAGGAGCCAGGAGAAGGGGAGGCGTCGCCACCCATTGCAGCTAAAGTGTGGCAAGTTTAAGATAGATTGTTTAGTAGACCGGTGAACCTGTCTGGAGTTTTTGAGATCAGACAGGAGAGGGGCTGGAAGCCATCCGCCTTTTTAAAGCAGCTGACGGATGTTTTTAGAGTGTGTTCTGGCGTGGGTGCCAGCCGGGAAGTGATAGTAAACGGGTTCAGAGAGAGCACAGCCAGATATTGGAGAGAAATCATTTGGCACACACGCATTTGATTGTTAAAAGGATGAGAAAGTGTATTCAGAAGATTGTAGATTTGTCAAAGTTGCAGAAACTTAGAAGTGTCATGAGCTAAAGAATTGAGAGACTCATTGAAATTGCAATGAAAGCAAATAGATAAGAACGTAGAAGACGTGCATCAGTGGAATTTTAGAAATTGTTCAAGTTACCTAGGGAGGTTGTGGGCTCTCCCACACTAGAGGCATTCAAGAGGCAGCTGGACAACCATCTGTCAGGGATGCTTTAGGGTGGATTCCTGCATTGAGCAGGGGTTGGACTAGATGGCCTTGTAGGCCCCTTCCAACTGTGTTATTCTATGATTCTATGAGAAAGCGGCCACCAGAAGGTAGGTGCGCTTCATTGCAGCAGTGTTTGATGAAAAAGAAAAGACTCAACTAGCCTGGTGTTTATTGCCTCAAGGGTTCAAATCTTGGAGCCCTGAAGATGGTTTTTTTTTTTTTTTTAGGTTAAACCCCTTTATGAAAGCCTCCAGAAGGAGAGAATAAAGGAATGAATAAAGCTTTTCTGACTCTTAAAAGCTGCTCTTGAAAGTCCACCTGCTTTGGCTTTATCAGATCCATGTAAGCCCTTCCGACTCTATGTTCATGAGCGGAAAAGAGTGGCATCAGGAGTGTTGTGCCAGAGAGGTGGCCCCTCCTGGAGACCAATAGAATATTATTCTAAAGTTTTGGATCTAGTAGCAAAAGGGTGGCCTGCCTGCTTGAGGGCAGTGGCAGCAACAGCCCTCTTAGAAGAAGAGGCTGAAAAAAATGACTTTAAGAGCGCCCACAGAAATATGGGTCCCTCATGGAGTCCCCCAGATCCTGGGATCTGGAGGAAGTACAAAATTCTTGAATCCAGCCCGACATTCTAGATATGAGATTGCTCTAATCCTGAATGAGAACCTGACTTTTAGGCCATGTCCCTCATTTAATTTGGCGGCCTTCCTGCCTGTTGATGAACAAGCCAAAGAGAAAATTGAGCATGATTGCCTAGAAGTATTTAATCTGGACGCTAAATCTAGACAAGATCTTGAAGATGAGCCCTTGAGTGATGCAGAAGATGTGTATGTAGATGGCTCTAGCTATATAGAAGAAGGAAAGAGATACACAGGAGCAGCAGTAACAACCCTTGAGAAAATAGTGCATCAAGAACAACTGTCCCCCAAGTTGTCAGCTCAAGCAGCTGAACTAATAGCCTTGACAAGGGCATTAGAATATGGCAAAAGAAAAAGAATAAATGTGCATACAGATAGCAGATATGGGTTCTCTATATTACACGCGCATGGACAACTTTGGAAAAAGTGGGGTTTCATCACAGCTAATGGTCAACCAGTGGCCCATGGAGAACTGATAAGTAAACTATTGCAAGTATTAACATTGCCCGAGGCTGTGGCTGTGATACATGTGAGGGCGCATAGAAAAGCAACAGACCCAGAAATGAGAAAAGGCAACCACGTAGCAGATATAGCAGCCAAAGATGCAGCAAAAAATGGGCAGAAGACCATGTATTTAGTACTCCCTGATGTAGCAAAAAGCCCCAAATACACGGAACGTGAGTTAGAAATAGGGGAAGAGAACCATGCCCAGAAGACACTGGAGGGATGGTTGAGAACCCCACAAGGTCTGATCATACTGCCCCGAGCCTTGTATAGGCCTGTCCTATAGGCTTTATATACAGAAGGGCACCCTGGGGCCTCAGGCATGATAGACCATTGTCAAAGGTTGTTTGTGTGTCCAGGACTTCCAGTGGAAGCCCAGCGAATTGTGGCATCTTGTGAAACATGTCAAAAAGTAAATGCTCCCCGTAGACCCCCCGCACCAATGGGAGGGAGACCATAGGCTTATTTCCCCTTTCAGCGAGTGCAAATCGACTTTGCAGACATGCCACTCTGCAAAGGGTATAAATACCTTCTTGTTTTTGTATGTCAAGCTACTGAGTGGGTAGAAGCATTTCCGTGTTGAACATGTCAAGCTAAAATTGTGGTGTGTAAAATATTGCAAGAGATAGTGCCAAGGTATTCTATGCCAAAGGTCATCGAATTAGATATAGGGCCTCATTTTGTTGCTAGTGTGACCCAAAATCTCTATAAAATATTAGGCATCACTTAGTACATGCCCCCTGGCGCCCACAGGCCTCTGGGCAGGTTGAGTGAATAAATCGAACTTTGAAGGAAACAATGACAAAAATCAGTATAGAAACTAGTCTAAAATGGGTAGATGCCTTGCCTAATAGCACTATCCAAAGTTAGAAGGATGCCTCAGAAAAATTTGAAAGTGTCTCCCTTTGAATTGATGTTTGGGTTTCCCCCAAGGATTATATACCCCAGAAGAGAAGAAGAAAATAGAAATAGGAGATCAAATGTTAAAAGAGCAATTAACTGCCCTACAGTTTATTCTTTTGCAGCTCCTTGTGTATACTGTGCCCCAACAGCAAGTTCCATTAGACACGTTCATCCATCCCTTTCAGCCCGGAGACGAGGTGTTCCTGAGAAGATGGAATAAAGAGACATTGAAAGCTAGTAGAGAGAGAGACCATATATTGTGGGACTAGTGAGCCATTCTTGTGTGAAATTGGTGGGTTCATCCAAATGGACACATTGCAGTAGACTTAAAAGGTACAGAGGACCTTTGCCTCCTCCTGTAACCCAGGCACAGGGGGACACAGGTTTGAAGACACCCTCCCTCCTTGTCGCACCAGAAGCCGCCTTGGACACGGGGGAAGAATCCAGCAAGGAGCCACAATCGCCTGTATGTTATAAATCACAACACTTAGGCAAGGCCCGAATAAAAATTAGCTAGATACACATAGCTAATGTCTGAACAGGACCAGCAAGAAGTGGTAGCTGTTCTGTTGTTGGAATTGGGATAGCAGCATTTATACTGTGGTGGTATCAACTACTTGAGTGAAAGATGAAATATCTGTGGGTATTTAGAATGTTAACAATTGTTGTTGTTGTTTATTCGTTCAGTCATTTCCGACTCTTCGTGACTTCATGGACCAGCCCACGCCAGAGCTTTCTGTCAGCTGTCGCCACCCCTAGCTCCCCCAAGGTCAAGTCTGTCACCTCCAGAATATCATCCATCCATCTTGCCCTTGGTCGGCCCCTCTTCCTTTTGCCTTCCACTTTCCCTAGCATCAGCCTCTTCTCCAGGGTATCCTGTCTTCTCATTATGTGGCCAAAGTACTTCAGTTTTGCCTTTAATACCATTCCCTCAAGTGAGCAGTCTGGCTTTATTTCCTGGAGTATGGACTGGTTTGATCTTCGTGCCGTCCAAGGCACTCTCAGAATTTTCCTCCAGCACCACAGTTCAAAAGCGTCTATCTTCCTTCGCTCAGCTTTCCTTATGGTCCAGCTCTCGCAGCCATAGGTTACTACGGGGAATACCATTGCTTTAACTATGCGGACCTTTGTTGTCAGTGTGGTGTCTCTGCTCCTAACTATTTTATCGAGATTTGTCATTGCTCTCCTCCCAAGAAGTAAACGTCTTCTGATTTCCTGGCTGCAGTCAGCGTCTGCAGTAATCTTTGCGCCCAGAAATACAAAGTCTGTCACTGCCTCCACGTTTTCTCCCTCTATTTGCCAGTTATCAATCAAGCTGGTTGCCATAATCTTGGTTTTTTGAGGTTTAACTGCAACCCGGCTTTTGCACTTTCTTCTTTCACCTTTGTCATAAGGCTCCTCAGCTCCTCCTCGCTTTCAGCCATCAAAGTGGTGTCATCTGCATATCTGAGATTGTTAATGTTTCTTCCTGCAATTTTAACTCCAGCCTTGGATTCGTCAAGCCCAGCACGTCGCATGATGTGTTCTGCATACAAGTTGAATAGATAAGGTGAGAGTATACAACCCTGCCGTACTCCTTTCCCAATCTTAAACCAGTCCGTTGTTCCGTGGTCTGTTCTTACCGTTGCTACTTGTTCGTTATACAGATTCCTCAGGAGGCAGACCAGATGACTTGGTATCCCCATACCACCGAGAACTTGCCACAGTTTGTTATGATCCACACAGTCAAAGGCTTTAGAATAGTCAATAAAACAGAAATAGATGTTTTTCTGGAACTCCCTGGCTTTCTCCATTATCCAGCGGATATTGGCAATTTGGTCTCTAGTTCCTCTGCCTTTTCTAAACCCAGCTTGTACATCTGGCAATTCTCGCTCCATGAATTGCTGGAGTCTACCTTGCAGGATCTTGAGCATTACCTTGCTGGCATGTGAAATAAGTGCCACTGTCCGATAGTTTGAACATTCTTTAGTGTTTCCCTTTTTTGGTATGGGGATATAAGTTGATTTTTTCCAGTCCGATGGCCATTCTTGTGTTCTCCAAATTTGCTGGCATATGGCATGCATCACCTTGACAGCATCATCTTGCAATATTTTAAACAGTTCAGCTGGGATACCATCGTCTCCTGCTGCCTTGTTATTGGCAATGCTTCTTAAGGCCCATTCAACCTCACTCTTCAGGATGTCTGGCTCTAACTCACTGACCTCACCGTCTGAGCTATCCCCGATATTATTATCCTTCCTATACAGATCTTCCGTATATTCTTGCCACCTTTTCTTGATCTCTTCTGTTTCTGTTAGGTCCTTGCCATCTTTGTTTTTGATCATACCCATTTTTGCCTGGAATTTGCCACCGATGTTTCTAATTTTCTGGAAGAGGTCTCTTGTCCTTCCTATTCTATTGTCTTCTTCCACTTCCGCACATTGCTTGTTTAAAAATAATTCCTTATCTCTTCTGGCTAACCTCTGGAATTTTGCATTTAATTGCGCATATCTCCCCCTGTCACTGTTGCCTTTTGCTTTCCTTCTTTCTTGGGCTACTATTCATTTTGGGCCCATCCGGGAGAAAAGCAAAGAACCAGTGGGCAGAGTTGGCTGAAGATGTAGCTGAAGCTTGGAATAAAACCAAGTGCTTTGTGTGTACATTGCCTCCCTTTGACGCCACTGAAGGAATGCCATTCTTGCCAATACCCCTAAATGCCACTGGGGCTTGGACTGACGTAGGCTTTACCAAGGCTGAATTAACAGCCTGGCCCCCCTTGTATCATGGATCTCAAGGTATCCGGGTGGTGCCTATTCAAGGGCATCTATGTATAAAACACACCCTATCAACAGGGACCGGTTACAATATATCACATGTGAGAAAATCAACGTGTGAAAAAACATGAGAGGTTGGTTAACATCTTGGCTGCCAAATGTTAGATGGTTAAGAAGAATTGTTATGGTAATTGCTGTAATGCTAATAGCTTGTTTAGTTTACCTTGTTTAATGGCACTTATAAAACATATGCAAGAAAGCTTTACACATAGACAAATGCTTGCCACATATATAGAATTGCAACAGCAAAATACAGGGCTACATACACAGCTTTGAAGAAGTAAGAAAAGCTAAGGAGGGAATTGTAAGAGCCAGAGTAACGCCATTAGCTCTAAGCGAGAGAGGCACGTAGCAAAAGCAAGAGATACATGCATAGAATAGAGCTATTGTTCGACAGAGGGGGGAAGAATTAGCAGCATAGACTAGGAATGTAGAAATAGCAACATATTGAGCTAAGATAAAGCGGGCATGCGTAGTATAGACAAATGCTGACCACCAGAGTGTTGTTTACTCAGAGGTATAAAAAGTGACCGCACCCTACACCTTTTGTCCGGTCTGCTATATGCTTCCGTACCCTGTTTTGCAAAACAGATAATCAATAAATCGATTTGTATTGGCTTCCACTTTTGCATGCTGGCTGATTTCTTGGGGCTTCAATTGGCTTCGCCCACAGGAGAAAGAACATGTTTTCTAACAAGAGGGCTCATTCCTTTTGGATTCCCAACAATGGCGTTTCCTACGACAATCTAATTTGTATTTAATTGTAAAGGGTTGAGTCCAGATCTACACCAAGCAGGATAAAGCACTTTGAAAACGTTTTGAAAACTGTATATGGAGTGTGTCCGGGGCCTTAACAGTTGTCAAAACTGTTATAAACCATTTTAAAGTAGTAGTGTAGATCCTACCTGAGTTAGTTCATCACAGCTGATTAATGGTAAACTATTATTAGCTCCTTTTAGTCCTCGTCAGTTGAAAAACTATTTTCTTCATGAAGAAATTATTTCTTGGCTTTTGTTTTCCTATTTGTGAATAGATCTAGGTATGTTCATTACTCTGGGGTTTCGGGGGGGGGGGGGGAGGCAAGCCACTCAGCTAATAGTCTAATCTGAAGGTTTAACCCCAAAATGGACTTAGTTCATTTATGGGTTACTTGTGAATCATTCATTATAAGCCCTGCTTTGAGAAGCTCTTATTAATTGTGGGTGATTGAAGTTCTCCAGTTCTTTAAATCCATCCCCATCAGATAATTATGGATAATCACTGATAATATCACCAGTGTTCAGAAAATGTAGCACCCAAAGCAAGGACAGGAAACCTGCAATCCAGGGTCAATCTGGCCTGCATGGGCTTCACAGCTGGCCCCAAGCATAACCTCTTTGAAAAACACCTGCAGTAACTATTACTTTAAAATCCCTCTTAACTAGCCCCAGTATTTGAGTCCTCTATGCCAGTAAACTTTCCCTGGACATATTCTAAGTAGCCACAATTTTGCTAAAATGCAACTTGCATTCTTCTAGGTGCAAGTTGCCTTCACCTCTGGCAACCCACCTCAATCAGAGGCAAAGACCTATTTATCATGTAACAACAACCAAGAGTATAGGTTGAGTGTGGTTTGTCACTGAATCGTGGATTGTTCTTGAATCATGGGTAGTTGTTATGTGCAAAGCATGCACTATGGTTTAACCATGAGTTGTTAACCACAAAAAACCCAGGAAGAGAACCCATGTTTGTTGCTGTGTTGTGAACTCTGGGTTGTTCAGGGTTAACAATTCCTAGTTAAATCATAGTGCAGGGTTTGCACATAATAGCAACCCATGATTCAACAACAACCCATACTCAGACTGTATTCTGGGTTGTTGTTACGTGTGAATCAGGTCAAAATGATGTCTTAGAGGGCAAACTCAGTTATCTACTGCAGCCACAAACCATACAATGGTAGGGTGACCATATGAAAAGGAGGACTGGGCTCCTGTATCTTTAACAGTTGTATTGAAAGGGGAATTTCAGCAGGTGTCATTTGTATATATGGAGAACCTGGTGAAATTTCCTCTTCTTCACACCAGTTAAAGCTGCAGGTGCCCTGCCCTCTTTTAAATCTGGTCACTCTAGTATAGCTCCTGCAGCTTTAACTGTTGTGATGAAGTGGAAATTTCCCCAGGTTCTCCATATATACCAATGACACCTGCTGAAATTCCCTTTTCTCTGCAACTGTTAAAGAAACAGGAGCCCTGTCCTCCTTTTCATATGCTCACCCTATACAATTTACAGATGAGGAACACTGAGGCAAAGAAAAAAGCAGTTATTAGCCAACCATAGCAGAGGGATTTTTTCCCCCTTGCAGTTTTACTTGCTCTTATTAAGGTGCTGAGAGTCAGAAATCCTCATAGGTTTACTGCAAATCACCCAGAGATCTACAAGTTGATCCTGATCTGCCTTTTGTCCATGCCAGTCTAATGAAGAAGAGTCACAAGACTTTCTTGTTCACCATCATAGAGGTGGCTAATATTTGGCAGTAGCTATGCAACATCCTTGCATAGGAAGATGGTGGACTTGCCCAATTTTTTGTCTGCTCCGAATGCCACTGTGGCTCTGCCAGTATACAATCCCATTTCCATTACTAACGTTATGTATAGTGGGATCAATGTGACAGTTTTTCAGAATCGGTGATGGTATACTTGGAAGTTCTGCTTCTCTAATTTCAATACTCCAAATGTCAATAAAATGCCATCACAAGTGTGAGAACATTAGAGGGTAGGAGGTTTCATATTTGGGCCATAATCCAGCCAAAGTGACGCACTTTTAAATCCGACTGATACGTGAGACTCAAGTATGTGTTCAACTATCTTCCATTAGAAATCAATGGGCCATACAAGCCTTTCAGTTTTCTCCTTTCAGAACAATTCTGAGCCACCTTTAATGGCAATGAAGTAAACCAAAATAAGAACAATGAAGGAAACTGACCTACAAAATGAGCTGTAGCCAAGTACTGTACCCAATTATATAGTCACACCGTAGTTAATAATAAAATGAAAATGTCCTAATTCAACAAATGACATTCTGCTGTTATGAAAACTCTGTGCTTGCTTTTGTGACTATATTTAGAAATGGGTTGCAGATCAAAGTAACAGCTGTATTTCAGTGTGGCAAACATGACAGCTCATAGACAGAAATGCAACAGAGCCATCTAATGGATTAGGCAGCAATCTCCCGCGTTTCTGAGTCACTGCAAAAAGTTGCCTTTGGTCTTCCTCCTGATGCTTTATTTACAGCTAATATATGGGTGTGCATTCATTTTGTATCTCGTGGTATAAAGTTTACACTGCGTAGGTGGTATCTTTTCTACATATATTTGGCAAGCTGCCATTAGAAAACAATAAGAGATCAGGAATGAAAGTTGCTATGTGAAATGGGTTTGGGACCTCAGGCCCAGGAGCCAAATCTGCCCTCCGAGGGTTCTCCAGAAGGCCACGCCCCCCTTTCCCCAATCACCAATCATTTGGTGGTATCCTGGCTTTGGTTCAATTTTCCCCCACTCTAAAAGGTTAAGGCTTAGTTTCTGGCAATAAGAGCTTTTAGTTAAAATATGCTGGTATTTTGGCTCCATCTGTTTTGCCTTTTGTCCCCACCGACCACTGGAATATTGCTCCTCAAATCTGCTTTGAAATTGAATTTAGCACTTGGTCTAAAAGAGGTTCAACACCTCTGATGTAAAAGAAACTGGGTGTGGTTTTGACCCATCCAGAGTCCAGTTTCTGAGATATTGAGTTCTTCGTGCCCTTTTTTTGAGCCCCATGGCTGCACTGGAGTTCAGGAAGCAGCTGTTCTTTGTATGCATACAGCACTTGGTGAAATTCCCTCTTCATGACAGTTAAAGCTGCAGGAGCCCTGCCCTCTTTTGTAGAGTGACCAGATACAAAAGAGGGCAGGGCTTCTGCAGCTTTAACTGTTGTGATGAAGAGAGAATTTGACCGGGTGCAGCATACAAATGACACCTGCTAAAATTCCCTTTTCTATACAGCTGTAAAAGATACAGGAGCCCTGTCCTCCTTTCCATGTGGTCACCCTAATTCTGCCGCCTATCCCAGATTTCCCAGCTCAGAGTTCCCCTGCGTTCTTATGGAACCACCATGTTGCCCTGATGGCCCAGAGAGATTGTTTGCTTTCCATATCCAGAGAGAAGGCTTTACCTCCCTGCTAAAGCACCCCATTGATTCTAATGCTGGGTTCCACACATAATGCAGCACAACCTGCCAGCTCCATCCAGCTGGCAGGTTGTGCCAGCTTTGGTTTCAGTGAAACTCAGGGAGGTTCCTTGCCTCTTGATTGATTAACATCTGGTAGCTATACAGGGCCATAGCCCTGTAGCAGTACAGGGTCACAACTAGGGTGACCATATGAAAGGGAGGACAGGGCTCCTGTATCTTTAACAGTTGCACAGAAATGAGAATTTCAGCATATATATGGAGAACCTGATGAAATTCAATCTTCCTCACAACAGTTAAAGGTGCAGGAGCTATACTAGAGTGACCAGATTTAAAAGAGGGCAGGGCACCTGCAGCTTTAACTGTTGTGATGAAGAGGAATTTTCCCCAGGTTGTCCATATGTACAAATGACACCTGCTGAAATTTCCTTTTCAATACAACTGTTAAAGATACAGGAGCCCTGTCCTCCTTTTCATATGGTCAGCCTAGTCACAACAAAAGATGTCATCAAGGGTGCTAGAGGTAGTGCTTGACTTGCTGTCCTGTCTGGGAGTGGGGCACTTCAGGATGTGGCCATTTTGCCTCCAGAGCTCTGGATTAGCCTATTCAAAGGTATCCTCTTGGGTTAGTTCTCTATGTGCTGGCATGGCTCTCTGACAAGCATTACATGTTTCCCTAGTTACAGAGAGCAATTCCCTTTAATCTAATCAATTAAACACAGGATGGCTCCTGTGGCTATCCAGAGTTTAACTGATGACATTCCCATGCTGCTCCTTCAGGAAACAAAATGGATTCTTGAGCAGAGTTGTCAGGGTAAAGCCAATTAAATACATAGCACACAGCACATGTGTCAGAGTGCCAACTGCAATAAACACACTTCTGGTTGTTAGTTGTACGTAGGATCTGAACCGCCCAATGGTGCTCATCAGAAAGGTTTAAGGCCACTGCAGAGGAGAGTTAAAGGACCTTATTGTTTTCCCGAGTATTCACTGTAAGGCACAGAACAAAGGCAGTGTGTTGGCTTGTCTAAGATCAGAGCTGTGGCAGCAGCACTGCGAAGGTGGGCCAATATATGTGACATTTATTTATTTATTTATTTATTTATTACATTTTTATACTGCCCAATAGCCGAAGCTCTCTGGGCGGTTCACAAGAATTAAAACCATAATAAAACAACCAACAGGTTAAAAGCACAAATACAAAATACAGTATAAAAAGCACAACCAGGATAAAACCACGCAGCAAAATTGATATAAGATTAAAATACAGAGTTAAAACAGTAAAATTTAAATTTAAGTTAAAATTAAGTGTTATATATTGTCCTTGAGCCATGAAGCGGTCTCTTTGATCCTCATTTCTTTCCTGCCTTCTGTCCACACAAGAGCATACTGGTAGATATGCAGTCTAATATCTGGCACACAATTTCACTGGACTTTTATACCCAAAACAACAATCACTGTTTCTAGCCTAGAGGAAAAACTGGAAATGTATGGGAACAGAATATCTTGTATAACATGCATCTATGCAAAGTGTTTGCATTTTCTCTGTTAATTCTGATCACTGAATTTGAATGTCCCTGTCATAGAATTTGGAGAAGGGCGCTTTTTGTGCAGAACAAAGCACCAAAGGCTGCCACTTCTCCAAGAGGCAATCAGAGGTCAGCTCTTAGAGTCAAAGAACAGGTCACCCAGCTGCAGGAGCCCTGCCCTCTTTTGGATCTGGTCACTCTAGTATAGCTCCTCCTTTAACTGTTGTGACAAAGAGGGCATTTCACCAGGTGCTGCCTGCATACAAATGACACCTGCTGAAATTCCCTTTTCTATACAACTGCTGGGAGCCCTGTTCTCCTTTTGATATGATCACCCTACCAAACTACATATGACATGAAGTGCACCATGTGCTTAGTTTTATTTACTGCATAGCAGCAACAGGAAGGGGGACCATCAAGATCAGAATGATGGCATGGAGTGGGGAGAGGTTAACCCTTTGCATCTGCCACAGTCTCACTCCAGATCTCTTACACCCCAGCTGCAATTTAGACTGCAATCCTATATCCACTTACCTGGGTTTAAGCATCTTTGAATTCAAGTGGACTTATTTCTGAATAGCAGGAGTGGGCAATATGCGGTCAACTGGCTATACCCACCCACCCCGGGCAATTTTGTGGCCCCACAGCCCCGCCACTGAATTTGCCACTGAAATTCAGCGTTGCAATTTGGCCATGGGGGCATGGATTTCCCTTTAAATTAAGGTGTGTAAGGAGTGCTCAGCATGTTTTAAAGCACAATTGTGCTCCTGGAAGCATTCACGGAGCACAATTTGGCTTTACTACAAATCTCTCAGAAAGTATTTCAATATGAAATGAAAATGCAATTCTTCCATTCCCGCAAGGGAGAGGTTTATATCTCTATATTTTCTTTACATTTTTATTATGCTGTATTCTTCAGAGTGTGATTGGTTCAGCACCAGGAAATCTATGTTTTGAATGTCTCCACTGAATGCTCTAAGTAAATGTGATAGATGTGTCCATCTAAGCCTGTGAGCCTATGGAGCCTTCTGAGATGAATCAATTTGTTCTCTGGCTGTTAAGTTGAGGTAAGTTGAGGTAAGCTGGGAGGAAAATATCCTTATTGCTTCCTGGTTTATGAAGAGTGGTATGGAGACAGTGGACAAATTTGCTTAATCCAATGCTGAGTGTTTGTTATGAACTGAAATACTCTAGATGTAAATTAGATGAGACAGTGAGCAATCCATAATTGGATTTCCTGTGTGTGTGTGTGTGTGTGTGTGTGTGTGTGTGTGTGTGTGTGTGTGTGTGTTCAAGGACTAATGCATCCATGGAGGAAAATTCAGACTGGAACTGTGACACTGCAGGGAGGGAAGGGTTTAATCCTGTCCCCTGCTCTTTTTCTCCAGTCTGAATCTCCCCCCCCCCCTTCTCAAATCTGTTGTTTGCCCCACAGGGGCATATGCAGAGCTTCATCCCAAGTACCTGTTTCCCTCAAATTATCCCCTACAGCTCTAAGCTGTCGCCGTTGTTGTTGTTGTTGTTGTTGCTACTGGGCAGCTAGATCCTTTGCATATCCGGAAATGGGTTTAAGTGGGGAAATGTAAAAAAATCATAAAAAATCAACGGATGACCCAATCTGATTCAAATTTGGTGTGCTTAAAGCTCTCCTTAATATCTATTACTGTACCAATTTTGATGTCTTTATCTTTAAAGCTTACACAGAGTTAAGCATTTATTTAATTTTTCTTCAAATCCTGCTCCTGCGCCCCGGCGGCTGCTTGGAAAACAACAAATGATATGCTTGAAAACTAGTAGCAAAATATTGCAGTTCTTTTGGTTAAGAAGCGCCATTAAGCAGGAGCACTTCACAATAATAGCAGATTATAAGATGGAAAACTTCGGAGTCCTTTGCACGCAATTCGCATTGATTGCACAGTATAACACTGATGTGATAAAGCTCACAGACACTATATAAGTCCACAAGAAAATCTATATGTGCTTCTTTTTGCAACAGATTCCTGACCCTGATCTACCTACAGTATATGTGCACTCTGCAGTTGGGGCTGTATACACCAAGTCCAAGTGAGGTAACCCATAATCATAGCAATCACTGCTGTTTGGAGTGGGGAGATCCAGCTCCCTTACCCCTTCCCAAATAGCTTATTGGCCCTATTACCAGTTTCTGATCACGGCTATGCAAGTATATCCCTGGAGGCAGGTTTGGGAGAGAAACTCCCATATACAAAACCCATTTACACATGTAGTTCCACCAAGATTTGCCTTCTAGCTGGCTAATATATGTGGATTTACATATTACCTCTATATGCCCCTGTGGAGCAAACAACAGATTTGGATCTAGCTGAATCAGGTCAGCTAAACGTTTCAGATTCTTATATACCAAACTGTATACAAGGTATATTAAAATCTCTGCTTTTGAAAAGCTAAAACAGCTTTTGTAGAACACCATCATGGAACATTTTATCACATATGGTGGACTTGTAAAAAAGCTTTAAAAAATTGGATACAGATTCATTCTCTAATCCAAAAGATATTAAAGATCAATATGCAACTGAAGCCAGAATACTTCCTTCTGGGTTTAATGGACGATCAAGTGGAAAGGAATTATGGAACCTTATTCTTATATATGATAATGGCAGCAAGACTATTATATGCACAAAAGCGGAAAGGCTCAGCATAACCTACATGGATGAATGGCTGGTGAAGATGTTGGAGTTGGCGGAGATGGCAAAACTTACATCAATAATTAGAGAAAAGTCAACATCTACGTTTGGCGGAAAGACTTAAAAAAAAATTGCAAGAATTCATTCATGAGGATCAATATGATTTTTTACCTAAAAGACAGATGAGAGACAATGCTAGAACTGTTTTAAATGTCTTGGAATATTTGGAAAAACATCCTGAAAAGCAAGCTGCACTGATCTTCCTAGACGCAGAGAAGGCATTTGACAACCTTAATTGGAATTTTTTATTTAAGATTCTGGAAGAAATGAGCTTTGGAGTAATTTTATAAAATGGGTAAAATCAATTTACACTTCACAAAACGCACAAATAATTATTAACGGAGATTTGTCAAAGCCATGTGAAATACAAAAGGGAATAAGACAAGGTTGCCCATTGTCACCTTTGTTGTTTATTCTAGTGTTGGAAATATTGAATAGAGATATAAGGCAAGATGAAAGAACTGCAGAAGTAAAGATTAAACAAAAGTCTTATAAGTTGAGAGCTTTCATGAATAACTTGGTGTTTACTCTGGAAGATCCTTTAGAATCATAGAATAGTAGAGTTGGAAGGGGCCTATAAGGCCATCGAGTCCAAAGGGAAATGAAATTTTGATGAATAAATTGAAGAATTCTGTGCAGTAGTGGGTTTTAGGGTTAATAAACAGAAGACAAAGATGTTAACAAAAAGTATGAAATCCCAAGAGCAAACAAAGCTGATAGATAAAACAGGTTTTAAGATTGAAAAGAAGGTAAAATATTTGGGTATTACCTTGACAAATATGAATTGTATGTTGTTTCATAATAACTATGTTAAAGTATGGAATGAAATTTTAAAAGATCTAGTAAGATGGGAGAAGCTTCAACTGTCTGGGGAGAATTGCTACAATTAAGATGAATGTACTACCAAGAACGTTGTTTCTGTTTCAGACAATACCTATTCTGACATTGGAGTTACCATTCAAGCAATGGCAGAAGGATATATCTAGATTTATATGGCAAGCAAAAAAACAAGAATTAAATATGAAATATTACAGGATGCTAAGGAAAGAGGAGGTCTGGGTTTACCAGACTTGAAATTATATTTTTCTGCCTGCTGCTTGGTATGGATGAAGGAATGGATGTTGTTGAAAAATAGAAGGCTATTGGAGTTAGAAGGACATGAATTGAGATTTGGGTGGCATGGGTACTTGTTCAATGACAAAGCTATGGTTAATGTAGAATTTAATCATCATTATGTGAGACATGCCATTTTGAGAATATGGAATAAATATAAAACCAGGCTCTGTCAGAAAATACCATTGTGGTTATCTGCTCAGGAGGCTCATCATAGAAGAGAAATGACAAGTATGTATAATTGGTTAACATATTGCGATATATTATAATTCTTGCAAGGTGAATACAAATTAAAATCAAGAGAAGAGTTGTTAAAAGAAGGTCACGTATGCCAATGGTTCTCTTATTTACAAATTTCAGAAAGATTTAAATTAGATTTTTTTTTAAAAAAAGCCACTGGTTTTGAACAAACAAATCTGAATTTGAAAAGGAATTATGTACAAATGACGAACATGTTACTGCAAAAATGTATAAACTTTTGTTGAAGTTCAAGATGGAGGAAGAACAAGTAAAGGACTGTATGATAAAATGGAGCCAAAACTTTGGATATAATATACAAATGGAACAATGGGGAAATATGCAGTTAAAAGGTTTAAAGTTTACATTAAGTTCTAGTCTTAAAGAGAATTTTTATAAGATGTATAGATAGTATATGTCCCCTTTGAAATTGTGTCCAAAATGTATAAAGGGGCATCGAGAAGGAAACCTGTTGGAAATGTGAACAACAAGAAGGAACATTTTATCATATGCTAGCAAAAAAGCCCATCATACGACAGGTGTAGAGGAGCAGTCTGGTGAGGAGGTTCGTGGGTTTTGGCCCCTCTGCTAGGCCGGAAGCTCCTGGCAGTTCTCTTTCTTCAGAACTTGGAACTTCCATAGAGGGCCGCACTTCTGAGAAATGTCACTAGATGGCGCCAGGGGGCAAAACCTAGAAGTGGCTTGGCCTTCTATCTTGGAACTTCCCTAGATGCAGTTATTTTTCTTGGAACTTCCATAGAAGGCCCTGTGAGCTCAGAATTTTTAAACATGCAAATAGGAGAGAATGCAGAGGCAGTGGATTGGCCTATAAGTGCAAATAGGAGAGAACATGCAAATAGGAGAGAAGGCAGAGGCAGTGGATTGGCCTACTGGTTGGCGATGTCAGTAGGCCAATCCACTGCCTCTGCCTTCTCTCCTGTTTGCATAAGTGGCTTGGAGGAGGCCTCTAGGCTTTTATATATACAGATGGTGAACTTGTAAAAAAAGCTAACATCTAGGTTTATAATATGCACGTTTTTACATCTGTAATGTAATATAATGTCTTAAATTGTATGGTGTTTGATTGGAGTGCTGGTTGTTATACCGTAATAAACTTATTCATTCATTCATTCATTCATAGGTTTATAATAGAATGGAAACCTCTTATTGACTTTTTGCGGGAACTAGAAGAAAATGATTTGTTTATCTCTGGATTCAATGAATAAGAAGAAAACTTTAAGATAATAGAAAGAGAGGAACTTTCTTTGTTTGGGGGTGGGTTTTTTTTGTAATTATAGAGTAAGAGAAATATTGTTACGTATCTTTGCTGTGGAGAAAATCGGAAGCCCGTTTTAATTTTGTATGCTTTTTATTGTTATTGTTGTTGTTTTTGTGGCGTTTGCGTGTCTGTTTGTTTGTGTTTTTGATGCAATAAAACATTTAAACTGAAAGAGCAGTTGGACAATCGCCAACAGAAGAAGTGGATTCTCCCTTGCTGGACATCTTCAAAGAGAGGCTGGACTGCCATCTTTTGGGGGCTGTTCTAGCCCTGGTAGGGTGACCATATGAAAAGGAGGACAGGGCTCCTGTATCTTTAACAGTAATGTAGAAAAGGGAATTTCAGCAGGTGTCAATTGAAGTGGGTGAAATTCCTTCTTCATCACAACCGTTAAAGCTGCAGAATCATAGAATCATAGAATCATAGAATAGCAGAGTTGGAAGGGGCCTACAAGGCCATCGAGTCCAACCCCCTGCTCAATGCAGGAATCCACCCTAAAGCATCCCTGACAGATGGTTGTCCAGCTGCCTCTTGAATGCCTCTAGTGTGGGAGAGCCCACAACCTCCCTAGGTAGCTGATTCCACTGTCGCACTGCTCTAACAGTCAGGAAGATTTTCCTGATCTGGCTTCCTTTAACTTGAGCCCGTTATTCCGTGTCCTGCACTCTGGGAGAATCGAGAAGAGATCCTGGCCCTCCTCTGTGTGACAACCTTTTAAGTATTTGAAGAGTGCTATCATGTCTCCCCTCAATCTTCTCTTCTCCAGGCTAAACATGCCCAGTTCTTTCAGTCTCTCTTCATAGGGCTTTGTTTCTAGACCTCTGATCATCCTCGTTGCCCTCTTCTGAACACGCTCCAGCTTGTCTGCGTCCCTCTTGAATTGTGGAGCCCAGAACTGGACGCAATACTCTAGATGAGGCCTAACCAGGGCCGAATAGAGAGGAACCAGTACCTCACGTGATTTGGAAGCTATACTTCTATTAATGCAGCCCAAAATAGCATTTGCCTTTCTTGCAGCCATATCGCACTGTTGGCTCATATTCAGCTTGTGATCTACAACAATTCCAAGATCTTTCTCGTTTGTAGTATTGCTGAGCCAAGTGTCCCCCATCTTGTAACTGTGCATTTGGTTTCTATTCCCTAAATGTAGAACTTGGCATTTATCCCTATTAAATTTCATTAAATTTCATTAAATTTCATTAAATTTCATTAAATTTCATTAAATTTCAAATGAAAAGAGGGCAGAAGCCCTGCCCTCTTTTGTATCTGGCCACTCTACTATAGCTAGTGTAGTTTTAACTGTTGTGATGAAGAGGGAATTTCAACCACTTCAATTGACACCTGCTGATATTCCCTTTCCTACATTACTGTTAAAGATACAGGAGCCCTGTCCTCCTTTTCATATGGTCACCCTAAGCCCTGGATAACTTTTGGGGGGGATCTACACTATTGCTTTTAAAGCGCTTTAAAGCACTTTGAAAACGTTTTGAAAACTGTATATGCAGTGTGTCCTGGGCTCCAACAGTTGTCAAAACTGTTATAAAGCGCTTTAAAGCTGTAGTGTAGATCCCCCCACCTCCTGGAAACAAGCAGGCAGTTGGACTAGAGGGCCTACAAAACTCCCTCCAAGGATGATTTTCTTTGTGCCCATACAGGTATAAACAGCAACATACTGTACATTATGTTCACCACAAGAGGTCAGCATAAACTCAGGAACATTAACTTCTTTCACAGCATAGTTAGCTCATGAGTGGCTCACAAGTTTATATATTGGCCTTAGCTAGACCGGATCGTCCCGGGGTCATCCCTGTTCATGTAAATGACACACAGGGGATCCTGGGAGCAGGTAGGGACGACCCCGGGATGAACCTTAGGTTTAGCTAAGGCCATTGTTGTCCTAATAAAGATGTTGCCTAACCAAAGTTTTTGGAATTTTTCTTATGGACCAGTACAGCTGCTGCTATTATTATTATTATTATTATTATTATTATTATTATTATTATCTCTTTTCTCACTCGGGGTGTGTTTTTCTAGACAGCCATGATGGGCTTTGTCGGGTCATGCTATCTTTTATTGATTCATGAATTTCCTGACTGCTTTCTGGATGATGGTGTGGAGTTTCTGAAGATTTTCTGTATAGTTTTGTGTTAGTTTGTTTTATGTGATGGCAATGACTGATGTGACTAACAGAATAATTGTGACCTTTTCCTGTTGCCATAGTTCTTTAACTTCCATGGCCAGTGGTGTATATTTTCTCTTTTCCTTTGTTTTCTTCAATATTTTTGTCATTAAATGTTGCTATGTCGATGAGGTATGTGTGTTTTTTCTTTTTTGTCTGTAACTGTTTAGTCTGGTTGGTTACAAGGTATTGTCTTGTCTGTCTTAGTTGTTCTTTCCTAGTATATTTTATGATCTACATTTTCCAAGATAGTTTCAGGTGAGTATGCATAGTATGGTGTATGTTGTTCAATGAGGTTGAATTTGATGGCCAGTTGTTGGTGAATTATTTTTGCAGCTCTATTGTGTCTGTCTGCATAGTCCATTCCTGCCAGAATTTTACATCCTCCTGTTACATGGTCTATTGTTTCTTGGAACTGATGACATTTCCTATATAAATCTGTTGTTACACTGTTATCTTTTATGATGTAATTTTGGTAGTTCTTGGTTGCTATAACTTGATCCTGTATAGCTATTAGGAATCCTTCTGTTTCTAGAAATAGCTCACCCTTCCTGAACCATTCATACAATTGTTCTTTGTTTATTTGTGGGTTCTGTATTATGTTGTGCTTTTTGTGCCCATTTTTCTTTTTTTCTCTGAGTGTGAGTGGCCGTGTTTGGTCTTTGTTTTGTAGTGCTAGGTTGAGTGGGGTGTAATTTTTATCTGCTTTTACTATGGGCTTTATGAACAGGGGTGTTTTTAGTGTGAAAGAATTCTCTGAGTGATTTTAACTGTTTAGAACGAATTGCGCAGACCTCTTCCTCCTCCTTTCCTGCTGATTGTTATTCTTTCAATGAATGAGTTGGGATGGAGTGTGCGGTGTTTCATGAGTTTGGTATGATTGAGTCTGTTCATTTCTTTGAGTTCCATTGTGTGACCAGTGTACAATTCTGAACAAGTATGTTAGGATGGCTGTTTCATAGGTGTTGATAGCTTTGAAAATGTTTTTAGAGTTGAGTTTGGATTTTAGGATTTGTGATAGGTGGATTTTATATTGCATTCTTAGTTGAGTTTTTACTTTGGAGTGGTTGATTTTTGTGTTTTGTTGGAATCTGAAATATTTGTATGTTTCATGTTCTTCCACGTTATCTAATATTTCATTATTTAGCATTTCTGCTGTTTCTTCTTCTTTCCATTTTCCTCTTTCTATGTGTAGCATCTTACATTTTCCTATCCCAAATTCCATTATTATTATTATTATTATTATTATTATTATTATTATTATTTGATTTAAACACACACACCATCTCTTTTATTCTTGAGAAATTAAAGATGGCCTGATTTCTGTAATTTAAATTGTTATAATTGCAAATCTTTAGGCCCTTGTGGCTTGAAGGCTGTGCAGAATATTTTAAAACGTTGCTAGTGGAATACTTTGAGTTCACCTTTGTATAGTAAAATGGGCCACGTTTCAGTCACATGAGCTTCAGCCTGTCCCCGTGATGAATGCAGGCTAATTTCTGATTGAAGAGTGTTTAGTCATCCAAAAGCCATACATTTGAGTAACCTTCAGGAAGTGCAACAGCTGTTGTGCATCAGACATGCATTTCTGCATTAAAAAGCGGATTACAAAAGACGTGGGATTTGTCATAGGGAGCTTCTGCTGCAATAAGCAGAAAGAGAGGCCAAAACCAGCTCTCCATTAAACATTCCTGCTGCAGGGACAACAGCAGAGAAAGGGCCAGTTTACCTTTTTCTGTTGAATTATCATGACATTTGTCATTGGAAAATTCTTATATTTCTCATATTCAACATGTTTGGAAAGGTGGGATAACCTCTCTGGCCATAGCTAGACGACGCCTTATCCCGGGGATCGCCCCGGGATCATCCCTGTGTGCCCACATGATGCACAGGGGATCCCAGGGGCAGGGAGGGATGATCCCTCCATTTCCCTGGGATTTTGCCCTACCCTTGCAGCCCATTTTTTCTGGGGTCCCGGGCAGATCCAGAGACTACAGAACATGTGGCCAGGAGTCGCGATTTGTCCTGGCTCCTCGCCGTTACTCACGAGGACCCGGGACCCGCACATGGGCCGCAGAGCTCCTCAGGAGCTCTGTGCCCATCACGGGTGGTGGGGATCAGGAAAATTATTAAAAAAAAAAAAAAAAAAACTAACTTTGAGCGCACAAGCGCTCGTGCGCTTCTTCTGTTTTCTTTTTAAAAAGGGAAATGGTGGGCATGACATCCTCTCCCTCCGAGGTCGTCGTGCGCCGCATATAAACAGAGGGGGAGATCTCGCAATAAAAATATTGTGAGATCCTCACTCCTCTGTCGCGCTAGACCAGGTAGGTCTAGCTGAGGCCTCTGTCTCTCTCTCTCTCTCAGGTGTTCTCTGTCCAAAGACACTTAAAGATATAAATATGATCTTCTATAGTAATATTCCAAATGATCAGGAGAGCAAGACAGTCCCTCATCCATGTCCTCCCAAAAATGCTTCACAGCAGATGTAGCATCAGAAAGCAGGAAGGGAAAAGCAGTAAACAATAAGCCTTTTCACGTTACATTGAACGCAAAGAGTGGGAACAGCGGGATCATGTGGGATCCTACTGACCCCTCCATGCATTCAATGAAAGGAGTCACAAGTACTCGTGCTTAGGGAAATTAAGACCCCCAGTGCCATATCCTCTTAGACACAGGAGTAAAGACAAGGCTCTCTCCATGCAACATTAAGACACATTAGAAGCCAGGAAGACCAGGGGTGGGCAATTTGTGGCCTTCCAGATGTTTTGGCCTACAACTTGCATCAGCCCTAGCCAGCATAGCCAATGGTGAGGGATTATGAGAGCTGGAAGCCAAAATATCAGGAGAGCCACAAGTTGCCCACTCCTGCAGTAGAACAGTGGTCTCTCTCTTCCTTGTAGCAGTTGCATCTTAAATCAGATTAAAAGAATAGAAATGGGGAAAGATTCCATTTTTAAAGGCAACAATCCTAGAGTATGGCAAGGGAAAGAAAACTGGGACAAAGAAAATGGAGTGTGGGGTAAGTACTCACCTACCTACTCAGCTACAGTCTGTATTCCCACCACAAGTTGGGGACCTCTTATTATTACACATCCCTGTCGCTTCAAACAGACCTGCCCTAGCATGCAAGTTCCTTATAGCTCCTCCCTAGCCAGCTGAGTAGCCCAGAATCTCCACACTGCCTCACTCTGAAAAGAAAGGCTCAGATACCCACATTGCACAACTGGAGTATTTAATGCCCTGGAGCAGCTTTTGGAGGGAGGGTGGAAATGCAGGATGTAAATGAATGAATCATCAGGGCATTGCTAATTGTCAACGCCCTGATGATTCATTGGCTGCGAAAATGGACTGGATGAGAGCTAATAAACTGAAACTTAGTCCAGGCAAGACTGAGTGGGTGGTTCTTTTGACCGGATAGTGGTGTTCAACCTGTTCTGGATGGGGTTGCACTCCCCCTGAAGGAGCAGGTTCGTAGCTTGGGGGTTCTCCTAGAACCATCTCTGTCACTTGAGGCTCAGGTGGCCTCAGTGGTACGGAGCGCCTTCTACCAACTTCGGTTGGTGGCCCAGCTATGCTCCTATCTGGGCAGGGATAACCTGACTTCAGTTGTCTCTGCTCCAGTAACCTCCAAGTTAGATTACTGCAACACGCTCTATGTGGGGCAGCCTTTGAAGATGGTTTGGAAGCTGCAGCTTGTGCAAAATGCAGCGTCCAGATTGATAACCGGAATCAGAAGATTCAAAAATATAACACCAATTCTAGCCCACTTGCATTAGTTGCCTATACATTTCCGAGCCCAACTCAAAGTGCTGGTTTTAACCTATAAAGTCTTACATGGCTTGGGACCATAATACCTGACGGAATGCCTCTCCCAACATGAACCTACCCATACACTACGCTCAACATCTAAGGTTCCCCTCTGAGTGCCTACTCCGAGGGAAGCTCGGCGGATGGCAACGAGGGAGAGGGCCTTTTCAGTGGTGGCCCCCCAAATATAGAATGATCTCCCTGATGAAACTCACCTGGCACCAACATTGTTATCTTTTCAGCACCAGGTGAAGACTTTTCTTTTCTCCCAGGCAGTTAACAACATATGCTGAGTTTTTAACTGACCCCAGAACAGTTGTTTTAAATGGATATTGTTGTTTTTATTATGCTTACGTTAGTTTTAAAATTTTGTATATTTGTTTTTAATGCTCACTGTTTTTAACCTTTGTAAACCACCCAGAGAGCTTCAGCTATGGGGTGGTTTATAAATGTAATAAAATGTAAATGTAAATAATTATCAAATCTCACAAATATGGCACGATACAGAGATTTGGGGGCTGTCTAAGCGTCATCTTTGCCCTGCAGTAGCTACAAATCAGCGCTGTGGCAGTTATATGACGCAGCCACCAATTTGGAGCCACTGTGGGGTAAATCAGCGAAGCTGCGCAGATAAAAAGTCGGGGACTTTTTATCAGCAGCTCCTCCATTGTGTAACCTTGCTCTGGCATTGCTCGAGGGGGGGGTTCCAGGTGGAAAGTGACCACTGAATGGTCGCTGGAAGCCACGCAGGGGGTGGGCCTTGTGAGCTGAATGGCCACCAGAAAGTCCACGCTGCCTCCTGCCATCAAGATTAGTCACTGCCACCCCACAGCAGCGAAAGTGCAAGGTTTAGCAGCAGTGCTGTGGCAACTGGGTGCCATGAAGAACCAACCAACTCCTTTGGAGTTCTTCTGTATTATCTGGCCCTATAAAGAAGTGGAAGTCTAAGTTATGGGAAGGAGGGGGGAACAAGCCCTAACATACAGGACACCTAACAATAGTTACACTGACTAATACAAATTTCCCTCAATGGGTTTCCTGCTGCAAGGAATTGTCAGTGAATTATGCTAGACGTTCAGCCTGCAGGCATATTGAAACAGAGTCAGTGATGGCATAATACCATTTACATATAGCTTCTGCACAGCTGATGCTTCCTTCTGTTCCACTGAAAGCACAGGAAAGGAAGGGGGTTTCCTTAGGAATAAGTGGAGCTTTGGTCACTATCAACAACTGTGTCGAAAAGCACTGCGCTGGGAGACATAGCATTTCTTTCCCCATAGTTGATACCTTCAGCAAATGCCCAGGTGACTGCACTGGTTACTCAGGTAGATTGCAGCATTGGGTGGGGGGTGGGGGGATATGATGATTGCATAGAGCGGGGACGATGACTTTTGAGCACATGGGCACATTCGGATTTTGAAGAAGTGTCAGTTCTGACTTGTAAACAGAATTGAGTTTAAGGCCTTCCAATGTTTTCATCACAAAATGGATGCATGCTCAGCCACAAAATGGCTACTGTCTCAAAATACGCATTTCACAGAAGGGAAATTGCTGAGGCTGAAAGACAAGTAATTTGTCCAAGTATTGGGGGAGGAGTCTAAGCCCCCAAATGCAAAAACACTACTTTGAATGCACAGTTTCCTGCTTCAAACGCCCATTTACGGAAAGCAAGCCAATTAATTTCACAGATTACTAAAAACAAATTTCTCTGAAAAATTATTCCCCCAAAATTAATAGGAAGATCACATCCAAATCAATTTCCCCAAAATTCATTAGCCATGCAGATTCTGCTCGAGATCAATTCCTGCTTAATTAATTCTGTCTATTCATTTGCCCTCAGCTAGCCATCTCTCTCTCTCTCTCTCTCTCTCTCTCTCTCTCTCTCTCTCTCTCACACACACACACACACACACACACACACACACACACACACACCACAAACACACCCTCCTCTATGCCCTTGGTCATACTACTCACACCAGGCACTAGTAGGAAAGGGTCCTTCTTCTTTTTAATTTTTTATTTATTGTACAGGATGGCTGGGCACACTGCAAAGTGCAGCTGAAGCTCCAGACATCCACCATCTTAAGTTCCTTAATTTCCTTTGCAACTGGAACTGTACACTTTTAAAATAAATGGACTGCAAAAAAAAAAAAGTTTATTTTAAAAAGATGGTTTACCATTTCTTGAAGATTCATGTAGAAAAAACGTGATGTAAGAATTTTCTCTCTTCTCCCTCTGGTGTCCATTCAGTTTTTTTCTCCTCACCTTCTCTTCCTCCTCCTCCAACTATCACCAACTGGTTTGTCTTCAGCCCCTTTCCCACCTGTCCTTTCATTGGCCCAGAACTCTACGAGCTCACAGGAGGAAGCATTATGACACTTGCATATACACGCTGTGTCACATGTTACATTACATGCACAGTGTGGGGCAAAGGCATTAACCTGCCTTTGCCTCATCCCTCTCCCTTCCTAAGCTGCCCAAAGCTCAAGCTTTGAACTTTTACAAAGTTTCAAAATTTTCTGCACTGCTCAAGCTTCTGGGTTTTAATTATAATTATAATTAAATTATAATTTAATTATAATTAAATTAAATTAAATTAACTAATTATAAGCCAGGGCCACATAACAACAATGGAATACTTAAGAAGGAACAGCAGCCAGTCTGGTAAGTGGTACATGTATACATGTATCTGTAAACGCATGTTTATCATATTCACACTTCTACACAATCTGCACTTAGCAAGTTGTTTTATAAAACGACAACGAATATTTTAAAGCAAGCTTTACTCCTGCGGACAGCAAGGCGGTTGGGACCTTTCTATTGTTGACTTTCCTCTGTCAGATCATCATCTAGTCTCTTTCAATATTACTCACAATCCCCCTCCTTCACGTCCCGCTTCACGCCCTTGTCGTGACCTGCATTCTATCAACTACGAGGCTTTTTCTCAGTCTTTAGCCTCCTCTCTTCCTTCTGTCTACACAGCCGTCTCCTTGGACTCAGCCGTCTCCTCCTTTAACTCCTCCTTATCTTCAACTCTTGATAATCTTGCTCCATCTACAACTCGGATAGTTTGCCCCTCTCAACCCCAACCGTGGCTCACCTCTTTCCTCCGCTACCTTCGCTCTTGTTCCCGGGCAGCTGAACGCCTGTGGCGTAAGACCAAGGACTGGGCGGACTTTGTCCATTACAAATTTGTTCTCTCCTCTTTCTCTTCTGCCATTTCACTGGCCAAACAGCAGCACTACTCAACGTTGATCCAGTCAAATGCTAAGCACCCTCAGCGGCTCTTCGCGTCCTTCAATTCTCTTCTGAAGCCTAATCCACCATCTCTCCCCGCCTCTCTGTCTGCCAATGACTTTGCCTCTTTCTTCAATGCTAAAATCCAAACTATACGCTCCGATCTAGCCAGCTCTGCTCCGCTTCCAGCTCCTGTGCCTCACCTGTCAGTTCCTCCTGCAACTCTCTCGGCGTTCCCTTCGGTCCCAGCTGATGAACTGTCTAAAATACTGCGCTCGTCGAAGCCTTCCACTTGTTCCCGTGATCCGATTCCCTCTCGCGTCTTTATTAATCTTATCCCCGCTATCCTCCTGTCCTTGCTTCACATCATTAATTCTTCTCTGTCCTCTGGCTCATTTCCTTCTGCCTTTAAACATGCTACAGTCTCTCCCATTCTCAAAAAACCCACTCTTGATCGACTATCCCTGTCTAACTACCGACCTGTCTCTCTCCTGCCCTTTGTCTCAAAGATCCTGGAACGTCTGGTCTACTCTCGTTGTCTTGACTTTCTCTCTAATAACTCTGCTCTGGATCCCTTTCAATCTGGCTTCCGTCCTTTGCATTCCACTGAAACAGCCCTTACCAAGATCACCAATGATCTTCTTACTGCCAAGTCTAAAGGCCATTATTCCATTCTTATTCTCCTCGATCTAACCGCAGCCTTTGACACGGTTGATCACGATCTTCTCTTAGATTCCCTCCATGACCTTGGACTCTGTGGCTCTGTCTATAACTGGTTCGCCTCCTATCTAGAGGGTCGCTCTTTCAGCGTGTCGGCTAACGGCAGCTCGTCCTCCTCTTTTCCCCTTTCAGTTGGGGTTCCGCAAGGCTCGGTGCTTGGCCCGTTGTTGTTCTCTCTATACATGCTGCCCTTGGGTAAGCTTATTCAATCTCACGGCCTCCAATATCACCTGTATGCTGACGATACACAATTATATCTCTCATCTCCGGAACTTTCTCCTGATGTTCACGATCGTATCTCGGCATGTCTTTCAGATATCTCAGCCTGGCTGCTTCATCGTCGTTTGAAACTTAACATGGCAAAGACTGAATTGCTTGTTTTTCCTCCTAAACCCCCTCCTCACCTCTCATTCTCTCTTACTGTCAACGATGTCACGCTTACTCCGGTCAAGGAAGCTCGTAGTCTTGGCTTTATATTTGACTCCTCGCTCTCCTTTACTCCTCACATCGAGGCAGTAGCTAAATCCTGTCGTTTCTTCCTGTATAATATTGCCAGGATTCAACCATTTTTGTCTGTCTCTTCTGCCAAGACTCTCGTTCACGCACTGGTTATCTCTCGGTTGGACTACTGCAACCTTCTTCTCTCTGGCCTTCCTTCGTCTCACATCAGTCCGCTGGTCTCTGTCCACCACTCTGCCGCTAAGATCATCTTCTTGGCCCGCCGCTCTGACCATGTCACTCCACTTCTGAAATCTCTTCATTGGCTTCCAGTTCACTCCAGAATCCAATATAAACTTCTCCTGCTGACCTTCAAAGCTCTTCACGGTCTAGCTCCTGCCTATCTCTCCTCTCTCATCTCACACTATCGCCCCGCTCGTGCTCTCCGCTCCTCTGATGCTATGCTTCTCGCCTGCCCTAGGACCTCCACTTCCCTTACTCGGCTTCGTCCTTTTTCTTCTGCTGCCCCTTACGCCTGGAACGCTCTTCCAGAACACTTGAGAACTACAAACTCAATCACTGCTTTTAAAACTCAGCTAAAAACTTTTCTTTTCCCTATAGCCTTCAAATATTGAGTTTGTTCTGACTCTATACTGTTAGCTTCTCCCTACCCGGTGCCTGTTTACACTTCCCTGTGCCTGTTTGCATTCTCCTTCCCTCTTTATTGTTTACTACAACTTATTAGATTGTAAGCCTATGCGGCAGGGTCTTGCTATTTACTGTGTTATCTGTACAGCACCATGTACATTGATGGTGCTATATAAATAAATAATAATAATAATATTAATAATACCTATGGAAACAAGTCACAGGGAATTTATTGTTTTGTAATATTTCATTTATATACAAATATGCAGGTTGAGAATAAGTTGAGGAAGAGTTTAAAACTTCCAACAGACAGCAGGAGTCCACTGCTCCCACGTCAAATCTGCAGGGAAGCAGCCGGCACCCAAAGACGTCTGCAGAGCCCAAATGTAACTCTGCCCATTTCCTTCTTCTCTCTGACTCCAACTGCAGTCTCTCCTTTTGTGTCCTCCTTTCACAGAGACCTAGCCCCATGCTCCCCTTCATCCTTGACTAGAGGGGAGAAATAACAATGAATTGTCTCCACCCATCATCTCTGCCTTATTGGGCCACCTCTGTTCCCATGGCAATATATCACTGGGATAGTTACCTAACCAAGAAATAGGCCAGGCTTGGCCATCTGGTCTGACCACTTTAGCAATTCTTCTCTCATCCAGACCCCAGTCTTAACTCAGAAAATGAAAAGAGACTTCGGGGAACATCTCTGCCACGCCATTTTTTAATTATTATTTTGTATGTTATCCTGACTTGGCAAACTGATATTTTATTTATTTCACTTTTATTCTAAGTTTCCACTCATGGCCAAGCACATGGTTTCTGCCCTCACCTCCTATCTTCACAACAACCTTTGCCAAAGACAAAGGCCTAACCTACACCAAGCAGGATATTGCACTATGAAAGCAATATGAAAGTGGTATATAGGAGGCAGGAGCCACACTACTTCTTTATAGCGGTTTTGAAGTGCACTGACAACTGTTGGGGCCCATTGACACATACCATATGCCACTTTCATACCACTGTATCCTGCTTGATGTGGCTCCTGCTTTTCATACACTGTTTTCATACCTTTTTTATAGTGCAATATCCTGCTTGGGTATGAGCCTAACAATGAGAAATAAGCAGGTCTCTGGATGTTGTTCAACTGCAATGCCCATCATCCCTCACCATTGGCTATGCTGGTTAGGGCTGATGGGAGTTGTGGTCCACCAATATCTGGGGGGCCACACATTCCTTACCTCTTGTCTAAGGAATAGAGACTGGCCCAAGGTTTAACCAGAGAGCTGAATCAGCTCCTCTTATGTCACCTTTGTTGCTAAAATCAGACATCCTTACATCTTATTTTATACACGAACATGGCAGACACGTGAGTAAATGAATATGACTGCCCCAATTATGGCTAGTTTAACCATTATTTGACTAAGAAATGCATAATGCTTTGTGCTAGGCAAATAAACAATTTAGTCACCGTGCTACCCATCGCAATGAACTGGCTTGGCCAACGTTTCGTCTTTTGCATATCTCTCCAGCTGCTAGATGTTGTTGTGGGTGTGCTTTGACACAGGAATAAACCAGTTTCTCAAGCACAGGTTGCTCCCTCAAGCCATGTTACCTGGGTCATGGATTTGCACAAACTGGCTGAATCTACATAGGCTGAGTCAGAGAACATACTGTATTTCTTGTAGGATTTTCTTTTGAGATATGTCCACACTAAATCAGTTGACCTATTTTAACAGTACAATCCTACACTTGTCTACTCAGTAGTCAGTTGCATTTGTGTTCAATGGAGTACTCTCCTAAGTAAGTATGCAGAGGTTTGCACATTGGAAGCAACATGCCCCTGCTTTTAAGTGTCTCATCAGAAATAAATACTCCATCACACCTTGGAAGAAACGCTGGCTAACGCCGCTTCTCCGTGGATACTCAGTTGCTTCCTGTTTTCAAACAGGAAGTAAACAAGGTGCACGAGGGCCATTCAGTCCCTCATTGTGAACACGCTGTTCTCCCACACACAGCAGGAGAGAGCAGCAACTTCAGTTTAAAAAATACTTTGTAGTTTTCTGGTTTTTCTTGTGGCGCAAGGAAGAGCAGAAGGGGAGGAAGGCGCGCAGGAGGCAGATGACATCATATGAGGGACCTCCAAGGAATCCGTGAGTGCCCAGTAATGGGCGTGCAATAAAACACTCGTCAGATGGAGCTTTAAGTCAAACATCTATAGTAGCATTATTGGGGCCAACTAAAAAGTTACAAAGTTGTAAGCTAGGGTGACCATATGAAAAGGAGGACAGGGCTCCTGTATCTTTAACAGTTGCATAGAAAAGGGAATTTCAGCAGGTGTCATTTGTATATATGGAGAACTTGATGAAATTCCCTCTTCATCACCACAGTTAAAGCTGAAGGAGCTATACTAGAGTGACCAGATTTAAAAGAGGGCAGGGCACCTGCAGCTTTAATTGTTGTGATGAAGAGTAAATTTCACCAGGTTCCCCATATATACAAATGACACCTGCTGAAATTTCCTTTTCAATACAACTGTTAAAGATACAGGAGCCCTGTCTTCCTTTTCATATGGTCACCCTATGTAAGCAAGCCTTTGAATTCACCAGAATTCTTCTTAATACGCCACTAGATAAAGTAAAAAAGAAAAGAAAGAAGCCCAGTCTGCAGTTCATAATAATTTTAAGAGTGAATGGAGGAGGTGCTATGTAAAAAAATATTGGAGATTGCAGCAAGGCATGCTGGGGTAAAGGAGCAGGTAGGTGTAGTGGTGTTTGTGCAGAATTTCTGGAGGGTTTCAGCTTGGAGAAGGCTTGTCCATGCTCTCAGCAAATACCTTACAGTATTTGCAGTGTCATTTTATGACAGGCCATATGCCCCTCCAATTTGTGCCAGACATTTTCAGATGATGCAATCTGGGCTGTGTGTTTGTTATCAATTTGACCGAACACAGGTTCTGTGGCGGTGAAGGTGGCAAAGAAGGATGACTTCTCCCATCTCCATTGCATCTCCAAAGTTCCATCCAGGAGAGCTGCTTTAGGTGGCGAAGCCCCCGTTGCAATCTGGCTCAGAGTGGAAGAAAGAGGGAATTGTACCACTCTCTGACAGGTTTGGGAGATACTTCGAAGAGAAAGTTGTTTGTATCTGTCAGGACTTACACCACCAATTTTATTTAGTTATGTATTTATTTATCAGATTTAAACATTGCCTTTTTTCCTCCAAGGAGCCCAGCTGCTTACATGATCATCCTCCTCTCCATTTTATCCTCACAACAGTCCTAAGAAGCAGTAACTGGTCCAAAGTCATCAAGTGGGCTGAGTGAGGCCTTGAACCCGGACCTCCCAACACTTCGGTACCCTGGCTCACCCCATGCTGGATGATTTCAGTTGCTGAGGCCTGAGAATGTAAACAAGGTGTTTGGTCATGGTCAGCTTCCCACTTATGTGCTTCCTGGCTTATTATATCTAATACGGAGGGGATTCTGTCTGGGTCCAGGAGGTTTTAAATTCCTTGTTGTAGCAGCCTCTTAAAAAGAGACAGTGGCCATTTCTACACCAGCCTTTTTTCCCGGGGTTGTCCCTGGGTGCCCCCTGGGTGTCCAAATTAGGCATGTGCTCCGCTCCTATTAGAAGCGCAGAAGCAGGAGCGAATTGGCCTGCTCCGCCTTGCCCAGAGGCAGAGTAGAAGCGGACCGCGGACCCCTAGAAGCAAGGCGAAGAGAAGCGCCCATTTTTCAGAGCTCCTCTTTCAGGCGGACCGCTCCGATCGCCATCTTGAAACATTTCGCCCATAGATAACTGGGTTGTTTTTGAAGCTATCGTTCTGAAAATTCTTGTGCTTAGACAGTCGTGGATGGGGGTCATTTTGAGACTACTCTCAGCTCTCTGCGTCGTGTGGGTCGCGTGCTATATTTTTTTAAAAATCGGGTCAACAAACAGGGACAGCGCGGGTCAAATGACGGTTTTCGCCCATAGGATTGCATTGCGGAAAAGAATCGGGGATAACTGGGTTGATTTTTAAGCTATCATTCTGAAAATTCCTGTGCTTAGACAGTCGTGGATGGGGGTCATTTTGAGACTACTCTCACCTCTCTGCGTGGTGCGGGTCGCGCGCTAGATTTTTTAAAAAAAGTAGGGTAAAGGCGGGAAAAAGATTACCTTTTCGATTGCTGAGGGGCAGAGTCAACTCCCGGTCATGATCACATGATCCCAAAGTTGGAGGAGGGGATAGGCAAAACGGGTAACTTGGGATTCTGGGAAACTTCTCTTTCTTAGTCTGAACGGACTTTTCCCAGTGTTTTTTAAAACAGTAGCCCCACCAAATGCACAAACACAACCTGTGAAATCATATACTAAGCCAATAATAAGAGATAGAAACACAGCACTGCTACCCACCCTAACTTTGGGGAACAACTGAAAAAGATGTGGTGCAAGGGGATGAGCTCCCCTAGGGCATCTCATTGTGGACGTGCCCCCACTCTCTCCTGTACTTGGAAGGCCATCAGAGCCTTCCAAAGAGAGTAACCCGGTAGAGCAATGCCTATCATGAGTTGAAGTGAGCGGTCTACTTCTCTTAGTGGTGGAGCGATGCCTATCATGAGTTGAAGTGACAGTTCCACTTCTTAGTGGTGGAGCAATGGCTTTCATGAGTTGAACTGACAGCCTTGCTTCTTAAAAGACTGGTCACTACTAGGACCAGTCAAATTGGCAGCTGCTTCCCCCTCCCCCGGGCACGTCCCCTTATTACTGGTAAAAGACAAATATAAACTTTTAAAAAAAGTTCTTCTTGTTGTTTATTCAGCAACACTGCTGCTTTTAATTCCACCCCTCCTTCGTTTATTTATTTATTTATTTATTCCATTTTATATGCATTACTGGCTTATCCTTGGCTCACTTCCTTATGCCCCCAGAAATGTCTGCTGCCTGCCTGCCTGCCTTCCCTCTCTCCTCCCCTGCTCGCCTTGCAGGGATGTTGTGTGTGTCTGGCTTTGACTCAGGGGAGCAGTCCTTCCTGCGCTCACTTGGAGTTTTGGAAGTTCCAAATCCATTTTTCAAGTGTGGAAGAAGATTCATATAGGTTGATCTCTACTCCCCAATTCATGGCATGTTGGGATTTCCTTTGAAATGGCCCCATTGAGAGGTCTGCAGGTTTAAGCCCCGCCAAAAAACAGGGGATGATGGGACTGCCTTGAGTCTCAGCGTGCGGCATATGTATCCCTGGATAAGCTGTCATGGTGGTGAGTTTGAGGGGTTTTTTTAACGTGCAAATTGACGGAGCTATTGGAAAGGGGTGTGAATGGGTGTTGGATTTTCAAAAATTCCCCAAAAATCAGGGGATGATGGGATTGCCTTGAAACTTGGCGTCCATGTGGACACATGGATAAGCTATCATGGTGCCGAGTTTGAGGTTTCTAACATGCAAATTGACAGAGCTATCGAAAGGGGTGTGACTTAGGGTTATGGGTGGTGCGTTAGAGGTTAGAGCCCCGCCAAAAATCAGGGGATGATGGGACTGCCTTGAGTCTGGGCGTCCATGTGGACACATGGATAAGCTGTCATGGTTGCGAGTTTGAGGTTTCTTACGTGCAAATTGACGGAGCTATCCCAAGGGGTCTGAATGGGGTGCCTGAATGGGGTGCCTGAATGGGGTTTCCAAGTAAGACTTTTTGTAGGCTGTTTGTAGACTTTCCTTCAAACTTCTATTAAAACGTTCTATCTCTCCATTCGCCTGTGGATAATAAACTGATGAACGTCTGTGTTTAATATTTCTTTTTTTTCTCTTTTTTTAGATTTTTTATTTACCACAAATTAAAACATCGTACAAAAAAGAACAACAACACAACATACTACATACATTTTGAATAAATGTTAAATACATATATATTGAGTAAATATTAACTATAACCTATCCTATCATAACAAATATAGTCATTCTTAACATATAAGTGCACCCCCCACCTCGGGATCTATTCCTGCTTCCAAAATCTCATACTTTCTTCCGCTGGCAGTTTCCCACTTCCCTTAGAAAACACAAATATTAGGAACTGTTTCCAAATTCCTTCAAACTCATTTATTTTAGTTATACCTTTCCTCCACTTAATATTACAAGTCAATTTATCATTAATAGCTATATCCCAAACTTCTTTATACCATTCTTCAATAGAATATTCCCCCTGAATCTTCCAGTTCCTAGCAACCATCAATGGTGCTGCAGTCAGCAAACTCGATATCAATTCTTTAATTTCTTTTCCACATTTTAAATCTTCAAATAGTGACAGTAATGCAATTTTTGGTGTTTGTTCTATTTTCATTCCCACTATTTCTTCAATTTCAAGAAACACCATCTTCCATAATCTTTGTACATATTTGCATTCCCACCACATTTAATATTCCTTTCTGACAGGAAAGTTTCCAACTCTACAGAAGTAAATTGGGTGCCATTATCAGATATCAGTTCCTTTGGATCTCCTTCTCTACTGAAAACTGAAGAGAGGAACTTGACAACTGTAGCAGAAGTAGCATTTGGAGTAAAAGCCACTTCAGGCCATTTACTGAAGTAGTCTATAAGGGTAATGGCATAACGACAATCAGCAGGGCCCTTTTCAAATGGTCCCACAATGTCAATGGCCAGCTTCTCCCAGGCTGAATCAGGCAATGGAACAGGCTGTAGTGGAGGGACATGCGTGGTTGCTGTCTTGTCATGAAGTTGGCAAGTCACACAAGATTTTATAGCAGCCTCCACCTGCATATCCTTCCAGGCCACCAATATAAATCACACAGTCGTTGCTTGGTTCGTACAATCCCTTGATGTGTATCGTGGGCTAGTTGTATCAGTTTTGCTTGTAATTCTGGTGGAACAATGAGACGATGAGTACCCCGGATCACTAAACCTTCATATAAGGACAATTCCTCACGAATCTTATAGAAAGGCAACAGGGTCTGATCCACATTACGCACATTGTGTGGCCATTTTCCCATGAGGTAATCCCGTAGCTTGCATTGCACTGGACAGGACAAGCAAGCAGCTTTAAATTGCTCCTTGGAAATCGCTGCCAGAGCAGATGCAATGAATGCAATCACCTCTGTGTCCTCATCTTGTTCACTCTCTAAGGATGGCAAAGGTAGCCGGGATAAACAGTCTGCAGTAATGTTCTCAGTGCCAGGTCTGTACTCCATTTTGTATGTAAAAGGTTGTCAATGGATTATGATCAGTACGCAATGTGAATGAACGACCCCATAGGTATGTCCGCCATTTCTCTGTAGCCCATACACATGCCAGTGCTTCCTTTTCAACTGTAGAATATGATCTTTCTGCCCCTTGTAATCATAGAATCATAGAATAGCAGAGTTGGAAGGGGCCTACAAGGCCATCGAGTCCAACCCCCTGCTCAATGCAGGAATCCACCCTAAAGCATCCCTGACAGATGGTTGTCCAGCTGCCTCTTGAATGCCTCTAGTGTGGGAGAGCCCACAACCTCCCTAGGTAACTGATTCCACCGTCGCACTTCTCTAACAGTTAGGAAGTTTTTCCTGATGTCCAGCTGGAATCTGGCTTCCTTTAACTTGAGCCCGTTATTCCGTGTCCTGCACTCTGGGAGGATCGAGAAGAGATCCTGGCCCTCCTCTGTGTGACAACCTTTTAAGTATTTGAAGAGTGCGATCATGTCTCCCCTCAATCTTCTCTTTTCCAGGCTAAACATGCCCAGTTCTTTCAGACTCTCTTCATAGGGCTTTGTTTCTAGACCTCTGATCATCCTGGTTGCCCTCTTCTGAACACGCCCCAGCTTGTCTGCATCCTTCTTGAATTGTGGAGCCCAGAACTGGACACAATACTCTAGATGAGGCCTAACCAGGGCCGAATAGAGAGGAACCAGTACCTCACATGATTTGGAAGCTATACTTCTATTAATGCAGCCCAAAATAGCATTTGCCTTTGTCGCAGCCATATCACACTGTTGGCTCATATTCAGCTTGTGATCTACAACAATTCCAAGATCTTTCTCGTTTGTAGTATTGCTGAGCCAAGTGTCCTCCATCTTGTAACTGTGCATTTGGTTTCTATTCCCTAAATGTAGAACTTGCTATTTATCCCTATTAAATTTCATTCTGTTGTTTTCAGCCCAGCACTCCAGCCTATCAAGATCACTTTGAAGTTTGTTTCTGTCTTCCAGGGTATTAGCTATCCCACCCAATTTTGTGTCATCTGCAAATTTGATAAGCGTTCCCTGCACCTCCTCGTCCAAATCATTAATAAAAATGTTGAAGAGCACTGGGCCCAGAACTGAGCCCTGCGGCACCCCATTCGTTGCCTCTCCCCAGTTTGAGAAGGTTCCATTGATAAGTACTCTTTGAGTCCAATTCTGTAGCCAGATGTGGATCCACCTAATAGTTGTTCCATCTAGCCCACTTTTAGCTAGTTTGTTAATCAGAATGTCATGTGGTACTTTGTCAAAAGCTTTGCTGAAGTCAAGATATATGACGTCCACAGCATTTCCACAGTCCACAAGGGAGGTTATCCTATCAAAAAATGAGATCAAATTAGTCTGACAGGATTTGTTCCTGACAAATCTATGTTGGCTTCTAGTAATCACCGCATTGATTTCAAGGTGTTTACAGATTGACTTCTTTATAATCTGCTCCAGAATTTTCCCAGGGATGGATGTCAGACTGACTGGTCTGCAGTTCCCAGGTTCCTCCTTTTTGCCCTTTTTGAAGATAGGGACAACGTTAGCCCTCCTCCAGTCGTCCGGCACCTCACCCGTCTTCCATGATTTTGCAAAGATAATAGACAAAGGTTCTGAGAGTTCTTCTGCTAGCTCCTTCATTACTCTTGGATGCAGTTCATTGGGCCCTGGAGATTTAAACTCATTCAAGGAAATTAGGTGTTCTTTGACCATTTGTTTATCAATCTCAAACTGCAATCCTGCCCCCTCAACTTCTGCTTCACTTTTTCTAGGGGGGTCATAGACCCGCTTTTGGGAGAAGACCAAGGCAAAGTAGGAATTGAGCATTTCAGCCTTTTCTTTGTCATCTGTTATCAATTTGCCATCCTCATTAAGCAGTTGAACCACCATTTCTTTCCTCTGTCTTTTACTACTCACGTATCTGAGGAAAGCCTTTTTATTAGGGATGTGCTCCGCTCCGATTAGGAGCGTAGAAGCAGTAGCGGATTGGCCTGCTCCGCCTTACCCAGAGGCGGAGTAGGAGCGGACCGCGGACCCCCTAGAAGCAAGGCGAAGAGAAGCGGCCATTTTTCAGAGCTCCGAGTTCAGGCGGAGCGCTCCGGTCGCCATCTTGAAAACATTTCGCCATAGGATTGCATTGCGGCAAATAATCGCGCATAACTACGTTGTTTTTGAAGCTATCATTCTGAAAATTCTTGTGCACAGAGAGTCGTGGATGGGGGTCATTTTGAGACCACTCTCAACTTTCTGCATCGTACGGGTCGCGGGCTATATTTTTGTGAAAATCGGGTCAACCGCGCGGCTCAAACTGCGTTTTCGGCTTTTCGCCCATAGGATTGCATTGAGGGAAAGAATCGGGGATAACTGGGGGGGGGGGGTTAAGCTATCATTCTGAAAATTCTTGTGCACAGAGAGTCGTGGATGGGGGTCATTTTGAGACCGCTCTCAACTTTCTGCATCGTACGGGTCGCGGGCTATATTTTTGTGAAAATCGGGTCAACCGCGCGGCTCAAACTGCGTTTTCGGCTTTTCGCCCATAGGATTGCATTGAGGGAAAGAATCGGGGATAACTGGGGGGGGGTTTAAGCTATCATTCTGAAAATTCTTGTGCACAGAGAGTCGTGGATGGGGGTCATTTTGAGACCGCTCTCAACTTTCTGCATCGTACGGGTCGCAGGCTATATTTTTGTGAAAATCGGGTCAACCGCGCGGCTCAAACTGCGTTTTCGGCTTTTCGCCCATAGGATTGCATTGAGGGAAAGAATCGGGGATAACTGGGGGGGGGTTAAGCTATCATTCTGAAAATACTTGTGCACAGAGAGTCGTGGATGGGGGTCATTTTGAGACCACTCTCAACTTTCTGCATCGTACGGGTCGCGGGCTATATTTTTGTGAAAATCGGGTCAACCGCGCGGCTCAAACTGCGTTTTCGGCTTTTCGCCCATAGGATTGCATTGAGGGAAAGAATCGGGGATAACTGGGGGGCGGTTTAAGCTATCATTCTGAAAATTCTTGTGCACAGAGAGTCGTGGATGGGGGTCATTTTGAGACCACTCTCAACTTTCTGCATCGTACGGGTCGCGGGCTATATTTTTGTGAAAATCGGGTCAACCGCGCGGCTCAAACTGCGTTTTCGGCTTTTCGCCCATAGGATTGCATTGAGGGAAAGAATCGGGGATAACTGGGGGGGGTTTAAGCTATCATTCTGAAAATTCTTGTGCACAGAGAGTCGTGGATGGGGGTCATTTTGAGACCACTCTCAACTTTCTGCATCGTACGGGTCGCGGGCTAGAAGTTTTTAAAAAATCGGCGGGAAAAATACCTTTTTCAAAGGGCTGAGGGGCAGAGTCAGCTCCTGGTCATGATGATCCCAAAGTTGGAGGAGGGCATAGGCAAAACAGGTAACTTGGGATTCTGGGAAACTTCTCTTTCTTCATCTGAACGGGCTTTTCCCCGTGTTTTTTAACACACCTCGCAGGGATGTTGTGTGTGGGGTGCCCGATTTTCAAAAATTCGCCAAAAATCAGGGGATGATGGGATTGCTTTGAAACTTGGCGTGCGTGTGTATATCCCCATGAGGTGTCATGGTGCCAAACATGAGGTTTCTAACTTGAACAGAAAAAAAGTTGTATAATTTTTTAGCTTTCAATGCAAGCCTATGGGGGGGGGAAACGGAGCTCCGGATCCGGATCCGGAGCTCCGGGCGGAGCGGAGCAGAAGTGGGCGGAGCGGGGGCGGGGCGGAGCGGCCCGATCCGGAAAATGGCGGATCTGCAAGTGAAGCGGAGCGGGGGGTCCGTGCACACCCCTACTTTTTATTGCTTTTAGCATCCCTCGCTAATCTCAGCTCATTCACAGCTTTAGCCTTCCTGACGTCATTTCGGCACTTCTGCGCCACTTGTCTGTACTCTTCTTTTGTAGCCTGGCCTTCCTTCCACTTCCTATATGTATCCCTTTTTGTTTTCAGGTCATCTCTAAGCTTTTTCTGGAGCCACATTGGTTTCCTCTGTTGTCTTCTATCTTTTCTCCTTGTTGGAATTGTTTGTAACTGTGCCTTTAAAATTTCATTTTTTAAATACTCCCACCCATCCTGCACTCCTTTTCTCATTAGGCTCCCTTGCCACGGGACCTTACTTATTATAGTTCTGAGTTTATTAAAATCAGCTTTCCTAAAATCCATAGTACATGTATGGCTATGCTCGACTTTTGTCTCCTTCATAATCAAGAATTCAAGTATGACGTGGTCACTTTCCCCCAGAGTTCCCGTAACTGCCACTTTACCCAATAAGTCATCCCTATTGGTCAATAACAAGTCAAGGATTGCCGACCCTCTAGTTCCTTCCACCACTTTCTGTAGGAGAAAGTTATCACCCATACATGTTAGGAATTTCTTGGAAGGGCCGCTTTTGGCAGTATTGGTCTCCCAACAGATATCAGGGTAATTGAAGTCCCCCATCACTACTACATCACACTTCCTTGAAGTGTGATGGATGCAAAAGCAACTGTCTTTTCAATGTTGTCTCCATGGATTTGGGTAAGTACAGCCCCAAGACCATAGTCAGAGGTATCTGTAGTCACAATGGTTGGTAATGCTGGGTCAAATAAGGACAATGCTGGACTATGTACAATCAGTGATTTCACTGTCTCAAAGCTGGTTTGTGCAGCCAATGTCCACATCCAGGGTGTAGATTCACGAAGCAACTGACGTAGTGGTTCTACTACAGATGCATAATCTGGCACAAATTTTGCATACCAAGATGTAAGGCCTAAGAAGGAGCGCAGTGTTTGGATATCTTTAGGTGGGGGGGCTTCTGTAACTGCCTTGACATGGTCAGGATCAGGTTTCAATCCATTTTGTGATATAATATGTCCAAGGAAAGGTAACTCCTTTTGTCTGAACACACATTTGGAAAGGTTCAACTTTAGTCCTGCATCTGTTATACACTGCAAAACAGTTTGTAGATGTTTGTCATGTTGTGCTTGGGTCTGTCCAAATACAATGATGTCATCTAGATAGCACTGGACCCCTGGCTGATTCTTAAGGATCAGAGACATCATCTTCTGAAAGGCACTGGGGGCTGATGCTAAACCATATGGGACACGTTTAAAATGAAACAAGCCCTCATGGGTGATGAATGCAGTGAGATCTCTACTGTCCTCATGTAATATGACTTGATGATAAGCACTTTGTAGGTCAAGGGTGGAAAATAATGTGGCACCCCGCAGTTCAGTAAAGACTTCTTCTATGTGAGGGAGTGGGTGGCTATCAACTACCACTGCCTTGTTTGGCTCCTTCAAGTCCACACACAGACGGATATTTCCTGTTTTCTTTGTAATCACAACAATTGGGGAAACCCACTCAGACGAATCAATAGCCTCAATTATGTCATTCTGTACTAATTTTTTTATTTCCTGTGATACAGCTTCTCTCACAGCAAATGGTAACCGGCGTAGTTTCTGTTGTACTGGCCTCACATTGTATTTAATTTTAACTTTGTGAATGAATCCCTTTGCACAGCCAAAGTCTTCCTCAGTTTTGTGAGCCATTATGGTTGCAAGCGAAGTATGAACTGTGGTAGTGTCAGGTGATATTGAGGTGATAGTCCCATTAAGTACTTGCATGCGTAGTGCAACAAAAAGATCTCTGCCCAGGATGGGTGTTCCCTCTGGTACAACGTAGAACTCAGCTACCACACAATTTGTCTCAAATTCTACTTTTGCTGATACACAACCCAGAACTGAAATTGGATTCCTTGAGTAACTTATAAGACGCAATTTAGGTGCTGTAAGTGGTGAGCTACTGAAGTATTGCATATAAATAGCTTTGGGCAGAATGGAGAGCCTGTATCTAACATCAACTCAATGTCCTGGGAATTCTGTACTGTAGGGACAGACACTCTAACAATACATGTAATTCTATCCACTGTAGTAGCTTCAGCAAGGTCTTGCACACTTAAAACAGTAACTTCTGGTACAGCAACTTCACTTATAGACTGTTGAGACTGGGCACTCTGGCATACTCTGGCAAAATGTCCTTTCCTTTTGCATTGTCTGCACTGAGCCTCCCTTGCAGGGCAGTTAGCATAATTTGCTATATGTTGTGTTGATCCACAACGATAGCATACTGTTAGTGCAGATTTTGAGGGCTGTGAGCACTTTTTTGCACCATCTTTGCAGTTGTCCAAAGGCCTTGGGACTGTTTGGAAAGGCTGGACAGCCTGCACTGGTTCTATCTTGTCTTGATCCATTAGCTTTGCCTCTGCCACTGCAGTTTCTATCTGGCTGGCAATTGTCATGGCTTTCTGCAAGTTAAGATCAGTTTCTAGCAACAGGCGTTCTCTGATGTGAGGCATCACTGTCTTCTCCACCAACTGATCCCGAATCATTTCCTCTGCTAAATCTCCAAAATTACAAGTAACAACCATTTCCCTCAAAGCAGCAATATATTGATCTGTAGTTTCTCCTTGTTTCTGTCCCCGCAGGCAAAATTTATAGCGTTCTGACACAATATTAACTTTAAGCACAAAAAAGTTCCTTAAAGCAGCCAAAGCTGTCTCATATTTATTATCCACAACAGGTAAATGATAGAAGATTCTCTGAGCTTCTGCTCCCAAGCAGTGTATGAGTAATGCACGCTTCCTTGCCTCTGGAAGCTCCCCATCATGAATAGCCAGCACATAGGTATCAAACATTCTAATCCAAGAAGTAAAGGGAATCACTGGCTCACCCGGAGTTTGGAGGAAAGGTGGTGGGGGAGTCAAAGGTAGAAGAGCCATCTCACCTTCGTCGCCAATTTGTTGTATTGCAAGAATCTTAAGACACCAGAGACATCTTCTTAAACACTCCTTTATTCTCGGCCTAGACTGAAACTGAAACTCTAACAAACACACTCCAATCTTCCTGACTCCACCCTTCACTTCCTCTTCCTCCCAGCTCCCCTCCATGCCTCTCCTACAACTCCCAACATGCAATTCACCTACCACAATACCACACTGCCCCATGTAGAGGGTTTTGCAGTAATCTAATTTGGAGGTTACCAGGGTATGGACAACTGAAGCTAGATTATCCCTGTCCAGATAGGGGCATAGCTGGGCCACCAACCAGAGTTGGTAGAAAGCACTCCGTGCCACCGAGGCCACCTGAGCCTCAAGTGACAGAGATGGTTCTAGGAGAACCCCCAAGCTAAGAACCTGCTCCTTCAGGGGGAGCGCAACCCCATCCAGAAATGGTTGAACACCCCCCATCCGATCAGAAGAACCACCCACCAGCAGCATCTCAGTCTTGTCTGGATTGAGTTTCAGTTTATTAGCCCTCATCCAGTCCATTGTCGCAGCCAGGCACCAGTTCAGCACATCCACAGCCTCACCTGATGAAGATGAAAAGAAGGCACTAGGCACAAAAGTAGCCCCATTTAGAGCACATTGCAGAAGTTACCAGTGCGTGCACTACCGTCTTTAGGTCTTCTAACTCTAGGAAGGGGCGCAGCTGACATATCAGCCAAAGCTGATAGTAGGCACTCTTGGCTGTCGTATCTATCTGGACTATCATTTGGAGTGACAGATTCAGAAGCACCCTCAAGCTGCGAACAGTCTTTCAGGGGAAGTGTAACCCCATCCAGAACTGGTTGACACACCTCCAAACCCAGGTTGGGACCTTGGACAGTGAGCACCTCCGTCTTGACTGGATTCAGCTTCAGTTTGTTTTTCTTCATCCAGCCCATTACCGCCTCCAATCATTCATTCGGAGGAGTCACACTATCCTTAGCTGATGCTGTTGTCGAAGGCATAGAGAGATATCAGCATACTGATCATCAGCATACTGATAGCACCCTGCCCCATGCCTCTGGATGATCTCTCCCAGCAGTTTCATGTAAATATTAAATAGCGTTGGGGATAGGATGGCACCTTGTAGTACGCCAGACAGCAGCTCCTTCTTTGAGGAGCAGCTATCCCCAAGCATCACCATCTGGAACCTGCCCGAGAGGTAGGACCAGAACCACCAAAACACAATGCCCACAATTACCAATCCCCTCAGGCGTTCCAGAAGGATACCATGGTTGATGGTATCGAAAGCCACTGAGAGGTCCAAGGCTACCAGCAGGGACACACTCCCCCTGTCAATACTCAGGCATAGATCATTCACTAAGGCGACCATAGCAGTCTCAACTCCATATCCTGCTCTAAAGCCGGTTTGAAGTGGGTCTAGAAAATCTGTGTCATCCAAAACTGCTTGGAGTTGGTGGACAACCGCACTTTCAATAACCTTACCAAAAAATGGAAGATTTTATATTGGTTTATAGTTATTAAGGTCCAGGGGGTCCAAGGAGGGCTTTTTTAGAAGCGGCCATACCACCGCTTCTTTTAAACATGATGGAAAACTCCCCTCCCTGACAGATGCATTATTATTATTTTCTTTTTAAAAAAAATTATTGTGAATATCAACAAACAAAACAGAAAATACATCATGAAAACAAGGGGGAGGAAACCCATAGATTGTGTATATAGAATTATCATAATTTCCATCATATAAACTGAAAAAAGGGGGGAGAGTTATACAAAGGTTTCAAGAAAAGCAGACCAATTATCCGTATATTTATCCTCTTGCAAGTTGCATCTATATAACACTCCTTCAAAAGTTGATGATGTTATTAGGTCCTCAATCCGTTGCATTATAGGAGGTGTAAATTTGTCCTTCCAATGTGATAATATAAGTCTTTTGGCTGTCATAAGGGCTCTGAAGATCCATCTGCACTGACCATGCGTTAACTTCCAGGAAACCGGTAGGTAATTTAGAAGGACATGCACATTCTTCCATGTTATAGATTGTTTCAATACAAAGTTCATCCTTATTATAACCTCCTCCCAAAAGGGGCAAATATGGGGCATTGCCAAAGCATATGACTTAAAGAAGCATTAGATGCATTACATCTCCAGCAATTATGCAAATTAGACAAATCCTTATTGAAAAGTCATTGTGGAGTCCAATACAAAACTTTTTGAGAGATGCATTAATAATATGTTGTAATTGTAGAATACAATTACAACATATGCATTAATAATATGTTGTAACTGTAATCTAACTGCATCTCCTCCTGGGGCGACCAACCAAGAAGGACAGGGATCGAGAGGGCAAGTCATCCTCACTTGTCCAAGCAGCTTGTCCACATCCTCAGTACTCACCAACAGAAACTGATCCAGTGTAATCCTACTTGCGGAGTTACTGGACACTCCATTGTCAGCTTCTGCTATAATGAGTGCGTTAAAGTCGGCTCTTATCGGAGAGGTTTTATCTGTGAAATGATTGTTAAAGGCATCACAGTAAACTACCGTAAGCCCTAAAGTCAGGTTGAGGGGGGAAGGTGTCTGCATTAGACTCCTCACCACCCTGAACAGTTCAGCTGGACACGAATTCGCAGACGCAATGCATGCAGAGTAGAAAACTTTCTTCTCTGCACATGTTGCCACCCCACAGGAACAAAAATGTTCTCTATGTCATGTCTTGTTGGATATAAGCTGAGTTTTCCGCCATCGGCGCTCCAGTCATCATCCTTCCCTCTTCAGCTCCCTGAGATTTCTGTATGCCAGGGTGCCCTGTTAGAAGCGGGCTGGAGAGGACATTTGGGGGTGATTGTGTCGATAGCCCTAGTCAGGTCTCGATTCCATCTCTTAACCAAGGCTTCAACAGGATCATCAACTATACCAGCCATAGAACCGTCTAAGGCTTTCTGGAATCCAAGAGGATCCATCAGCCTTTGAGGGCGGACCATCTTAATAACCATAGTTGAAACTAAGCACTTCAGCTCATTTCAGATATAACAACAATTAATTTAGACAAAGAAAGAGGCGCTTCGAAGCTCCTCCTCTGGTGTGCAGTGGAGAACAAGAGGGGATACAGAACCACTCTAGCCTAAGATTTAATAAGCAGGCTCATTCACAGAGTGCCAAACTATAATTATGAGCTCAGCCAGTGTAATTATATAAAAATAGCAAAGTGTATCTTCTTCGTTTTAGGAATTTCAACTTCCTGAGGGCCATCCTTGAAAAGAAAAGTTAAAAGGCAACAATTATTCTGATCTGTCTCTAGCACTAAATGAAACACGTGTATCCTTTATAAGGCAGAGAGAAGAAAGAAAGGAAGAAAGAAAGAAAGAAAGAAAGAAAGAAAGAAAGAAAGAAAGAAAGGCTATCTTGTAAAAAATTACTGGTGGGCAATCCTAAACTTTAACCTTGGCCTCTGTTATTTACTTAAATGCTATTATCAACAATAGTGATGCACCCTAAGAAACTGCTTGAACAACACTAAATGCCACCCACTGATAAAAGTTCTTAGGCTACCCTACAATAAAAAAACACACATAAAAGTTAAAAACATAAAATCTAAATATAGCATAAAGTTTACCAGTAGAGGATAAAACAAATATAATAAAATTGCAGCAGCATTAGAATTTTCGGAGGTCTTAAAGATTGAAAATCTTCCTCCCATCTTGCCTTTTATTTTTTAAATTTGAAATCTTAAATTCTTTTCATGAATTTAATTTTGTGGTTAAAACCAGGCACTACAGCGAATGGATGGCTGCATCACGTAACCTAAAACACGAATATGCGGATTTAGGTCGGGGTAAACAAGCCATATAGACAAGTCCCAGGACAGTGGGGGAGGTGGCAGTTGTCCGGGAAAGCTGCCAATAGACCAGCTAATTGAACAGAGATACAGACGTGGGCAGCGTGCCCAGACAAAGAGTCAGAAGCAACTGAACGAATAAACAACAACAACCCTGGAAGAGTGCAAATACAGGCTGTCAGATAACAAGGCGCCAGCGCAACCTCGTATAAACACCTCCCAGATAATACCATTACATCAATTCACACACTCTTCCTCCTGCTTCATTTGTGCTGCAGTAAACTCTCCCATTGGTCTGTCTCAGAGCGTTGTTGCTCTTCCAATGCCCACCCCCAGGCTTTTTTTCTTCTTCTTCTTTGTGCGGTCATCACGTGCCTATTGTTAGTGGGATCAGCAAGCAGGGATGGGTGGGAGAACTTTGTGCTAAAACTGTGGAAGGATGCAGTGGATCAAGAACTTTCACATGTCCTTGAAGTACCCTATTCGAGTTCATTGGGGAACTAACCTCTCTTCTCCCAAGACAACACACAGCGATGAGGGAGCCTGTTGGGGTAGTTAAAAGAGCTGCGATCGCTCTCTGGAAGCTGGCAAACCGTGGATTCTACAAGACTGCCACAGAACAGTTTGGAGCTGGATGATCCACAGTAGCTGAGATTTCGGAGAGGTACGTCTGGCAATGGAGCACATCCTACTTAGGCGCTGTGGTGGAGCTGCTGTGTTATGTGGGATAAGATTAACAAACTACAAATCTTCCTCCACAGGCTGAAAAATATGACACAAACTCCAAACATCTTATGAAGTTCACAGTGAACACTGTTCAGGGTCACCCTAGAAACTTGGCAAAAGGAAGTAATTAAGCGTCCCTGAAATTCCATGCGTGTGTAAATTATGTTTATTAAATCAGGATAATAATGTTGTGTATGAAAACGGTCCGGAAACTTCAGCCACAGCTAGACCTAAGGTTTATCCTGGGATCATCCAGGGTTCGCCCCTGCCTGAGCACTGGATCCCCTGTGTGTCATCTAGATGAACAGGTTTGACCCCTGGACGATCCAGGGATAAACCTTAGGTCTAGCTACAGCCTTCAACTGGTACAAAACAGGGCAGCACGGTTACTAACAGGGACTGGCCAACGAGATCATATCACGCCAGTCCTCTTCCAGCTTCATTGGCTGCCAGTCCAGGTCCAGGCCCGATTCAAAGTGCTGGTATTAACATTTAAAGCCCTATACAGCTTGGGGCCAGGCTATCTGAAGGAACGCCTCCTCCCATATGTACAGTAACTGCCATCCTCAGGGGTCCTTCTCCATGGCCCCTCCCAAAGGAAGAGAGGCAGTTGGCTATCAGGAGGAGGGCCTTCTCTGGTGTGGCACCCCGGCTGTGGAATGAGCTCCCTAAGGAAGTTCGCCTGGCACCTACACTATATTCTTTCAGACGCAAGGTGAAGACCTTTTTATTCTCTCAGTATTTTAGCCGTTTACAAATTTAATTTTAACTTTGCTGTTTTAAATTTCTATTTTCAAATTTTATTTCTGCACTACTGCTGATTTCAATCTGGTTGTATTCCTATATTGTATTTTATATCATGTTTTTATACTGTTTGTTTTATATTTTGAATGGTTTTTAATTGTGTGTGTGAACCGCCCAGAGAGCTTCGGCTATTGGGCGGTATAAAAATGAAATAAATAATATTTTTTTTTAAAAAAAAAAATGCATTCTGTTCCATTTTCGACAAGTGTACTGGCCTTGGCTAGATTTTTCTTGATGGTTCTTTTCTTTGCTTATAAAAAGCAATTATCTATCCTGTTTCACATAGGGCCAAGGCAAGTCAGTGAGCCCTAGCGAAGGTTTCAAGGCAGTCCAGATCTGAGCTGGCAGAATCCAAACAGAGAACGAGGTAGCCAGGCAGGGTCAAATTCACAGGCTCAAGCTCAAGCTCTTCTTTGGCAACAGATCAAGGTTGTTAAAGACTTTTGTGGATGGGGTCCATCTATGAACTACTGACTTTTGAAGGACTTCTTGAAGGGAGAATGTGGCATTATCCACATCTCTATTCCCTTAGGTGTGTCTGGTTGAATATGTTTAGAGAGTGTGGAATGTTGGACTGAGTGGGTGTGGCTGGTCAAGCTGTGGAAAGTGGGGAGAAGTATATATATGGGGGAGCTGAGTGGTCTGAGGTGTTCGGTTGGTGATTGGGTTTAGAGGGTTGGTGATTGTGTTTAACTGAGTGGTTTCTTGTCAGAAGTTGTGTGAGGAGTGAGTGAAAATAAGATCATAGGGACTAAGGATTGTTCTTATTAGATTGGTTACTACCAGTATTATTAAGAATAGGCAGGATTGGAATATAGAATCATAGAATAGCAGAGTTGGAAGGGACCTACAAGGCCATCAAGTCCAACTCCCTGCTCAATGCAGGAATCCACCCTAAAGCATCCCTGGCAGATGGTTGTCCAGCTGCCTCTTGAAGGCCTCTAGTGTGGGAGAGCCCACAACCTCCCTAGGTAATTGATTCCATTGTCGTACTGCTCTAATAGTCAGGAAGTTTTTCCTGATGTCCATCTGGAATCTGGCTTCCTTTAACTTGAGCCCGTTATTCCGTGTCCTGCACTATGGGAGGATCAGGAAGAGATCCTGGCCCTCCTCTGTGTGACAACCTTTTAAGTATTTGAAGAGTGCTCTCATGTCTCCCCTCAGTCTTCTCTTCTATAATTCAAAGGAACTAAGAACTGTATACTACAATAAATATTTTCTTTATTTTGGAACCATAAAACCACGTGTCAGTTTGGCTGTATCTCCTGCTCTATAAGTTTATAAATAAACACTTTACATTAAACCTACAGCCTGCTATATTCACAGAAAAGCCTTTTCCAAACCTCCTTACCTTTTCCCTCTGCTATAAGGGAAAGGTTATACTTTTCTTTTTACCCCTTCCTCAGGTATTTAAGTGGTGGTACTTAGCCTGAGGGAGGTGTGCGCGTCAAAACCTTGTGTGTGAGGTGGTGGCGTCGCAGAGAACATAAGTGACAGTGCTGGATCTAGGAGTTTCTCCAAACGACATGCCTGCTCTATCGGGGTAAAGACACCGAGAACAGGATATGGACCTAATTCCTGAATGACTTGTTATAATGTCTCCCGACCCAAGAGGGCTGCTTAAGAAAGGGCTGTGCAACTTCCTCCTTCATGGCCTTTCAGCAAGAAGCATTAACCTGCCCCCTTCAGCCTGCTGTTAATAAATAAGTGCTCTGCCTTGGAAGAATAATTTTTATATATTCATGCATGGATGTTGAGTAATGCTGGGGTTAGACAGGAAAGAATTTGGTTGTGAAATAACAATCACATATTAAAATTTAAGGGGCATTCCAAAACAACAGCAAAGCACATTCTGCAATCCTTAATTCTCAAATTTATTTTAATTGCTAGTTGCATTAAAGAAAAAAGGTATGCACCACAATACTAGTTACCTTATGGGAGACTTTGAAGCTAGAATATATTGGTGATGCTCCTGAATATATTGTTTGATGGACAGGCCTTTCATTTTCCACCCACCAAGCAGCTCACGATCAGAAGTAAAAGTCTGACTATTGTTTCCATTGAACATGAATGCATTAACTAATGTATTATTTCAGCAGGAGTAGGAAGACACATGAGGTCCTGCTCCCTTCCTTTTTACTTTAATCAGCTTGTTCCCAGGGCCGGCACTACCATTAGGCCAACTAGGCAGCCGCCTAGGGCGCAGACCTCAGAGGGGCACAGTACTGCCCTTTAAGGGTCACAGTTTTATACAAATTAGCTGTTTTAAGAAAAAATATAGTAAAAGGAAAATATAATAGTTCAGAAACTCTTCTTGAACAGCTGAATCGAAGTTGGCAATTGTGTGTGTATGTGTGTGTGCAAGTAGCTCACCTTGCCTAGGGCGCAAAATAGTCTTACATCAACCCTGTTTGTTCCCTGTCTCAAGATCAAAGCCACTTCCACCAACTGTAGTGTCAATTTCCCCTTAATTTTGCTCAATCTTGTGGAGGCTTCAACAGTGTTGCTTTTTTCATATGATAAGTGTGGAGGAAGCGGATTCAAGGCTTCCCCCATTTATTTCCCCATGAAAACGCTCAATGTTTTCCCACAAATAGGGAAGGAAGGTCCAGGTCTTTCCATCTCTAGCTTCAACTCATATTATCTGCTTCTGAAAGCCACTTCAAACAATCGCCAACACACTTAGGCTGCAATCCTATCCTTCCCTGAGAGTGTGAGTGATTGGGAGTCTCATTGAAGTCAATGGGACCTATGTCCAAGTGAAAATAACAGGATCACATTGTTACCCTGATATTCCTTATACAGGTTGCATTAGGGAGAGGACATAGCATAGCGGTACAGGCTGTGCATGCAGAAGGTCCCAGGTTCAATCCTCAGAATCTCCATATAGGTCTAGAAAAGAATCCTGCCTAGAACCCTGGAGAGCTGTTGCCAGTCAGTGGCCATTGACAAGACTCAGAGATAGGTGAGCCAATGGTTTGACTCAGTGCAAGAATTGTCTATGTTCGTATGTTACATGCAATCCTATAGATGTTGACTGTTGCATTCAATGTGATATACTCCCAGGTAAGTGTATCTAGGATTATAGCCTTAAAATAACATCTTTCCTCACCCTTTCTTCACATGTCAGAAAACCCTTATTCTTTGGCTATAGATACCTTTATATGTTCCTTCGATGTGGATCAAACCATGCCATCAAATGATTGATACTATCCAAAAGTCTTAAACATTGTCCATCCTAGCAACTACACTAATATCTGGCCTCTATGATATAATCAGACACTTCAAAATTAGGGCTGTGATCTGCTTCTCTTCGGTTTGGAGAAGCAATAGCGAAGCGAGGTGCTTTGCCTCCATTATAGGTGGAGGAGAAGCGAGTCGGGGGGGGGGCTAGCAAAGCATTGTGAAGAGAAGCGGCCACAAGTGAATCGATTTACACAAGCGATTCGTGTAACCTAAAACACGAATATGCGGATTTAGGTCGGGGTAAACAAGCCATATAGACAAGTCCCAGGACAGTGGGGGAGGTGGCAGTTGTCCGGGAAAGCTGCCAATAGACCAGCTAATTGAACAGAGATACAGACGTGGGCAGCGTGCCCAGACAAACTCCAAGAATTCAGCCACAAACTCAGCAACACACGCTGGAATTTGTCTTTATCTGTGCTGTGAAATAACACAGTTCCCTCTTTAATGTCAGAGTATAAGACGTTTAAACATAAGCAAAGTCCAGTTCAGTTCCAAAAGTCAAGGGCTTACGAGAGGTAGAGAGAGTCCAAAAGCAATCCAGAGGTCCAGGGATAGGAGCAGGTCACGAATTCCAAGCCGGTCCAAAGTTCAATCAGGATACAAGGTCAACACAAGCCGAAACAGGAAGCAAGAGCTTTCGCCAGGATGCTCAGTTAATCTCTGGCAAGTTCTTGTTGCTTCCCAGCTCTCTAAATACCCCTCCCTGGCAGCTACAGGTGTTCCCTATTGAGTTGGCGTCTAGTATAAATACGCAGAGATCTGCGCCGGGCCTCCTTTTCCGCCCTATGATGTCTAAACAACTGTGCAGGTAAGTTTGTTGTTTCTCCCTCTGTGTCTTCTGAATTGGCCAAGCTCCCTGCTGGTTTAATCACCGGCACACTGGTACTTGGCTCTGCTTCCCCTTCATTCTCTGAGTTGGCCCCACTCCCAGCTGGCACCAGTTCAGCAGCCGTGACACTAGCCTCTGCCTGTACAGGTTCTGTTTCCTCCTCCTCTGAGTCCATCCCCAGCAACTCCTCAGAGGGCCTAACACTACACCCCCCCCTAGAGTCTCCTCCCGCCACACCAGGAGGACCCGGTTTTGCAGGGTACTGCCTGTGAAAGGCCTGGACGAGGATGGGAGCATGCACGTCCCCCGCATTCTCCCAGGAGCGCTCCTCTGGACCATACCCCAGCCAGTCAATTAAATACTGGAGTCGACCCCGATGTTGACGGGAATCCAAGACCTGCGCTACCTCAAACTCCTCTTCACCATCCACCATGACCGGACCAGGAGGAGCAGTAGCACTAGCGTCGGGTCGGACCCCTGTAGCTGGCACCAACAACGAGCGATGAAATACAGGATGGATCCTTAACGTTCGAGGCAGCTGCAACCTAAACGCCACAGGATTGACCTGTGCCGTGACTGGGTATGGACCAATAAAACGGGCGTCCAATTTTCGACATGGTCGTTGAAGAGGAAGATGCCGGGTGGACAGCCACACCTGATCCCCGACCTTTAAGGCCGGCCCCTCTTGTCTCTTTCGATCCGCCCCCAATTTGTAAGCTTCCTTGGCCACCTGCAATTGCTCCTGCAACAGAGACTGCGCGGCCTGCAACTCCCGCAACCACTGATCCGCTGCGGGGACTGCCGTAGAGGGCAGCACTGCTGGAAACCACCGTGGATGAAATCCCCCTGTTGCAAAAAATGGAGTCTGTTGTGTTGAGGTGTGCACTGAGTTGTTATACGCAAACTCTGCCACAGGGAGCAACTCGGCCCAATCATCTTGTTGATAATTAGTATAACACCGTAGGTATTGCTCCAGGGTAGCATTGGTGCGTTCTGTCTGACCATCCGTCTGCGGATGGTACGCTGACGACATGTGTGCTGTAATGTCCAAAACTTGCAACAACGACTTCCAAAAACGGGCCGTAAACTGCGCACCACGATCTGAAACAATCCCCTCCGGAAGCCCATGCAACCGGAAGACCTGATGAACAAATAAGCGAGCCGTCTCCTTTGCTGTCGGCAAGCCCGCACATGGAACAAAATGGGCCATTTTTGAAAAAAGATCAACCACCACAAGAATGGACGTATGCCCCGCAGATAGTGGCAGATCCGTAATAAAATCCATGGATATCACATGCCAGGGCCCCGCAGGAGTGGCTAAGGGATGCAATAAACCCACCGGCTTTCCCCTTGCAACCTTCGCCCGCCGGCACACTGGACAAGTCTGCACATAGTGTGCAACATCAGCATGAACCCTAGGCCACCAGAACTCCCTGGTGAGCAAATGCAGAGTCTTGTATACACCGAAATGTCCTGCCGGCCGACTATCATGGCACAACCGTAGCACCGTGTCCCGACAGGAACCGGCTGGTACGTACAGCCGACTTCGATGATATAAGAGCCCCTCACGCATGGTGAATGGTGTTGGAGCCTCCTCCTTCGCGTGATCAACTACAAAAGCGTCCTGCCCCTGTAGCACACGAATCTGATCCAATAAAGTCGGGGGCAACGAGGCAGCTGCAAAATGTTCTGGGCGGAGGATCGTGGATCGCCTCTCCCCCTCTGGCTCTGCGGCGTATTCCGGCTTACGAGAGAGAGCATCCGCCTGCCGGTTCTGGGCGCGGGGTATATATTTCAACTTAAAATTGAACCGACTGAAAAACAACGACCACCGCTTCTGCCGTTGAGTCAACTTCCGTGCCGTCTGCAGGTACTCCAGATTACGGTGGTCAGTGCGTACCTCCACCGGATGTGCTGCTCCCTCCAACAAATGCCGCCAAACCTCGAAAGCGGCCTTCACAGCCAACAGCTCCTTCTCCCAAATCGTGTAATTTCGCTTAGGAGCTGTAAGCTGTCTGGAGAAAAAAGCACATGGCAATAATGCTGAGTCCATGTTGCCCACCTGCAGTAACACGGCCCCGACCGCGACGTCCGAGGCATCCGTCTCCACCACAAATGGCGTGCGAAGATCTGGATGCTGCAGGATTGGAGCAGCTGTAAACCGCTCCTTCAACCGCACAAATGCCTGCTTTGCCATGGAAGTCCAACGGAATGGGACCTTGCCCCTCAATAGCTGCGTGATGGGTGTCACCAGGGCCGCAAAGTCCGGAATGAAGCGCCTGTAAAAATTAGCAAATCCCAAAAACCGCTGCACCTCCTTCCGGTTCCGAGGCGGTTGCCAAGAAAGAACCGCCTCTACCTTGGACCGATCCATCTCTACCCCCTTGGCAGAAATACGATACCCCAAAAAGTCCACCTCCTGCAAGTCAAAGGCACACTTGTCCAACTTGGCATACAGCCTATGCTCTCGTAGCCTCTGCAGGACCGCCCGGACATGAGCGTCATGTGCTGTCTGATTCGGGGAATAAATAAGAAAATCGTCCAAATAAATAATAACAAATCTGTCCAAATAATCTCTGAAAACGTCATTAACAAAATGCTGAAAAATAGCGGGAGCATTACAAAGCCCGAAAGACATGACGGTATACTCGTAATGACCATATCTGGTCAGAAAGGCCGTCTTCCATTCGTCCCCCTCCCTTACCCGCACCAAATTGTACGCCCCCCTGAGATCCAATTTGGTGAAACACTTGGCCCGCTGCAAGCGCTCTAACAGTTCTGGGATCAGCGGTAAGGGATACCGGTTACGCACTGTGATGCGATTTAGCCCTCTATAGTCATTGCATAAGCGCAGCTCCCCCGACTTCTTACGGACAAAGAACACGGGGGCGCCCGCCGGCGACTTGGAAGGTCGAATAAAGCCTTTCCGTAGATTCTTCTCTAAAAAGTCCCGCAGTACTGCCAATTCTGGCTCAGAGAGAGAGTAGAGACGCCCCGCCGGTATAGAGGCCCCAGGTACTAAATCAATAGCGCAGTCATACACCCTATGTGGTGGGAGTCTATCGGCTTCCTTCTCATCAAACACGTCTGCGAACTCACTGTATTTCGCGGGAAGGGTTACACAATCTGTTGCAGAGTCTTTGACCACGGCAGCCGGCACCCGCTCCGGCCAGCAGTGATCTTGGCAATATGGGGAAGCAAAAAGCACTTCCCGCCTCCCCCAAGAAATATGCGGATCATGCTGGGTTAACCACGGCATTCCCAAAACTACTGGAAAGTGCGAAATTGCCGTCACATAGAACCGCAACCGTTCCACATGCCCTTGGATTTCCAGCGTAAGTAAAACTGTCTGGTGCGTCACTGGACCAGACTTCAAAAGCCGCCCATCAATAGTTTCCACCGACCTTGGCTCCGCCAATGGTTGTAACGAAATCTGCTGCTGGCGAGCAAAATCTGAGTCCATAAAGTTGCTAGACGCACCAGAATCAACCATGGCTCCCACGAAAAACACCTGGGCATGATCCACCCCAAGTGTGGCAGGCACCAGCAACGGGTCCTTACGGGGTTCCGATGGAGACAAGGAAGCACCTGCCCCGCCTTCTCCCAGACTAGCGAACCCTTCTATGCCTGGGATGACCCGTTTTCCGACGGGGAAGCCTTTTGTCCCTTGGCCGGGCAAGAACGAGCAAAATGCCCCCCAAGTCCACAGTACAAACACAAACCCTCCGCTCTCCTGCGTTGCTTCTCCATCATTGACAAGCGGGCCCGGGCGCCTCCAAGCTGCATGGGCTCCTCCCCCATGCCAGGAGAAAAACCTGCCGACGATGTTGATGTTGCTACTGGAACCGGTTCCCCACTCCCCAGAGACACTCCTCTCCGGGCCTGACGACGTGCCGTCAGCCGAGCGTCCATCCTGGTCGCCTGTTCGATGAGTAGGGCAAGCGATTCCGGAGGTGCTGATCGGGCCAACTCATCCAACACCCCATCTGACAACCCATAGCGGAATTGTGACTGGAGCGCACTGTCATTCCACTGCAAGTCTTGAGCTATGAGCCGAAAATTCGTGGCGTACTCTGCCACAGATCCCTTCCCCTGACGCAGGTCTCGAATGCGCTGCTCCGCTGTCTCAGCCTTGACGGGATCTCCCCAGGTAGCTGTCATCTCTTTCATGAAATTGTCCAAATTGTCCAGCAGGGGGCTATCCTGATTCAAATACGGCGTCACCCATTTGCTAGCAGACCCAGACAATAAGGAAACCATAAAAGCTACCTTTAGGGAATCATTCACAAAATCCTCCGGCCTGATCTTAAAATGCAGTTTGCAATTAGCAATGAAACTGTCCAGCATGCCCCTGTCACCAGCAAATTTCTCTGGTAATGCAGCAAAACATTTACTCTTTCGTGGAGGAAGAGGAGGAGGAGGCCTGCTGGCTGTTTGAGCAACTTGGGCGTGGAGCGTTGTAACTAATTGCGTCAGGTGTGCCACCTGCTCTGTTAGCTGTTTTTGTTGTTCTAAGAAACCCTCCATGTCCAACTGCCGGTCCGTTTGGCCAGAGATTAATCTGTCCGGGAAAGCTGCCAATAGACCAGCTAATTGAACAGAGATACAGACGTGGGCAGCGTGCCCAGACAAACTCCAAGAATTCAGCCACAAACTCAGCAACACACGCTGGAATTTGTCTTTATCTGTGCTGTGAAATAACACAGTTCCCTCTTTAATGTCAGAGTATAAGACGTTTAAACATAAGCAAAGTCCAGTTCAGTTCCAAAAGTCAAGGGCTTACGAGAGGTAGAGAGAGTCCAAAAGCAATCCAGAGGTCCAGGGATAGGAGCAGGTCACGAATTCCAAGCCGGTCCAAAGTTCAATCAGGATACAAGGTCAACACAAGCCGAAACAGGAAGCAAGAGCTTTCGCCAGGATGCTCAGTTAATCTCTGGCAAGTTCTTGTTGCTTCCCAGCTCTCTAAATACCCCTCCCTGGCAGCTACAGGTGTTCCCTATTGAGTTGGCGTCTAGTATAAATACGCAGAGATCTGCGCCGGGCCTCCTTTTCCGCCCTATGATGTCTAAACAACTGTGCAGGTAAGTTTGTTGTTTCTCCCTCTGTGTCTTCTGAATTGGCCAAGCTCCCTGCTGGTTTAATCACCGGCACACTGGTACTTGGCTCTGCTTCCCCTTCATTCTCTGAGTTGGCCCCACTCCCAGCTGGCACCAGTTCAGCAGCCGTGACACTAGCCTCTGCCTGTACAGGTTCTGTTTCCTCCTCCTCTGAGTCCATCCCCAGCAACTCCTCAGAGGGCCTAACAGCAGTCCATCTCCATGCCTCCGTATACCTGTGAAATTGCAGTTAAAGAGAAACATTTTTTAAAAATTGAGTAATGTGTTCATCCTCAGTGCAGGCACTACGACGGGAGAGGGTGGCGGCTCGCCTCCGCACTGGCAAAATTGTCTAGGGGGTGCAGCAACAGGGTGCTAGGGGGGATTGCACCCCATGAAGTTCCAAAGCCCACATCAGTGCTCCTTTTGGTGGGTACTACCCTGGAAGAGTGGACTGGTCCATGAAGTCACGAAGAGTCAGAAGCAACTGAACGAATAAACAACAACAACCCTGGAAGAGTGCAAATACAGGCTGTCAGATAACAAGGCGCCAGCGCAACCTCGTATAAACACCTCCCAGATAATACCATTACATCAATTCACACACTCTTCCTCCTGCTTCATTTGTGCTGCAGTAAACTCTCCCATTGGTCTGTCTCAGAGCGTTGTTGCTCTTCCAATGCCCACCCCCAGGCTTTTTTTCTTCTTCTTCTTTGTGCGGTCATCACGTGCCTATTGTTAGTGGGATCAGCAAGCAGGGATGGGTGGGAGAACTTTGTGCTAAAACTGTGGAAGGATGCAGTGGATCAAGAACTTTCACATGTCCTTGAAGTACCCTATTCGAGTTCATTGGGGAACTAACCTCTCTTCTCCCAAGACAACACACAGCGATGAGGGAGCCTGTTGGGGTAGTTAAAAGAGCTGCGATCGCTCTCTGGAAGCTGGCGAACCGTGGATTCTACAAGACTGCCACAGAACAGTTTGGAGCTGGATGATCCACAATAGCTGAGATTTCGGAGAGGTACGTCTGGCAATGGAGCACATCCTACTTAGGCGCTGTGGTGGAGCTGCTGTGTTATGTGGGATAAGATTAACAAACTACAAATCTTCCTCCACAGGCTGAAAAATATGACACAAACTCCAAACATCTTATGAAGTTCACAGTGAACACTGTTCAGGGTCACCCTAGAAACTTGGCAAAAGGAAGTAATTAAGCGTCCCTGAAATTCCATGCGTGTGTAAATTATGTTTATTAAATCAGGATAATAATGTTGTGTATGAAAACGGTCCGGAAACTTCAGCCACAGCGAGACCTAAGGTTTATCCTGGGATCATCCAGGGTTCGCCCCTGCCTGAGCACTGGATCCCCTGTGTGTCATCTAGATGAACAGGTTTGACCCCTGGACGATCCAGGGATAAACCTTAGGTCTAGCTACAGCCTTCAACTGGTACAAAACAGGGCAGCACGGTTACTAACAGGGACTGGCCAACGAGATCATATCACGCCAGTCCTCTTCCAGCTTCATTGGCTGCCAGTCCAGGTCCAGGCCCGATTCAAAGTGCTGGTATTAACATTTAAAGCCCTATACAGCTTGGGGCCAGGCTATCTGAAGGAACGCCTCCTCCCATATGTACAGTAACTGCCCGGGCCCTAAGGTCATCCTCAGGGGTCCTTCTCCATGGCCCCTCCCAAAGGAAGAGAGGCAGTTGGCTATCAGGAGGAGGGCCTTCTCTGGTGTGGCACCCCGGCTGTGGAATGAGCTCCCTAAGGAAGTTCGCCTGGCACCTACACTATATTCTTTCAGACGCAAGGTGAAGACCTTTTTATTCTCTCAGTATTTTAGCCGTTTACAAATTTAATTTTAACTTTGCTGTTTTAAATTTCTATTTTCAAATTTTATTTCTGCACTACTGCTGATTTTATTCTGGTTGTATTCCTATATTGTATTTTATATCATGTTTTTATACTGTTTGTTTTATATTTTGAATGGTTTTTAATTGTGTGTGTGAACCGCCCAGAGAGCTTCGGCTATTGGGCGGTATAAAAATGAAATAAATAATAATTTTTTTTTAAAAAAAAATGCATTCTGTTCCATTTTCGACAAGTGTACTGGCCTTGGCTAGATTTTTCTTGATGGTTCTTTTCTTTGCTTATAAAAAGCAATTATCTATCCTGTTTCACATAGGGCCAAGGCAAGTCAGTGAGCCCTAGCGAAGGTTTCAAGGCAGTCCAGATCTGAGCTGGCAGAATCCAAACAGAGAACGAGGTAGCCAGGCAGGGTCAAATTCACAGGCTCAAGCTCTTCTTTGGCAACAGATCAAGGTTGTTAAAGACTTTTGTGGATGGGGTCCATCTATGAACTACTGACTTTTGAAGGACTTCTTGAAGGGAGAATGTGGCATTATCCACATCTCTATTCCCTTAGGTGTGTCTGGTTGAATATGTTTAGAGAGTGTGGAATGTTGGACTGAGTGGGTGTGGCTGGTCAAGCTGTGGAAAGTGGGGAGAAGTATATATATGGGGGAGCTGAGTGGTCTGAGGTGTTCGGTTGGTGATTGGGTTTAGAGGGTTGGTGATTGTGTTTAACTGAGTGGTTTCTTGTCAGAAGTTGTGTGAGGAGTGAGTGAAAATAAGATCATAGGGACTAAGGATTGTTCTTATTAGATTGGTTACTACCAGTATTATTAAGAATAGGCAGGATTGGAATATAGAATCATAGAATAGCAGAGTTGGAAGGGACCTACAAGGCCATCAAGTCCAACTCCCTGCTCAATGCAGGAATCCACCCTAAAGCATCCCTGGCAGATGGTTGTCCAGCTGCCTCTTGAAGGCCTCTAGTGTGGGAGAGCCCACAACCTCCCTAGGTAATTGATTCCATTGTTGTACTGCTCTAATAGTCAGGAAGTTTTTCCTGATGTCCATCTGGAATCTGGCTTCCTTTAACTTGAGCCCGTTATTCCGTGTCCTGCACTATGGGAGGATCAGGAAGAGATCCTGGCCCTCCTCTGTGTGACAACCTTTTAAGTATTTGAAGAGTGCTCTCATGTCTCCCCTCAATCTTCTCTTCTATAATTCAAAGGAACTAAGAACTGTATACTACAATAAATATTTTCTTTATTTTGGAACCATAAAACCACGTGTCAGTTTGGCTGTATCTCCTGCTCTATAAGTTTATAAATAAACACTTTACATTAAACCTACAGCCTGCTATATTCACAGAAAAGCCTTTTCCAAACCTCCTTACCTTTTCCCTCTGCTATAAGGGAAAGGTTATACTTTTCTTTTTACCCCTTCCTCAGGTATTTAAGTGGTGGTACTTAGCCTGAGGGAGGTGTGCGCGTCAAAACCTTGTGTGTGAGGTGGTGGCGTCGCAGAGAACATAAGTGACAGTGCTGGATCTAGGAGTTTCTCCAAACGACATGCCTGCTCTATCGGGGTAAAGACACCGAGAACAGGGTATGGACCTAATTCCTGAATGACTTGTTATAATGTCTCCCGACCCAAGAGGGCTGCTTAAGAAAGGGCTGTGCAACTTCCTCCTTCATGGCCTTTCAGCAAGAAGCATTAACCTGCCCCCTTCAGCCTGCTGTTAATAAATAAGTGCTCTGCCTTGGAAGAATAATTTTTATATATTCATGCATGGATGTTGAGTAATGCTGGGGTTAGACAGGAAAGAATTTGGTTGTGAAATAACAATCACATATTAAAATTTAAGGGGCATTCCAAAACAACAGCAAAGCACATTCTGCAATCCTTAATTCTCAAATTTATTTTAATTGCTAGTTGCATTAAAGAAAAAAGGTATGCACCACAATACTAGTTACCTTATGGGAGACTTTGAAGCTAGAATATATTGGTGATGCTCCTGAATATATTGTTTGATGGACAGGCCTTTCATTTTCCACCCACCAAGCAGCTCACTATCAGAAGTAAAAGTCTGACTATTGTTTCCATTGAACATGAATGCATTAACTAATGTATTATTTCAGCAGGAGTAGGAAGACACATGAGGTCCTGCTCCCTTCCTTTTTACTTTAATCAGCTTGTTCCCAGGGCCGGCACTACCATTAGGCCAACTAGGCAGCCGCCTAGGGCGCAGACCTCAGAGGGGCACAGTACTGCCCTTTAAGGGTCACAGTTTTATACAAATTAGCTGTTTTAAGAAAAAATATAGTAAAAGGAAAATATAATAGTTCAGAAACTCTTCTTGAACAGCTGAATCGAAGTTGGCAATTGTGTGTGTATGTGTGTGTACAAGTAGCTCACCTTGCCTAGGGCGCAAAATAGTCTTACATCAACCCTGTTTGTTCCCTGTCTCAAGATCAAAGCCACTTCCACCAACTGTAGTGTCAATTTCCCCTTAATTTTGCTCAATCTTGTGGAGGCTTCAACAGTGTTGCTTTTTTCATATGATAAGTGTGGAGGAAGCGGATTCAAGGCTTCCCCCATTTATTTCCCCATGAAAACGCTCAATGTTTTCCCACAAAGTGGGAAGGAAGGTCCAGGTCTTTCCATCTCTAGCTTCAACTCATATTATCTGCTTCTGAAAGCCACTTCAAACAATCGCCAACACACTTAGGCTGCAATCCTATCCTTCCCTGAGAGTGTGAGTGATTGGGAGTCTCATTGAAGTCAATGGGACCTATGTCCAAGTGAAAATAACAGGATCACATTGTTACCCTGATATTCCTTATACAGGTTGCATTAGGGAGAGGACATAGCATAGCGGTACAGGCTGTGCATGCAGAAGGTCCCAGGTTCAATCCTCAGAATCTCCATATAGGTCTAGAAAAGAATCCTGCCTAGAACCCTGGAGAGCTGTTGCCAGTCAGTGGCCATTGACAAGACTCAGAGATAGGTGAGCCAATGGTTTGGCTCAGTGCAAGAATTGTCTATGTTCGTATGTTACATGCAATCCTATAGATGTTGACTGTTGCATTCAATGTGATATACTCCCAGGTAAGTGTATCTAGGATTATAGCCTTAAAATAACATCTTTCCTCACCCTTTCTTCACATGTCAGAAAACCCTTATTCTTTGGCTATAGATACCTTTATATGTTCCTTCGATGTGGATCAAACCATGCCATCAAATGATTGATACTATCCAAAAGTCTTAAACATTGTCCATCCTAGCAACTACACTAATATCTGGCCTCTATGATATAATCAGACACTTCAAAATTAGGGCTGTGATCTGCTTCTCTTCGGTTTGGAGAAGCAATAGCGAAGCGAGGTGCTTTGCCTCCGTTATAGGTGGAGGAGAAGCGAGTCGGGGGGGGGGGGCTAGCAAAGCATTGTGAAGAGAAGCGGCCACAAGCGAATCGATTCACTTTTCGCAAAGCGCTCCACCCGCCATTTTGGATATTTTTCTCAAAGGATTGCATTGCGGAAAAGATTAGTGGATAACTTTTTTGTTTTGAAACCTACATGCGTGAAACTTGCTGTGCTTAAAGAGTGGTGGTTGGGGGTCATTTGTGGAGATGTTCTGACTTTGTCATCCTGCAGTTTGCTTGCTATTACTTTGTTTAGAATGTTAAAAGTGAGAGGGGGATAAGGGTTTTTTAAGCGATGACAGGCAGATTCAACTCCTAATCGTGATGAGAAGTGATCACCTCATGTGAAGCATCCTCCAATCCCAATGTTGGAGGGGGGACTAAGGCTGAGCCACCCTGAGACCCTTTTCCTTTCTGTGTCTTTATGGGGTTGGTCTTAGTGGAGAGAGGACGTAGTTCTGTGCTGCAGCTGTGTTTTGGAGGAGTTATTTATATAACTATAAATATATAGTTATATATTTAGCTTGGGTTGTGTCTTGTGTGTTTGTTTGTGACTGTGTGCTTCGTTTGCTCTGTGTTTTTCCTTTACTTTGATTTATATAAACTTTAAATTTTTCATTTTTGGAGTGTTTGGTTGGTTTCCCAACCCCAACCCCTCCCCCCCGTTCTGTGACTGTGTTTCATCTTCCTTCTTTCTTCTATATAAAAAAACTACAAAAATACCCCCAAAAATGTATCCTCTCTTTCTTCTGTCTCTTACTCTCTCTCTCTCTCTCTCTCTCTCTCTCTCTCTCTCTCTCTCTCTGTGTGTGTGTGTGTGTATGTGTGTGTGTTTCTTTAGACTGTGTGTTATTGTGTGAGTGTGTTTGCCGTGCACTGCTTGGTAAGTGCAAAAAGCAAATAAAGTTTGACCATTCAAATCCAGTTTGAGCAAAGCATACACACTTGTCCCATTTCCCCAAATAATAAATACATTTATTATTACTATTATTACTATAATTATTATTATTTATAATCATCATGATTGACTTTCAACTGGGCATGAAGGTGGATACATGGTTAAGCTCTCATGGTGCTGATTTTGAGGGTCCTAACATGAAAACTGACGGAGTTCTAGCATGGGACTTGAATTGGGGTGAGTTAAAAGGGGGGAAATCACCAAAAATCAGGGGATGATGGGATTTGCTTGAAACTTGCCATGAATGTGGATCTAGTTGGCATCTGTGAGGATGCCCACATCCAAGTTTGTATCTATAAAAATGTCAGAGTAAATCCCATTTCTGAAAATGGGTTGTAGGATTTTCAAAAATTCCCAAAAAAATCAGTAGAGGCTCAGATTGACTTCCAACTGGGCATGAAGGTGGATACATGGTTAAGCTCTCATGGTGCTGATTTTGAGGTCTCTAACATGAAAACTGACGGAGTTCTAGCATGGGACTTGAATTGGGGTGAGTTAAAAATTGCCAAAAATCAGGGGATGATGGGATTTGCTTGAAGCTTGCCATGAATGTGGATCTAGATGGCATCTGTGAGGATGCCCACTTTCAAGTTTGTATCTGTAAAAATGTCAGAGTAAATCCCATTTCTGAAAATGGGGTGTCGGATATTCAAAAATTCCCTGAAAATCAGGAGATGCTTGGATTTGCTTGAGGCTTGGTATGAGTGTATATACATGTATAAGCTCTCATGGTGCCTATTTTGAGGTTTCTAACATTAACAGAAAAAGAGTTATAGGTGTTTGGATTTCAATGCAAGCCTATGGGGGGAAATGGAGCTCCGATTCGGATCCAGAGCTCCGCAGCGAAGTGAAGCGGACCACTGGCGAATTGGGAGCAGACCCAATCCAGAAGTTGCTTATCAGGATCTGAAGCGGATCCAGGGGGGGAGTCCGTGCACACCCCTATTCAAAATCCTTTGATGGGTGGAATGACCCTATCTGCTCAAAAATGATCAGCTGTTTTGGCACGATCAGATATATATGCACAATCAGATACATAATTATGACATTTAAAATATCTATGATTTAAACATAATCCATAGCTGTTAAGATTAGCATATTTAGTTTGTCTCATTTCATAATTTACTTTGGAAATTGTATACACATTTATAAATAATGCACCCTATGGGTTACACAATATGAAAAATAATTCATATTAAGCATCTTTTATAGTTAAGCCACAACATTCTTCCCACATGTTTGATATTGACCAGGAAAGTACAAGGTGAAATATGAAGTCTCACAGGTAAGTAATCTATACTTCTACATTTATTACTTTGGCTATATGTTTTCATTGTCTGAATATTTCAGGACATGGCAAGCACTGTCTGCAGAGCAATAATTGAGATACTGTTAGCTAATCTGCAGAGCTCCAGAAAGAATCTGAACTCTAGACTCTATGCAGGTAATATCCTTAGTTCATCTTTTGTTAACTTAGCATTTTATTTGTATTTTCCTCAGGAGTGTTTTATTCTCCTTTGTTCATTATTTTATAGCTTTGTTTCCTAGATCAACATGGGATGAGAGTGATATAGAGCATGGCCAGAAAAACAATAACATTGCATAGTCACTTCCTTCATATGGTTTGACTGATGAAGCATTAAAATGAATATCATTTGTCAATTAATGAATATTATTTTTAGTGACATAACCTGTTTTCTTTCTGCAACAATTGGGTTAATTATATGCCCATGTAGGGCTCCATCATACCAGCGTTTTATGGCACTTTCGTCCTGCCTTGTTTACCATTTTGCCCCGTGACCCTCAAACGTCGTTGTCCCTGTCCTGCAGTCATCTTGCCTCTTTCCCTCCATTTTCCATGTTTTTCTGGGGCGGGGAAAGTGCAGTATTTTTTCTCCATGCGGGATAGAACTGCCTTCCATCCTTGCCTATTGCCATCCTCGCACTATGTCACGGAACGTCCCTTCATGGGGGCATGTGCATTGCAGGGCAGTCCTGATGAAAGAGGAAGGTAGGGACTTCTGATCAAATGGACTTTTACTGTTTCAACCCAACTCTCGTTGCTCTATCCTCTTCCCATTTCAACTTCCCACTTTTTTGCCCACTGTACAAGTTGCCCAACCAATGAAATGCTAAATTGCTAAACTTTTGACAACAAAACCAGAGAGGGTGGGGAGAGGCACCCACGTCCATCAGAATGTCCATCAATCACAAGAACCAATGAATTGAAGGGGGAAGGAGAAGGGCAGCGATACCAGGAAGTGCAAGCCAGCGTGGTGAAAAGGTAAACAAGGTGAAATAGCACAATAGCACGTGAAAGTGACCAGCGCTTGATGCACTAATGAAATGGAGGTGGAAATCATGGGTGACTACCAGGAAAATAAAGTAGATGTGATGGAGCTCTTAAAAAGAAGTAACTGGGATCAAGCTTTTTTTTTAATTGTCCTTTCGAATTGTGTATATGATATATTACTGAATTATCTTTCATACTGTGTAGCCCATAGGGTGCATTATTTATAAATGTGTATACAGTATCTAGCTATAATTATTTGAATTTCTAGCATTAATACAGTTTGGCAATTAATGTACAATGTTCTAATTTGTTTGTTCGTTGCATTCTCCTTGTGAGGGTTCCTCCTGAGTATTTTTTGTTAATTTATTTTGGAAGCATAATGAAGTATTTTGCATTCTTTCCTTTACAAAAATTGGATGGGGACTTATTGAGGTGCACAATGTGTCCCCCCCCCCCGCCTTTATTCTGATTTTTTCTTACTGAATGTAATGAACTTGATTCAAGCTAATGCACTGCTCTGTTTTGCTGTGTCATGCTAACACTTTAAAGTTCAGGTTAATCTTGTCACCAAAGTCCAGAACTTCTGAATCTCATTTAAGACTTCATAGAAGGGTTGCCTGCCACCAATTTATTTTCAAAAGTTGAGCACTTTGAGTTGAATGGGTCTATGCATGTGAAGAGTTCTTTCCCCAAGCAATCCTTCTTTTTTTTTTTTTTTTAAGGTAGAGTAACCCTGATTATGGGCCAAATCCTGTCATTTTAGGAAGAGAATGTGTCTGTGACTCCAGAGACTTGATATGTCCTAGGATCCAGTAATCAAATACCAAAAGGGAGGCACCCAAACCAGAAAGAATACAAAAAGAGGAACACATTCTCAGAGGCGCAAATGTGCAAAGTTTAATATAGCCCAACCCATTTTGGAATAAGCTCTTCCTTCAGGGGCAATCTTGTGCATCCAAACACTGAAAACAAGCTAAGCCAGCTTACAGAGGAGCTGCTGTTTCTCTTGCACCTCCAGGGAAACTGCTGTATTAAATTTTCATCCATTCGCACCTTTGAGAACTTGTTTTTCTTTCTGCATTCTTTCTAGCCTAGCACACTCTCAAGCAGTGGTAGCCTTAATGGTACTACACTGGCTGAGAGGTAGCCTGCAATGGGATCACACACAGTTCCTTGATTGTGAAGTTGTCTTGAGCTCCACTGTTTGGCTTGTGCCTCTTATTAAGGGTGATGTAGATGTGAATATAGATGTAGATATGGTGTGTTTTCATGTGCTTTTTAATCTAGTGAGCCACCTGCTTGGGGCAGTGCAACCTGAAAGGTAGTTTAAGAGAGTAATTTCGTTTCAACACACCAGTCATCTGAACTTGCCCCAAACATAGGGTGACCCTATGAAAAGGAGGACAGGGCTCCTGTATCTTTAACAGTTGTATTGAAAATGGAATTTCAGCAGGTGTCATTTGTATATATGGAGAACCTGGTGAAATTTCCTCTACATCACAACAGTTAAAGCTGCAGGTGCCCTGCCCTCTGTTAAATCTGGTCACTCTAGTATAGCTCCTGCACCTTTAACTGTTGTGATGAAGAGGGAATTTCACCAGGTTATCCATATATACAAATGACAGCTGCTGAAATTCCCTTTTCTAGGCAACTGTTAAAAGATACAAGAGCCCTGTCCTCCTTTTCATATGGTCACCCTACCCAAACATGAACAGGAGTGACTTCCCCACCACCCCCCGAAAAAGTCCACACATTGCTGAACTTGCAATTGCATTTTAAAAAAACCACCCTGCATATTTTTGAAAAGTGCATGCCTTGACATATATAAAGGTGCATTTTCATGCTTTAGTTGATGGGGGGGGGGGGAAGTGTACAGCTTTTGAAAAATGCAATCAGAAATGCATCTTTTTCTATTTCAAAATGCAAACGTTTCTGATTCAAATGAATAAAAAATGGGAGTGAGCTGAGCAGCACCATGAACACGATGCACCTGAAGAGAACAATGAAACTACTATAGCCCTGAAACTGAAGGACGCCTTTTGAATTCCTTAGTGCAGTATTTTGGTGACAACCTTGGGACATATGTTAAAACAATGCCCTTACTAGAAGAAAACACTCTATCTGTGGACCCACCACTGAGGCCTTAGCTAGACCGGGCTTCATTCCGGGGCAAACCCCGGGATCATCCCTGTGCGCCCACATGATGCACAGGGGATCCCGGGATCAAGGAGGGATGATCCCTCCCTTGCTCCAGGATAGAGCCCTTTTTTTTCCGCAGTCCCGGGCTGAGCCTGAGACCGTGGAATGTGTGACCCGTTGCAGCGGTTTGACCCGGCTCCGTGTGATTCCTCATGCAGAGCCAGGAGCTACGCACAGGGCGCAGTGCTCCTAAGGAGCGCTGTACCCATCGGGGGTAGGGTGGGGAAAGCGGGGAAAGTAATTATTTTTTTAAAAAAAACTTACCTTTAGGTGCGCTCCTTCCTCTTTAAAAAATAAATGGCGGGCGCGACATCTCTCCTCCTGAGGTCGTCGCGCCTCACGTCTAAACGGAGGAGGGATCTCATGTTAATCACAATGCGAGATCTTCCCTCCTCCGTCATGGACTATGAGGTAGATCTAGCTAAGGCCTGACTTTGCCAGTGGTAGTAATAGGTAATGGAACCCCAGGAATTTGCATCTCTTACATACTGTCAGGATATAGGCCATATTTGTCTCCTGAAGCCGAACATTCAAATCCTATTTTGCATAATAAATTAAAAGATCAGGACTAGTTGACCAGGACTTAAGAGGTTAAGACAAACTTGAATCCTGTTGCAGTCCTCTTTGACACACTGCTTTATCCTGACACAGACTTTGGGTTTAACTATCCACCTGTTCTTCACTGGAAACTAGAACCTCATCATTATATCCCTCACATAGTGCTTGGCAAAGGACCACCTGGTGGGGTTTGGCATTCTATGGAAGGTTCTATGCTGACCATTAGCTTTGGAGACTGGATGGAATTACCTGGATACACATTTAAAGACTGGGCTGCTACTAAGCGAAGAAATATAAAGTGTGACAGAGTTCTGCTGAAAGAAATTGCTAGCTGCTACAAGCACTGTGTTAAAGTCATGGACTTACAGAAGAACTTCAGAGAAAACACCTATATAACTTATGTATCAAGGCTTTATAGAGAACAAAGACCTAGATGAAATCCAAGTGAGTGCAGATGTTTTGCCACAACATTTGCAACTGGAGGAGTAAGGTAGGCAGACTACACTGATAAAGAGAAACTGTGAGATCAGAGGTTATCAGAGGGCAGCAGATGGCTCTCAGGTGCCATTCTGTTTGTTTGCTGAGAATGTGGCTCTTGCCACTGGAACTTTTGGTGCTCCTGGCTGACTCCAAGTTGAAGGAGAAGACTTCCCCTTTGTTATGGTGATCATATGAAAAGGAGGTCAGGGCTTCTGTATCTTTAACAGTTGCATAGAAAAGGGAATTTCAGCAGCTGTCATTTGTATATATGGAGAACCTGGTGAAATTCCCTCTTCATCACCACAGTTAAAGCTTCAGGAACTATACTAGAGTGACCAGATTTAAAAGAGGGCAGGGCACCTGCAGCTTTAACTGTTGTGATGTAGAGGAAATTTCACCAGGTTCTCCATATATACAAATGACACCTGCTGAAATTCCATTTTCAATACAACTGTTAAAGATACAGAAGCCCTGTCCTCCTTTTCATATGGTCACCCTACCTTGGTGCTGCATTCCATATCTGATTTTGGAGCTACCATAGACAAATTAATATTACGTGGGAAAGCAGACCCTGTCTTAATCACAGGTGGTGGACTCACAGCAGCTGATGCACTTCCGTGCGCTTATAACAATAACATCCCTATAATCCATGCATTTCGAAGGAGAGTTACTGACCCAAGTTTAATTTTCAAACAGCTGCGTAAAAAGCTTTACCTGGAATACCATAAGGTCTACCATATGATGTGTACTCAGTCAGTTACTACGGACTATAATTTGCATCCTGCTTATACCAGTTTTCCTGAACATCAGGTAGTTTCATTTCAGCCAGATATGAAGTGCGTCCTTCAGAGGGCCTCTGGATTGAAGAAGATCTTAAAGTTCTCTGTAGCCTTAGTATTAATAAGTTCTCATCCTAACCTATGCTTCCTAAAGGACCAAGGCTAGGGTATAGGCCATCATCCAGATGAACCAATTACGTGTAGGGGTAACCCTACTGAAATCGACCCATATAGCTATGAGTGCACAAACAAGCCTAATCTTTTTGCAGTCGGTCCGCTGGTTGGAGACAATTTTGTACGCTTTTTAAAAGGAGGGGCACTGGGTATTACATGACATTAGGTTACAAACCCAAAGAACCACCATCAACTGATAGTTGAAAGAGAAGGAGATGGAGTGCCCTAAAGCAACAGCCATAGACATCACTCTTAAGGAACGACAGGCATATGCTAATAAGTGTCCCATTAACATCTCAAGTTATTGAGCGCCCTGTTTTTGTTATACATACCAGTTCTTCATGCTTGCACTGCCTCATAGAGGAGGAGGATACTGCAGTGTTCCAGCCTTTGCAAAATATATAATATGCTTCCAGTTAAAACAACAGTAAATCATGGGTGGGGTGGGGGAATGGGAGTGAGCCAAACTGAACCTGGAAGTGACATTTGGAGAATTTTGGCGAACTTAAACATCCCTGGCTTTTATTTCTAGCAATCCTATGGGTTGCTGTCAATAGACAGGGAGCTCCGAGATTGTACTCCTCTGTCAGGCAGGGTGGGAGGATGGTGGAGGTGATTCTGGCTCCTGTTTGTACTTTTAAAAATGACAACAATTTCAGCTAGATGGGCCTCAGAGCCTGTCTAGCTGACATACCAGCGCTGGGCAGGGACAGCAACAGAAAGGCTGTTGAAACCTGTGGATCCTGGCCTCTCCTCTCCTCTCCTCTCCTCTCCCCTCCATCCCAAGCTCCTTTGCAGTCTGTTGTGACCCTGCAGGTGCTTTTGACAGCAGCTGCAACTAGAGGGGAGAGGAAACAAAGCAGCCTTGGATTCTTCACAAGATTGTAGGAGCATCTACAGCCTCGGGGTGTGTGGGGGAGGAGGAATCCTGCATATCTTATGAATATCCCAGGGACCATAGGATTGCTCTGTTGAAAGCTTTAAAATAAATCAGCACCACAAATGTACATTAACCTTCATAGGATGCAACATTCATAGAATACACATGCATTTTTTCCCTCCTGTCTTTCTATTTCATTTTTCTTTCTGACAAGTCCAAGCCTCCCCACCACCCACCCACCCATCCATAGTTTTCTTAACTGCAGCTTATTTTCTTGTTCTGTACAAGTCAGGTTGTAAGAGACAAGTGCAATTGATTGACATATGGGATAAGGAGAAAGAGCTTGGTGGACTCTTTGTCAAAAGTCCCTGACACCTGCATTTGAGAACGCTGTGTTCAAACAAAGGTGTGTAACCTTGTGACCTTCCAGATGTTGATGGACTACAACTCCCATCATCCCTTGCCATTGGCTATGCCAGGTAGGGGTGATGGGAGTTATAGTCCAACAACTTCTAGGGAGCTACAAGTTGCCCACCTCTGTATTAAAGCCATGTTAAGAACAGAATAAACTTTGGTTTCTGTAAGTATTATTATCCAATTTCCCCTGCTGTTTATGTTAATTTTCTCAATTACCTTTCTCTTTCTCTTCTGTTGACCTTCCCTGTGCTGAGAGTATTTTATAGAGCAGCATTGGGCAACATGTTTTGGCCTACAACTCCCATCAATCCTAGACAGCTTGGGAGCATGGCAGTTGTAGGCCATAACATTTGGAAAGGTATAAGTTGCCCACCTCTGCTATAGAAATAGGCCTCCACAAGTAAAGAGAGGCACTCTTTGAGAAAGAAATCCAGACCTGAATAAGTACAGGATCAGAGCAAGCCGAATTATTTTGATCAGAGGTGATGAGCTGTTTATGTCTTTATTCACATCAGTTATGAAAAAAACCATTTATTTCTTAATCATCGTTAAGAAAATATTAGAGAGCATAGGCGTGCACAAGGGGTGTGCTAGGTGTGCCCAGCCAAACCCTAATGTCTCAAGCAATAAGTGCCAAATTGGGGGGGGCATTGAGTGGGGATCTAGATGGAGGTCCAGACACAGCGGCAACAGTCCTTAGGCTGTCCTCTGGCCACTCCACCACCATGCCGAAGAACTGCTGCCACTGAGAAAGCACCATTGCTCCTGGCAGCAGGAGCAAAAAGGAATCACTTCGATGGGAGCCTCTTTGCTGGGAGCTGTGCTTCAAAGAGACCAGGAGGAGCCCCCCCCCAAAGGCTAATATTGCCTCATAAGCCCCTCCCCTGGCCAATGTCACCACAAAGTCCTACCAATGCTAGGCCTTGAGAAACATCTCCTCATTCCCCGCCCACCCTGCAACGGCCCTACCATGGTCAGGCAACCCGAACGTGGAGTAGAGCATCAGTGTCTACAGTGTCTAATAAATAAAGGAATAAAAATAATTTCCTCTATGACTGAGTATTCAATAAATGTTTGCCTTGGTAAAAAAAAATCTCTGGGTGTACACCCTAATGAAATGTGCTTCGCATGCCTATGTTAGAGAGATCCAGCAAGGTGTATGTAAGCCTTCTAGAATGCAAAGCAGTTTCACCATGTAAGGCAGCAGGTCGCAGTGGGTGTGTTTCTTCCTAACCTCCTGCTCTCGTTTTAAGAAATGCAGCAGCTCCTGCTACATTCTGTTCTTCCTGTGTTTATACCACTAAAACAGAACTCCAAGTAACAGGGAAAGTTCAGCAAAGTGAGGAGCAGAAGAACATAGGCTGACAGGCATTACCCAGAGGACCTTCTCTTCTGCTGATCCCAGACTGTGGAATTGCCTGCCGGAGAAGATTCGTCAACTTAACAGCCTTTTAGCATTTAAGAAGGCTGTAAAGACTGATCTCTTCCGGCAGGCCTATCCAGTGGAATTTTAGGATGCTTTTAGGGTGTGTGTGTGTGTGTGTTTAGGAAGTTTTAACAATGTATACTGTTTTTAATCAGTATTTTACGTATTTTTTAATTACTGTTGTTCCCCTCCTTGATCAGGATGGAGAGGCGGGCAAGAAATAAAATTATTATTATTATTATTATTATTATTATTATTATTATCATCATCATCATCATCATTATTATCATAGGAAAGGGAGGTCTCTGTGCAAGCGGTAGTGAATCCGCGTGTTGTTCTGGTTATAGTTCTGTGTTTACAAAAGTTACAGTACTTATTTATCCATGACACATACAGCTTGGTGGGGTGTACTGACTGGGTAGGTTAAGCTAGAGGCAGGGATTTGCAACTGACAACATCCCAGCTGAATTCAGTACACCCTACTTTGAACTGCCAACCCGCTCACGCCATGCCACCCCCACCCCACCCCACAGAAACCACCCTTCTGTTCCCTACTTTTTGGGCTTAAAGCAGCTCCAAAGGATCAAAGACAGAGGGAGCCAGAGATAGAAAGGAGCACCAGGGAGAGAATTTCTCTCATCTTTCATAGGTGGGAAACTGCTGCGGCAGATAAAAGGGGAAGACAATGGAGGTAAAATGCAGGGAGGGAGGGATTAGCCTCGGAGTAGCGGCTCCCTCACACTTGAAGACACCACAGGATAATAAATCAGTGTGCAGCCAAGTGCAGGTATGTTCTATCCAGACCACAGTTTTTTCTATAGAATGCACCTTCAAATGCACATCTACACCCACACTGAGATGGACATTTAGAGACATCTAAATACACATTATGTCCTATAGATAGATAGATTAACTGATATGCCCGGCATTGCATATCAACTCCCAGCATGCCTTTTGCAACCTCCTTCCGTTCTGCTACCGATGGGGCCTAGTAACTGAGGCAGCCAACCCAGGCACTCTCCCTTCAGGCTCAGGATGGTGAGCCACTTCCAGATGATGGCTGCCACAGCCTGATAAATCTTCCCTCCCAGCCAAGGCTATTGAAACAGAAGAGTGAATGGAGGAATGACTGACAGCTAAGGCTAGAATGGAATGGTGGGCGGAGTTAAGGGCAGTTGGGGAAAGTCAGTTAGTGGGGGCCGAGTTAGGACTGAGAGATAGTGATGCCAGTACTACAGCTCCCAGCATGCCTTTGGCAGCCCTCAGGTGCCCACATCCTCTGAGACAGCGGTCCCCAGCCTTTTTGGCACCAGAGACCGGTTTCGTGGAAGACAATTTTTCCACGGGCTGGGGGGGGTTGAGGGGATGGTTTTGGGAAGCCCTCCCCCGCCCCCCGCCCCTCTCCAGTGTCCTGGCTTTGCTTCAGCTGGGTGGGCGCCCAGCCGAAGCGAAGCTAGGACGCTGGGGCAGGCAGGCGGCTTCAGAACAGCGTACCTGGAAGTCACTCTCCCAGAGCAGCTTCCAACCGGGCGCACCGTTCCAAAGCCACCCCACCCCAAAGTCCTGGCTTCGCTTCAGCTGGGCAGGCAAGATGGCGCCCCGCGCCCAGGTACGCTGGGGTGGGGTGGGGTTAAAGCAGCTCTCCTGCGCAGCCTGGTACCGGTCTGTGGCCCGGGTGTTGGGGACCCCTGCTCTGAGAGGCACTTTCCTCCTCTCATGGCTGATGCTGCTCCTTGACAGAGCATTGAGGAGTAGCTTTGCCAACAAGGAGTTGCAGCCTACCTACATCTGGAGAACCCCATGTTCCCCAGCACTAGGCCTCAATATAAATGGCTCCATCAAAAGGTTTGCTGCCTGATGAAGCCCTCTATAGTTTAAAATATAGAATGTGCAAACTTATTGTGCACCTTCAAATGTTAGAGCAAGGTAGGCAATTGCATGTCCTCCAGATGTTTTGGACTACAACTCCCATCAACCTGGTCATTGGCCATGCTCATGGGAGCATATGGGAGTTGTAGTCCCAAATAACTGGAGGGCATGAGGTTGCCCACCCCTGTATTATAAATCAAAAGCTGTACGAAGGGATTCACCAGGTAACATTCAACTGGACAGCCCAATTGAATGGACAGGAAAAACAGTATTCCTGTGGTTTCTAACCCTGATAGATCATAACTCAGGAATAGAAAGTATAAGGGCTGGCCCTGGACGTAGTGAGATTTTTGTAGCCTTCAGCAATTTTGTTTTGCGTATCTACCCCTAAGCATGGTAACACTAAACTGTGATGACGTCAGGATACATATTAGTCCAGGACCATTATCTGCTCATTCATCCATTCAGAATGCAAGGAGCTGCAAGTCCTCCAGTTTCATTAGCCTGAATAAACATCTCTGGCAAGTGTGTCACAGGAAATGCCTTCATTAAAGGAGGCACATATATGGGTTTTTTTTATCTTGATGTGGGTGTAACAGGTTTCCAGGAAGTAAATGTACCATTTTAAGACTTGAGAGATGATGCATTCTCAAACCAGCTAAGGGAAGAAAGGCCACGGGAAGAATCCAGTCCACGGCACCTATCCCAGTGAGTTAACGTTCAGTCCACACTATGATAGCCATTCCCCCACACAAATAGGTAACTAAGGCTGCAAATCTAAATGACTGATCTGGGAGTAATGGAGTAAATATGCATAGGATTTGGCTAGTATCTTATACACACCTACCTGGGAGCAGTGGAGGCTGGTGGCTCCAATGTCAGTGGGGCAGTGAATCTGCTCTGGGCTTCAATCAGAACCAGTCAGAACTCTAGATGAGCAATGCAAGGTGCTGAACCCAGTTTGGTGTTGTGTTTCAGCACCTTGGATAGCTCTTTGAGAGTTCTGACTGGAGGGGGGGATATTGGTGTCAACAAGTTATCATTGCTTTGTAAAAAGAATGTTCCAGCTGTGTTTCCTAGATGAAGCTTGCAAGTGTGTAAAAGTTAGCAGTGTGTGTGTGTGTGTGTGTGTTGGGAATGCAGTAAAAAGAGAGATGGCACATTCCTTTGTAGGGTACCCTAAGTCTCCTTTGGAAATAGACAGGGACTAATTAAAGCAGCACAATTGAAAGTCTTGCAGGAAGTGTAAAAATTCAAGCCTGAGCTTGCTTTGCATTGTTTCTCAACAAAGTGCCCCGAAACTGTTCCATAACAACAACAAAAGTGAAATATACAGATATCTTTAGTGGTAGTGCTATGGCTTTTGCCAGTTTAGGCTCTGGTGGACAGAACATAGAATAGATCTCCAGACTAGAGGCATTCCAGAGGCAGCTGGACAACCATCTGTCAAGGATGCTTTAAGGTGGATTCCTGCATTGAGCAGGGGGGTTGGACTCGATGGCCTTGCAGGCCCCTTCCAACTCTACGATTCTATGTTTTGAACTACAACTCGCAGAAGCCCTTGCCAGAATGACCAGTGATCAGGAACGCTGGAGGTTGAAGTTCAAAAACTCTAGAGAGCTACTTTTTTGCCCATCCCTGATAGTAGCCTTCCCCAACTTGGTGCCCTCTAGATGTGTTGGACTGCAGCCCCATCATCCCAAGGCACCCTGACATCAGTTTGGAGAAGGGTGAAATTACAGAGAAGGCCTTTGGGGGAAGGTTGCTATTCTTCCTTCAACACAGAAAATTTGAGAGGGATGGGTGGAGTTCTCTGTAGCAGGTTTCTCTCCAGTTCTTATCAGTGCCACACTTACTGTAGCACTATAACATGCATCACTGGGTGTGGCTAAGAACAGGCTCTGAGAGTTATGCCTCCATGATAACAATCAGTTTATCTACCTCTTGGGCCTTTGCTGCTGGAAGGAGCAGGAAAGTCCAGTAGTGGTCTAACTAGAATGTCAGGTAAATTCCTTATCCTACCACAGCTTACTGTACCAGCACTGTCTGAATCAGCCTAAGGATTGACACACACGTTTTCTTTTCTTTTTTTCAGGAGGAAGGGGCAGGCCTTGAATAGACAAGTACAACTTCCTGCAGAAGTGAATGTTACCAGTAGTGTTCTAGGATAGGCATGTGTGAAGACTGTGAACAAGAGTTTCTGGTGTAACCTTTTATACTGTGATGTAATGTTACATTAAGGATGATTTGTGTTAACCTTCTCCCCGCATACCCAAAGCTGAGTATTGGCAAGGGGTGTATTTGTGTGTGTTGCAAAATCAATTGTGCATTTCAATCCCAGATAAGGCTGCCACGTTGTATTTCATTTTCTGGCAATGTTCTTGTCCACTGAACAGCTGCCCGATTGGAACATAGCTGTTAAAGGCACAGAACAACTCTGGAAGAAGAAGAAGAAGGCGAAGGAGAAGGAGAAGGAGAAGGAGATTTACATTTATATACCGCCCCATAGCCGAAGCTCTCTGGGCGGTTTACAAAGATTAAAACACTGAACATTAAAAACCAATATACAAAATTTAAAACCATAAAAACAGATTACATACAATATCCATTTAAAACAACTATTCTGGATCAGTTAAAAACTCAACATATGCTGTTAAATGCCTGGGAGAAAAGTCTTGACCTGGTGCTGAAAAGTTAACAATGTTGGTGCCAGGCAAGCCTCATCACCAAGATTGTTCCACAACTGGGGAGCCACCACTGAAAAGGCTCTCTCCCTTGTTGCCTTCCTCTGAGCTTCCCTTGGAGTAGGCACCCAGAGGACGACCTTAGATGTTGAGCATAGTGTACAGGTAGGTGTTCATGTCGGGAGACACGTTCTGTCAGGTATTGTGGTCCCAAGCCATGTAAGGCTTTATGGGTTAAAACCAGCACCTTGAATCGGGCTCAGAAAGGTACAGGCAGCCAATGCAAGCAGGCCAGAGTTGGTCTTATATGTTCGAACCTTCTGGTTCCTGATATTAATCTGTCCACTGCATTTTGCACAAGCTGCAGCTTCCAAACCGTCTTCAAAGGCAGCCCCACGTAGAGCATGTTGCAGTAATCTAACTTGGAGGTTATCAGAGCATAGACAACTGAAGCCAGGTTATCCTTGTCCAGATAGGGTCATAGCTGGGCCAACAACCAAAGTTGGTAAAAGGCACTCCATGCCACTGAGGCCACCTGAGCTTCAAGCGACAGAGATGGTTCTAGGAGAACAATGGCTACTAGCACTGATGGTTGTGTGCTATCTCCAATATTCAAGGCAGTGAGCCTGTGTGCACCAGTTGCTGGGGGACATGGGCAGGAGAGTGGTGTTGCATCGTGTCCTGCTTTGTTGGTCCCTGGCTGATGGCTAGTTAGCCACTGTGTGAACAGAGTGCTGGATTAGATGGACCCTTGGTCTGATCCAGCATCAAGGCACTTCTTATGTTCTTAACTCCCAAGCTACAAACTTGCTCCTTCAGAGGGAGTGCAACCTCATCCAGATAGGCTAACAAAGCTGAGTCGCCAGCCAAGTCAATGACTTTCTGACCAAACATACTCCATCTTATGTGAAAAGTCAGTAAGAAAAAAAATAAACTTTTCCAAAATTGAGGACGGTGATGGCATTTGGGGACAATTCTGTGCAACAGGGTGTTTCTGTATGAAAAGTGTTCTGAATCCAAAAACCTAGTTTGCCAAAATTTTGGTTTAGTAGTTTGGCACCATCTTAGAAAATAGCTGCCAATTTTCAGATTTTTGATTATTGTGTACAATATCAAACCCATCAAGCCTCTGCATACAAGGATTAATGTGAAATTTCAATATTGTTTCATAAGGAAAAAAGTATGGAGTTTTTTTCCCCTATGGCAACATTTGTTATTACTTTATAAATTCATGAAATCCAAAGCACAGAAATTGAAACTATTTCAATTTTTTATGCTGAATTTCTGCAATGTGATAAATTACTTTGTGCCATTTTAAAAGAGAGTGGTGCACACAATTTCATCCTACAAATGAGTCAAATCTTTCTTTTTATTTCTCTTTCATTCTGTCTATTTTATCCTCAATAAATTCCAAGTAGATGTCATCAAGCAATCAGACAAGAGCTTCCATCAGAGTCATAGAATCATAGAATCATAGAATAGCAGAGTTGGAAGGGGCCTACAAGGCCATCGAGTCCAACCCCCTGCTCAATGCAGGAATCCACCCTAAAGCATCCCTGACAGATGGTTGTCCAGCTGCCTCTTGAATGCCTCTAGTGTGGGAGAGCCCACAACCTCCCTAGGTAGCTGATTCCACTGTCGCACTGCTCTAACAGTCAGGAAGTTTTTCCTGATGTCCAGCCGGAATCTGGCTTCCTTTAACTTGAGCCCGTTATTCCGTGTCCTGCACTCTGGGAGAATCGAGAAGAGATCCTGGCCCTCCTCTGTGTGACAACCTTTTAAGTATTTGAAGAGTGCTATCATGTCTCCCCTCAATCTTCTCTTCTCCAGGCTAAACAGGCCCAGTTCTTTCAGTCTCTCTTCATAGGGCTTTGTTTCTAGACCTCTGATCATCCTCGTTGCCCTCTTCTGAACACGCTCCAGCTTGTCTGCGTCCCTCTTGAATTGTGGAGCCCAGAACTGGACGCAATACTCTAGATGAGGCCTAACCAGGGCCGAATAGAGAGGAACCAGTACCTCACGTGATTTGGAAGCTATACTTCTATTAATGCAGCCCAAAATAGCATTGGCCTTTCTTGCAGCCATATCGCACTGTTGGCTCATATTCAGCTTGTGATCTACAACAATTCCAAGATCTTTCTCGTTTGTAGTATTGCTGAGCCAAGTGTCCCCCATCTTGTAACTGTGCATTTGGTTTCTATTCCCTAAATGTAGAACTTGGCATTTATCCCTATTAAATTTCATTCTGTTGTTTTCAGCCCAGCACTCCAGCCTATCAAGATCACTTTGAAGTTTGTTTCTGTCTTCCAGGGTATTAGCTATCCCACCCAATTTGGTGTCATCTGCAAATTTGATCAGCGTTCCCTGCACCTCCTCGTCCAAATCATTAATAAAAATGTTGAAGAGCACTGGGCCCAGGACTGAGCCCTGCGGCACCCCACTCGTTGCCTCTCCCCAGTTTGAGAAGGTTCCATTGATAAGTACTCTTTGAGTCCGATTCTGTAGCCAACTGTGGATCCACCTAATAGTTGTTCCATCTAGCCCACTTTTAGCTAGTTTGTTAATCAGAATGTCATGTGGTACTTTGTCAAAAGCTTTGCTGAAGTCAAGATATATGACATCCACAGCATTCCCACAGTCCACAAGGGAGGTTATCCTATCAAAAAATGAGATCAAATTAGTCTGACAGGATTTGTTCCTGACAAATCCATCCATGGTAGATCAGGCCCCAATATGGCTTAATGGAACTGGAAAGAGAGGTGGTGGGACTGGAATTACAAAGACATCAACAGTTTTGAACCAATGCAACCTCTGCTTTCAGTTTTCAGCCAACTGAAGGTGTCTTCAACCACCCTGTACAACATGGTGGAACACGTTAACGCTCTCCAAGATAAATCCAGCAGTTCAGAAAAACAGCATGATAGCAGAGATAGACTCCCTATTCAGCATTCTTTGAGGCTTCAGTGGTTTCCACAACCTGGATGAATCCTGCTTGTAGAACATTGCTGATAAGGACTTGCCCTCACAAGACATCACAGATTCTTTACTGGCAAGTGACCTACTGCATACTTTCATAAAGAACAGGCTGGTTCATGGCAACGGCATTCCTGTCGAGAGAGAATTTCATGCCAAAACGATTAGAAGCAATCCCCAAATTTTCAATTCCCTGTATACCAGGCATGGAGAACCCGTGGCCCTCTTGATATTATTCCCATACAACTTTTGTCATCACTCACCATTGACCATAGTGGCTGGGGATGTTGGGAGTTGGAACCAACAACATCTGGGTGGCCACAAGTTCCTCATCCCTGCTCTATACTTTGGTGACACAATCTCGAGTAAAAGAAGACATTCTTAAAGCAGGCAGACGTATCTTACAGTAGCCTTCCCCAACCTGGTGTCTTCTGGATCAGTTGGCGTGCAACTCTGGCCTTGATACCCAGGGTTGGTGGGAGCTGCAATTCAACATATCCAGAGAGCACTGGGGAAGGCTTGTTGCGGGAAGAGAACATATAGATCCACATTCCACAGAGCATTTTGGTGCTGTCATCCACATGGATAAATACTTTCAGGAAAGATGAAGCAATGAATTAATGTATCTAGAAATGTATGTCCTCATCTCTGTCACATGTATTCGAATGTAAATAGCATTCCTGATGTACATAGGCATTGCAGAAGTGGAAACCTTGGAACACTTCATGGCCAATTAAGTAACGTGTGTGTGTGTGTGTGTGTGTGTGTGTGTGTGTGTGTGTGCATGCATGTGCATGTATGTGTTTAAAGCATTTTACCCCACTCTTCACACCCGCCCCCCCACACACAAAAAGACTCTCAGATCAGCTTACAAAAATTAATAAGACAGTCCCTCCCATCAGACTTGCAATCTAAAAGCCATGATACAAAAGAAAAAGGAATTGGGTGGGAGGAGGAATAAAGCAAACCTCAGGCATAAGTTCTTAGTTTCAAAGTTCTTATAGGCATTCTTTCTGGCAGGGAAGGGCAAAACAAGCTCCCTGTAGCTGTTTCTTCTCTGGCCAGTGCATGGGGCTAGGTTGCTCTCCCCCTTGCCGTAGTGTTCTTCCTGGAGGTGCAGCCTCCCAGTCGCTCTTGACTTTCTAGCTGATTTTGGTTTCAGAGGCCATGCGGGTGGAGGAATTAAAACTGCCAGAGGGGGCATTTGCAGAAGAAAATTGGAAAGAAGGAGTAGGGTTAAGTACCCACTCCCTGCAGCCTATTGCTTCTGCACTGCAAATGCCATTCCCTCACAGCCCACATGAGAGTTTATTTATTTTATCTATTCAATTTCTATACTGCCCAATAGCTGAAGCTCTCTGTGGTTCACAAAAAAATAAAACCATAAGGTACAGCATAAAATATAAAATATGGAAGCTTAAAACCACAATATAAAAGTATGAGAGTTATGTAAGTAAAACAAGGTTGAGAACCTCACCTTCCTTGTAATGTTCAGTTTGGCCCTCCCTGTGCATAGGACAGAAAGGCAGAACAATTCTGCAGAATCATAGGCCGTATCAGGGCCAGATAAAGAGGGTGGAAACGCTGGGCCTTTCCCAGGGGGCCAAGATCAGCAACGGACCCACCATACTAACAATGCCATCATTATACAAAGGCAACATGAGAGAATTCTGAGTTTATACAACCCATCAACTTATCCATCTACTAGCATTCAAGAAAGCTATAAAGACTGATCTCTTGCAGCAGGCCTATCCAGTGGAAGTTTAAGAAGTTTTTAGGATGTTATGTTTTAATTCAGTTTTATGTATTTTACCGTTTACTGTTGTTCCCCGCCTCGATCAAAATGGAGAGGCGGGTAAGAAATAAATTTTTTTATTATTATTATTATTATTATTATTATTATTATTATTATTATTATTATTACTACTACTACTACTAGCTGTACCCTGCCACGTGTTGCTGTGGCTCAGTCTGGTTAAATTGAAAAGAAAGAAAAGACAAAGCGGATGTTTCTAATATGTTTAATTTCACAATGCTTGAGGATATACAATATTTTTAGTTGTTCCATTGTCTGTGTAGATATAGAGATTGTCTGGTTTGCCGACTCTAGAACACGTAACATATAATTGTCCATGTGAGAAGCAATCTGTGTCTAGATCTAAACTGCACAATTCTAAAGATTGGCCCTGAGCTTTGTTGATGGTGATTGCAAACGCCAATCAAATTGGGAATTGCAATCTCTTAAATTGAAATGGCATATCTGTTGGAATCATAGGAATGCGAGGAATGAGGACATCTTCACCTTTGAAAGGTCCTGTCAAGATTGATCTCCGACTATAACAATTGCCACTTTGTCTATAATTGGAGCATTGAATCTTTGCACATGTTCTCCAGCAGGCGTTTTGTCAGCATGAATAACAATCTTGTGTGTATCAGATGGCATCATGTCAATTGCTGTTTTGAACAAATGTACTAAATTGTTTTTTTCGTGAAGTAGCTGTTGCAGTTTTGAAACGATGGACCTTTTTATGCCGGTATAAATTCCGCAGCGTGCATTCAATTCATCATTGCCATCACCAATGAAATACATTTGTAGGAATTTATGTTGACTATCTTGAAACGGAAGGAAGGAGCCGGCTTTATGATAAATTTGTCCTTTGACTTTGAAAGTTGGCATAAATGGAGCTGTGATGATTTCTGCGCCGAACGACGTCATTTGGAAGCATGAGTTGTATTTCCTGATGTTAGATAGGAAATGCTTTGATTCTGCGGTATATCCGGCAAGCAAAGTTTGTAATGGCTCTGGTGGTTCTCCAAGTTGAGGCAGTTTAATTTTTCCAGCAGCACAACACATTCCTTTTGTTTCTCCATTAAATTTAAGAGCCTTGCAATAAGGACACACTTCAGTCATAGTGCCGATGAGAACACGCCGCCTCAAACTATAATCATCAGCTGGGTTGTACCAGAATGCAAGGCGATTGGAATCGTGTGATTGTTTACCACGGAGTCGTGTTTGACGCTGATGTGCTGTTTCTCGTTGACGTCTTTCAGCCACTCTCAGCCTGTCGCATTCATTCTGTTGAGAACAAAGCAGATCTGAAGCTGTAGAACGCGATTGCCGTGCTCGCAATCGTGCATCCTCAAGTCTGGCTGAACGTTGCTTGGCTGGTTCCTTGGCACGTATTTGAGGCATTCTTTTTCTTTTTTTCTGTACCCTGCCACGCGTTGCTGTGGCTCAGTCTGGTTAAATTGAAAAGAAAGAAAAGACAAAGTGGATGTTTCTAATATGTTTAATTTCACAATGCTTGTTGATATACAATTTTTTTTGTTGTTCCATTGTCTGTGTAGATATAGAGATTGTCTGGTTTGCTGACTCTAGAACACGCAACATATATTTGTCCATGTGAGAAGCAATCTGTGTCTAGATCTAAACCGCACAATTCTAAAGATTGACCCTGAGCTTTGTTGATGGTGATTGCAAACGCCAATCGAATTGGGAATTGCAATCTCTTAAATTGAAATGGCATATCTGTTGGAATCATAGGAATGCGAGGAATGAGGACATCTTCACCTTTGAAAGGTCCTGTCAAGATTGTTCCTTCTATGACGTTGCTCAGTATTTTTTTTACTGCAAGCCGCGTGCCGTTGCAAAGTTTTGGCTGGTTGATATTTCGCAACATGATAATTGGCATGCCGATTTTCAATTGCACTACGTGCGGTGGCATCCCTGGCAGATCGAGTGAATTCAAAAATTCTGTTGGATAATTAACCTCTTCATCTGCTTCCACAACAGTGTCGATGGACTTGTATGTGACTGCCTCGCTTTGAATGTTAGATTGAATAATATTGTTAAGTTCGTAGACGTTTTTGTTCTTGGCCGCAAGAATAGCTCGTTCACTCAGCCAGTCGTGATTCTTATAATTGGTTTGAATATTTGGAAATACTTTTTCAACCAATTCTTCTTTTGACGTCACTAAATTACAGAAGTTATGAGGTAATAAAATTCGTCCTGAGGTCAGATCAACCGGCACCTTTCCGTTCCCAATTTCCAGCAATTGACGTGAGAATATCTCAGCTGATCGATCATTTTGCAGCTGGACATGCATATTTGTAGTTAATTTTAACGTCTTTACATGTCGCCACAAAGTAGAGTATTTCAGGCAAGCATTTATTTCGTCCGCTGGTGTCGATCGAGGAATTACAGGTAATGTTTGCCTGAAATCTCCTGCAAGCAATATTAATGTGTTCCCAAATGGTCTGATGTTTCCACGCAAATCTTGCAATGATCTATCAAGAGCCTCGAGTGATTTTTTGTGTGCCATTGTGCATTCATCCCAAACAATAAGTGTGCATTTTTGTAATATTTTTCCCATGCCGGATGCTTTGGAAATGTTGCACGTGGGAGTTTCAATGAATTGTATGTTTAATGGCAATTTCAAAGCGGAATGAGCAGTTCTTCCACCAGGTAGCAATGTCGTAGCTATTCCGGACAACGCAAGAGCTAAGGCTATGTCATTTTGGGATCGAATTGCTACCAGAATCAATCTAATTAGGAACGTTTTACCAGTTCCTCCTGGCGCATCTAAGAAGAAGATTTCTCCAATCCTGTTATTGATGGTTTTCATTATTTGATCGTAAATGCATTTTTGCTCAAGCGTTAGCTTAGGAATATTTGATTGCACATACGACAAAAGATCATCCGTGTTGTAATTTTGGTCACGACGCAATTCTACATCGAACGAAGCAGCAACAGTTCAATTCGGTGATGGCATTCCCAATTGATTGAGAACTTTGTTTGCGATTTCTAAGCACAAATCTTCAATCATTATCAACGCTTCGTTGTCGCGTTCATTCTGTTGAGAACAAAGCAGATCTGAAGCTGTAGAACGCGATTGCTGTGCTCGCAACCGTGCATCCTCAAGTCTGGCTGAACGTTGCTTGGCTGGTTCCTTGGCACGTATTTGAGGCATTCTTTTTCTTTTTTTCTCATTTGCTGATGCCCGTTCTTCCTGAGTCTGATTTGCAATTTCTCGTCGCAGTGCTTCCGCTCTGCGAGTACAACGACCTAAGTGTGATCTTCTGCGAGGCATTATTTGGATGAAGTAAAGCAGATTGTTTGGTTTTTTAAAAAGGATGTTTTTACGGTGAGGAGGTTAGTGGAAACTCCTGGCAGTTACCTTTCTTCAGAACGTGTAACTGTCACAGGTGTGACATCTATATTCACTCAGCCAATTGTGAGAGAACATGCAAATAGGAGAGGAGGCAGAGGCAGCGGATTGGCCTACTGGTTGGCGATGTCACAATGACCTATAAGAGCAAATAGGAGAGAACATGCAAATAAGAGAGGAGGCAGAGGCAGTGGATTGGCCTACTGGTTGGCGATGTCACAATGATCAGCAGGACTGGTTTTGAGGAGGTCTATTTCTTCAATTTTAAGACAAACCTTTGACCCCCATATAGAACATAGTTACATAACAATGCTCGCGTATTCGAATGCAACGTTGTGTCAAAATTTCAAAGCAATCGGTGAAGAACTTTCGGAGATATAACATCTGTTTCGAACGAACATTTACATTTTTATTTATATAGATTAGGTTTTTTTAACCTGCCTTTCAGCGCACATTGAATTCACCAAGGCTGCTCACAATATTATAAAACAATAACATTCAATTACAACTAAATACACACATACACAACAGCAGCAGCAAAAGATTTTTAAAGCACCATATGCAGACTGGATTAAATGTGTTTTTAGGAAATATATATTTTTAAAGCCAGCAGTGATGAGGCTATACATATCTCCCTGATGGAAAGTTCCAAAGGAGTCACCACTGAGAAATCCTGGTGGGCCAACCAACAAGAGCCATTAGTCTGATGCTGGAGTGGCTCATATACACGTAGATAATGTGGTGGTAAAACATTTAGAGCTTTAAAGGCCAAAGCCAACAGCTAAAACTGGGCCCAGCAATTGGGCCCAGAAATTACCAATGTAAATGATATAGAATAAGAGTAATATGAGCCGAATGCTTAACCATCACAAGCATTCTAGCTGCCACATTCCATACCATGAACTGCCTGTGTGACGTGTGTGTCATTGAGCAAGAAGTGTGTGTGCGTTTGTGTGTATATGTGTGAGAGGGAGTGAGGGAGTGTAAAGTATGAATGTCTGTTATAGAGGCATCAGATTGAGGATTCATCTGTTGTCTCCTCAAATGGCTTGCAGGGGAAACTGTTTCACTTGCACTTTTTGAATCTGGGAGTTACAATCTCAACGTTACTCAAAAAATTAACGAATTCTGCCTAGCAGGGAAATGGAGGCTCCCAACATCGAAGACCGGGGGTTACAATTTGCACGTATTGGGGCCCAATGAACGACCTTGCTGCCAGGGGAAAAGGCACCCAGATATTGTGGCACTTGGCTGACAGTTGTCAGTCTGGATACTGTTTTATACTGTTATTTTTAATATTTTGATGGTTTTAAATTTTGTATACTTTTTTTAATTTTCACAGTTTTAAACTTTTGTAAACCGCCCAGAGAGCTTCAGCTATGGGCCGGTATATAAATTTAATAAATAAATAAATACCAGCTGCAGGTTCATAAGAACATAAGAAGAGCCCTGCTGGATCAGACCAAGGGTCTATCTAGTCCAGCACTCTGTTCACACAGTGGCCAACTAGCTGTTGACCAGGGACCCATAAGCAGGACACAGTGCAACAGCACCCTCTCACCCATGGTGTACATAGGCTTACTGCCTCTGATACTGGTGGTAGCACATAGCCATCAGGGCTAGTAGCCATTGATAGCCTTCTCCAGGAATTTATCTAATCCACTTTTAAAGCCATCCAAATTTGTGGTCATCACCACATAGAATCATAGAATCATAGAATAGCAGAGTTGGAAGGGGCCTACAAGGCCATCGAGTCCAACCCCCTACTCAATGCAGGAATCCACCCTAAAGCATCCCTGACAGATGGTTGTCCAGCTGCCTCTTGAATGCCTCTAGTGTGGGAGAGCCCACAACCTCCCTAGGTAGCTGATTCCATTGTCGCACTGCTCTAACAGTCAGGAAGTTTTTCCTGATGTCCAGCCGGAATCTGGCTTCCTTTAACTTGAGCCCGTTATTCCGTGTCCTGCACTCTGGGAGGATCGAGAAGAGATCCTGGCCCTCCTCTGTGTGACAACCTTTTAAGTATTTGAAGAGTGCTATCATGTCTCCCCTCAATCTTCTCTTCTCCAGGCTAAACATGCCCAGTTCTTTCAGTCTCTCTTCATAGGGCTTTGTTTCTAGACCTCTGATCATCCTGGTTGCCCTCTTCTGAACACGCTCCAGCTTGTCTGCGTCCTTCTTGAATTGTGGAGCCCAGAACTGGACGCAATACTCTAGATGAGGCCTAACCAGGGCCGAATAGAGAGGAACCAGTACCTCACGAGATTTGGAAGCTATACTTCTATTAATGCAGCCCAAAATAGCATTGGCCTTTCTTGCAGCCATATCGCACTGTTGGCTCATATTCAGCTTGTGATCTACAACAATTCCAAGATCTTTCTCGTTTGTAGTATTGCTGAGCCAAGTGTCCCCCATCTTGTAACTGTGCATTTGGTTTCTATTCCCTAAATGTAGAACTTGGCATTTATCCCTATTAAATTTCATTCTGTTGTTTTCAGCCCAGCACTCCAGCCTATCAAGATCACTTTGAAGTTTGTTTCTGTCTTCCAGGGTATTAGCTATCCCACCCAATTTTGTGTCATCTGCAAATTTGATCAGCATACCACATCTTGTGGTAGTGAATACCATAGTTTAACTGTGCACTGTGTGAAGAAGTCCTTCCTCTTATTTGTCCTGGACCTCCCACCATACAGCTTCATGGGATGTCCCCTGGTTCTAAAATTTTGAGAGAGGGAGAAAAATGTCTCTCTATCCACATTCTCCACACCATGCATAATTTTGTACACCTCTGTCATGTTTCCCCTTAGCTTCCTTTATTCCAAACTAAACAATCCCAGCTGTTGTAATCTTCCCTCATAGGGGAGATGCTTCAGCCCCTTGATCATTTTAGTTGTCCTTTTCTGCACTTTTTCCAGCTCTATAATATCTTTTTTGAGGTGTGGCGACCAAAACTGTACACAGTATTCTAAATGTGGTCGCACCATAGATTTGTATAAATGCAGTTATATTCTCAATTCCTTTTCTAATAACGCCTAACATGGAGTTTGCTTTCTTTACAGCGGCTGCACACTGGGTGAACATTTTCATCGAGCTGTCCACCACAACCCCAAGATCTTTTTCTTGGCTGTTAACTGCCAGCTCAGATCGCATCAGGTTATCCCGTTTCCAAATCCTCTTCAAGGACATTCCTAAGGAGAGCACATTACAGTAATCTAACTTGGTTGTAACCAAAGTATGTGCCACTGTCGCTAGGTCAGCTTTCTCTAGAAAGGGCTGCAGCTGCCAAAACAACCTAAGTTAAGGTGGCCAACTGAGGATGTTTTGCTTGAGGGTCTCCAAAATCCTGCAACTGACACTGGACGCTACGCAAAATGGCCATCCCATCCTTTAGCCTAATCTACAATGAAAAGGAGATTTATGCTTAGATTTTACATGCTATTGTTATTGGAGCTGTATATCTTCAAAACCACACTGAGCAATGTATAACTTTGGGATCAAGCTCTGCAGCCTAATCTATGCTGCTTACTGAGAAGGCAGCTCATAGAATTTGTCACTGGTGCACGAGGACACAACTGGTGACTTTGTGCCAGCTCTGGAAACCAACTCCAACAGCCCCAGAGCCCACTGATGCTTGCCCCTCACTTCCACAGTGGAATAATGGTGCTACACAATGTAAGTAATTTTAGTTTATTCATTTGGAACTCTCACCCCACAGGCTCAAAATTATCAGATTTTATTCAGAGCTCTCTCATGGGAGAGGTCCTTTTTCTCCTCCTTGGCATCTTTTTCTTAAACAACTTCATCCTAGGAAATTGCCTGGAAGCTGCATCACTGCCATGTTCCTCAGCAATTTCTGCTTCTCACCTGATGCAGTAATGCACCCTGGTTCCCTTTCACACCTAAGCTAGTTTAAAGGGATAGGATTATCCCTTTCTCTGTTCTATCCAACCTGCTCTCTTGTAAAGACCCCCCCCCCAAAAAAATCACCCCCTGGGTGTTTTCTGCTTCACTTTCGGTGGCACACATTCCCCCTAGACCAGACTTCCTCAACCTTCCAGAGATGTTGGACTACACCTCCCATCATTTCCAGCCAGCATGGTCAATATCCCTGTTGGGTGGAAACAATGGGAATTGTAGTCCAAAGCATCTGGAGGGTGCTGGGCTGGAGAAAGCTAACCTAGACAAAGTGGAAAGGAAGCACCCTCCCTAGATTCTTCACTTCATTTTCCTTTTAACATCTAGTTTGGCCTGCTGTGTATCACTATAGGACCAAAAGAAAGGAGAATTTCATAGAATCAAAGAGCTGGAAAGGAACTTGCGTGTCATCTAATTCACCACCACCCTGTTCAATGTAGAAATTACAACACAGGATGCAAGTACAACATTCTTGAAATACCTTCAGTGAAGGAGAACCCACCACTTGCTAAGGTAATCCGTCCCACTTTTGAACAACTTCTACCATTAAGAAGTTTTCCTAACGTTTAGCCAAAATCTGCTTCCCTGTAATTACCACCCAGTGGTTCTAATCCTGCCCTCTGGAGCAACAGAGAACAAGTCTGCTCCATCTTCTAGAAGGCAGCCATCTAAAGATTGGAAGATTTTAATCTTCTCTTTTCCACAGTTCTTCATAGGATGTGGTTTCTGTGAAAATCCTCCAGTTTTTCAATCTCCTTCTAAATATGCTCTATCTAAAACTACACACATCAGTATTCCAAAGGCAGCTTGACCAGCACAGACTAAATCAGTTCTATTACACTCCATGATCTGGATACTACGCTTCTGTTCAGTATCAACGTCAGGCTGACTGGTCCATAGTTTCCTAGATCTTCATTTTTTTACCAAGTCGCCAGACACAGGAAGCAGCTGGGAGGTAGCACTCCTTTCTCTTCACTTGGTATTTTCAAACCCTCCTCTACCTTTTCCCTCCACACTCCATGCTTTGTGTGAGTTGCCTTGTGCAGCCAGATCATATGCATATTTAATTAAAAATTGGTGCTTGCCCCCAAGTAAATGTGCATAGTACTGTAGCCTTTCTGGAGGGCATAGCCTGTGTCTTGATTTTGTTTTAGTTATAGTGTTTAGTTACTGCAGGTGATTATCATGATCATTACAATCATTATTACAAATCTTATCAGGATTCAGTCTAAGGGATTTGCACAGGAATTTTGTTTTTCTTAGTAGTAGTTTATTTACCTGTTTATATAATCAGTAACAATAATAATAGAAATTAAAGAACAACTAAAATTAAAAAACAGATTATCCTTTTGAGTGGTACAGAACTATTTGGAAGCAGTATCTAATCATTATATTATGTCCCTGTGGGCCAATTTTGTATTGCAGGCCTCATTCATTTAATATGATAATTCATTTAGATAGATTCAAATTTAAGATTTGCCTATTTCTCCAATGACCACAGGATGTAAGACTGCATTAATCTATGCACACATACAGAGTAATCCTAATTGGTGTGGGTGGAGGAGTGAAGTGGTCAGGGCAAGAGATGTGGGGTTGCTCTCCCATTGTAACTTGGGGTGGGAATTTGCTCCAGGCTTGCATAGTGAAGGGGCCCAATTCAGGCTTCTCAAGGGAACTGAGGTGCTTTGAATCCACTGAATCCAAAACTACCTCCACTCTACCCCATTTTGGGGGGCTACTGCTAGTGAGAACAACACGGGTGGTAGATCTACGCCTGCTTGTGGCAATTTCTGAGGGCATAACTGGGGCCTACAGGGCTGCTACACTACTCCTCTCTGCTGGTGGAGGGGAGCCACGGCCACATCCTAAACCCTGTGGTACACCTGTCTTGAGTAGGTTAGGATTGCTCGGCCCCTTAAGACTAAGTCCCATTGAATTCTGCAGGCTATCCTATAAAAACACATGTATATATAGGATGAAGCTACGCCTCTCGTTTATTTTAGTGAATCTTCCCCAAGCACATTCATACAATTGGTTACTGCTGTCTTGTTCTGCTATGGATTGGGGCTCCTATTCTTTTAAAGAGAAGGGGGAATTTAATTAGGTGCAGTTTTTCTTACCCCACGCTGGTACGCTGAAGGAAAAGCTACCCTCGGCAAAATCTAAATTTTGCAACCCCCTTGACAAAACTATCGGCCGAGTGTTTTCAGGTAAGGACAGAAAAGGGGTTTTGATCCCCAACATACTCATGAGTAGTACACACATGCAGCATGGGGCCTACAGGAGGCTGAGTATCGCGTTACACTCGGATCAATATTGCAGATGCGGCCCCGAAGTTTAGCTGATAAAAGAGCAAGCCTACAATTTACCTTTCTGCTTCTGGCCTCCCAGCCGTTTGATGTACATCGAAATCTAGCTAATCCCATTGCTAGCAAATCGACAAGATCCCGAAACTGAACTCAATATTCCTAGGCTTTAAAAAGCGCCAGTATTCAATGGAAGTTTTGCCCGAGAAAGGATTGACGTGTTTACTTAACTATCTTGCTGAGTTTTCAAAGTGGAATTCTTTTTTCTCATGGGAAATAAAAACCTGCCACTCTGCTGACAAGGGCGCTTTCCGGAGTGGGTGTGTTAATTTAAAAATGCGTGTACTTTTAGACCGAAGAGTTGGAAGGTGGGGAGGACGAGATCGTACAAATAAAGCAATTGCTCTGCTTCCTTTCCCTCCCCGCGCCTATAAAGTTAAATTTCAAATATTGGCTGAGTTCGGACGACACGCTAATCAACTGTTTCCCATTCTGTTCCTATTACCCAACCCCGCAGTTGATTAGCGTGTCGTCCGAACTCAGCCATTGCAGCACCATCGACAGACGCGCGGGTCGGATCACATTGTCAAATATTTCGAAAGGAGTGTGCCTTTAAGGGTTCCCGCCTTCTTCCCTGCCCCACCTTTTTTTCCCCTTGCTAGCTCCTCTAATCCTATTGAGTCACAATTTAGGAACTCAGTACCCGGCATGGGTTGCACACTTTGTCCCGTGCTGTTTAAAAAGCAACTTTTTGCTATTCTCGTTCAGTGGGATTGAAAGGCACAGACCAGTTCGTTTTTTTAGCTGCTCAGGTTTTGTGAAGCGATTGGTATAGCATTTCCTCGAAAAGCCAGCCAGACCAGTTGGATGCCTTTCTACAGGTTTCTCTGTAGGAGACTTTTATCTGCTCATCCTGCGTTGGTTTGTTAAAAGTTTGAAATACCAAAGCCCTCCTAAAGGCTAGGAACCTGCTCTTTGAAAGTAAATGGCCACTCCTAATGGTCTCTGCAATGGACATCTGCACAGTCGGCAGAAAAGGAATAACATCTTCAAACATGAAATCCACAAGAAGAATGGAGTTGTTAAAGAAATTAAGGTAAACTTTGCGTTTCTGGCTCAGCTCTCTGAAAAAGAAAAGAAAAAGAATGTTTTAGTTATATGGGGTAGCTTATTCTCTCCACCAATTTCTTCCTGCTTTCATTGTAAACCTTAATACATAGTTGTGGAAGTCAGACTGAATTGCCTAAAACCAATACTTAAGCTGTTGTTATTTCACACCCCCTTCCTTTCCTAATTAACTTCTGGCTTTCCATAGCCCACTTGGCTGCACATGCTTTTCCTGCCTCTGTCTAAAAGGCACCCTAATAGCTCATACTATCAGCACCCTAATAGCTCATACTAAAATGAATCACAGCTTTTTTTTAAAAAAAAAAAAAAAAGAAGAAGCAAACTTTGCTTTCCCTGCTCTTATATATGCTGGATGGTCTAACTGCTGTGTGACTGATTTACAAAATGGAGCCAACTGGTATGAGAGACCTCTTTGTCATTTCGTAGCTAATACCACCCTAGTATGTTCTTGTTAAAACTATATGGAATAAACTGAACATATTACCATCCTTACTTGAGATATTATTTCGCTTCCTTCACTTTCATCATCCTCAAATCTGGGGCTGCAAGGTGGCACTGTGTCAATTATACAACACAGCAGCCACCTCACAGCCATCATGGGGCTTTCCCATGAAGCTGCAGCTTTAAAAAGTCAGGGACTTACCCTGCATCCCCCCCCCCCCCCCGGGAGCAAGACGAGAATGGCACGTCTGCCATCTCTCCCTGCTTTGGAGTTGTGGCGGAGGTGTTCCTGAGCAGATGGTGACCCCTGATTGGTCGCCATCCGCCAGAGCAGAAGGCAGGGAGGGCCCAGCGTGTCAGTGGCTGCTGGAAACCCTGGGGGCCCCTCTGCATTAAGATTAGCCCTTGCCACCCCACTACAGAGAAAGCAAGGGGTTTTGCTTAAGGCGGTGGAAACCCATCACCATATAGGTAGCCCCTCAGATGCTTCCTGATTTATGGAGAGTCATCTTGCAAAACAGGCTGTGGTTAAAGTTTTGAGATGGGTGGCGGGGGAGGAGGACACTTTCCATATAGCAAAGTATTATGTGATGTTTAAAATGTATAGTTGTGATGGGAAAGGAGGTGGAACCTAGGAAGGTGCCGTCATGCAGAATCAGCCCCCTGGACTATCTGGCTCAGCATTGTACAGCTGGAGGGCCAGGAACCCACTGCTGGGTTCCAGCCTGATCTAAGTCACAATAAACAGCAATATCTCTATACAGCTATATGGTGAAAAATTAAGAAGTTGGTCCCTATGTTTGGATTAAAGGTGGGGCCCAGGTATGGAAAAGTTGAAAACTACTGGTGTGCTCCCTGGTATTAGCTCCCTACGGTTTCAGACAGGAGTCTTTTTCACCCATACCTGAGGATGTTATGGATTGAACTTGGCATGCAGACTAGGTACTACATACAACCCTTCCCCTAAGGTGAAATCAGTTCCTTCTTTCTGGTAATTCAAAGTTTTAAGAGGATAAAATGTATTAACCATGAGATTTTAAAAGCTGTGGTTTTGCTGAGTAAAATAAAAAGTGTTCATTCATAATCTAGTGTTGCTTGTCGGATAGCATCTGGGTTCTAACTTTCCCATGCATGGTTTAAATACAGTGTGGTGACAGAACAGCTGTTGATTGAATTACCCAGGCTTGGAGATCCTTCAAACAAGAATTTCCTATCTGGATTCTCTTCCTATCGCAAAATGCATGCTTACCTATGATTATGAAATAGATCCACCCTGTGCCTGACCCAAGGAATGTCTGTGGGTGGCTCTTGCTTGGCATGACAAAGGAAGAATACTTGTGTAACTTAAGGGAAGGGGGTGTTTGACTCAGATTTGTGACGTTCACCACTCTGAGGCTTAGTTCAACGTGTATAAGTAGTTACTTGATGAATGATGGAAGAGAACTTTTGACGAATAGACTCTGTGCAAGAGAAGAGATCGTTTCCCAAAATCTAATAACCTTCTTTAAGGAGGATATGACCAATAAAACAATATTTGATAAATGAACATTTTTACAATTGTAAATAGAAGTGATTAGAGAGAATTACTAATAGGGGTATAATTGTATTATTATTATTATTTACTTTATCGGGGTATCTTTTAATACCTCTCCCGCATGCATGAACACATTCTTACAGTATCAGGAAAAATCATAACTGTCTGGCCCTTTCTACACCTAAGGATTATCACAGGCAAATGGAGGGATCATCCCTGCCTGCTCCCGGGATCCCCTGTGTGTCATCTGGATGCACAGGGATGATCCCAGGAAAAAAGGCAGGTGTCGAAATAGCCTCTATCTAGAAGACATAGAGTTCTGATTCCCCACCACCACCACCAAAAATACTATGAAGCAGTGGAAGTGTTTTAAGTCTGTAGTAATATTTTGTTTCCTTTATTAAATTGATCCAAAACATTCTCATGACTTTAAAACTGCCTTAAATTCATGTGCCTGTTCCATGAGTTTATCATACTTCGCTCACACTTTGTGTGTGTTCAGTGCTATATCTACACAAGTGTGCTTGGGGTGAAGGGTGAGTTGGAGGAAAGAATGCTGCATATGGTCTTTTGAGGAAAGTGATCTTTGAGACTTGCCATTTGAAATATCTGGGATCTCCAGACCATGTGTTTGCACTGCCACCCAAGTGATCTTATTTGCCACCTCATTGTCTAATCTCTCTGTATATGGTAGTCCATGGGTTTTTGAAAAGATCTACATACGTAGATCAACCTTGGCAAGTACAAGTCTTTTTCCCCCTGTAAACTCCCCCCCCCCCCGGGCCTGCCCTCTCAAACAAATGGTGGATTTATGGAGTAGAAAGGGATTTCTCACCTAAAGAGAAATCTAGCTCCTGGGATAGTAGGATTATAGAGAGGAATTGTGAACAGGAATGTTAAAATAGCAATGAGGGACTCACAGAAATGATCATATGTTTGGAATTCTTTCTTTCCCTCTATTCTTTCTGTGGGCTCATCTACACCAAGCAGGATATTCCACTATGAAAGCGATATATAAAAGGTAGGAGCCACACTACTACTTTATAGCGGTATTGAAGTGCACTGCAGGATCTACACTACTGCTTTATAGTGGTACTGAAGTGCACTGACAACTGTTGGGGCCCATGACACATCTACACCAAGCAGAATATCCCACTATGAAAGTGGTATGAAAGCAGTAGATGGTATGTGTCATGGGCCCCAACAGTTGTCAGTCCACTTCAATACCACTATAAAGCAGTAATACCGCTTTCATAACACTTTTATAGTGGAATATCTGCTTGGTCTAGATGAGTCCTGTGTCTTAACATACATATCAGTGTCTGTTCTCCATTTGGATTTCTTGTACATTCCATATGTTCACATGTAGAATGGAGATGTGTGTGGATCCTTTTCAGTCAACTACCATTGTTGTTGTTTATTCGTTCAGTCGTTTCCGACTCTTCGTGACTTCATGGACCAGCCCACGCCAGAGCTTTCTGTCGGCTGTCGCCACCCCCTGCTTCCCCAAGGTCAAGTCTGTCACCTTCAGAATATCATCCATCCATCTTGCCCTTGGTCGGCCCCTCTTCCTTTTGCCTTCCACTTTCCCTAGCATCAGCCTCTTCTCCAGGGTATCCTGTCTTCTCATTATGTGGCCAAAGTGCTTCAGTTTTGCCTTTAATACCATTCCCTCAAGTGAGCAGTCTGGCTTTATTTCCTGGAGTATGGACTGGTTGGATCTTCTTGCAGTCCACGGCACTCTCAGAATTTTCCTCCAACACCACATTCAAAAGCATCTATCTTCCTTCGCTCAGCCTTCCTTATGGTCCAGCTCTCGCAGCCATAGGTTACTACGGGGAATACCATTGCTTTAACTATGCGGACCTTTGTTGTCAGTGTGGTGTCTCTGCTCTTAACTATTTTATCAAGATTTGTCATTGCTCTCCTCCCAAGAAGGAAACGTCTTCTGATTTCCTGGCTGCAGTCAGCGTCTGCAGTAATCTTTGCGCCCAGAATGTTTCCATATATTGAGTTTAGTACAGAAATGTTAACTAGTTACCTTTTAAACACCATTTCTATATTTCTCAGGGCTGCTTCTGTTGCAGGCCGTTCCTCCTAGTATGTAGCTATTAAATGCACAGCTGTCAGCCCCAAACCTGAACCCTCTGCTGCTGCAGCAATGGTACCAGGTCAGGCTATTTTTCTATTTAGCCCAGTATTGACGACTCTAACTCACGAGCAGCAGGCCTCCATGGTCACAGGTAGCAGCCTTTCTCATTGCCTGCTTTCTGATCCTTTTCACGTAGCAAGGGAAAACCTTTCAGTGGAAAAGAAAAAATGTTTTCTTCCCCCCCCACACACACAAAACCCCTCTCACATGAGACCTAAACAGAACTGAAAGTTTCCTGTGCTACGTTTGTCAGAGCTCTAAAGAGGAACACCTGCCTTATGCATTGGGCTTTCATTCTATTAATTACTGCTAGGACTTCATTTGGAGGTGTGACCTGGATGCCCTTGCTGAGGGAATTAAGAACTTACAGAGTTGCCATATTTTGATTTTAAAAATATTGTTGCTTTGTGTGGGGGCAATTATTTGTTGCTGCAGTGGTATGTAATGGCTGGGATCAAACGAGCTATTTTAGACATGCTTCTAGTAAGGACTTCTACTTAGTGCTTTTGAAATCCCTCAGTTTCAAAAGTAGTTTGCTGTGTGGTACAGAAGTCAAGTCCCCAAAACTCCATTGAGTAGAACTGGTTGTGTAGGTCTTTGGATCCCAATTTTTGTCCTTAAAAAGAGAAGCTTTGGGGTGAGAGTTGGTGTAAATTCTACTGTCCCCTGAACATTTCTGGGAGGTAGAAGAGGAAAGAAGAAAAGTCTCATAGTGTAACTTATCTCTATAGGAGACAGTCTACAATGGATCTGAGAGTTTGTTAAACCACTCAACGTTGAATTAAGCAAGCAAAGTACATAACAGCTACCAGGAGTTTACAAAATAGGTAATGCTTATTACTAGTGCTGCAGCCAAGAGCTTCTGCGGTAATAGCTGCTCGCATTCTATTATAGCTGCAGTAAATCCACTTTGAATAAGCTATGAGCCCGCTGTGGTCTTCATTCTCACATTGCCAAGCAAGGCGGTAGAGCTAATTAAGACAGGAAAACAATACAGCATGATGAATAAAAAATCAATAATTTTAAAAAAATCAGAAAAATATTTTAAGTTAAAAAATGTAAATACTACGTCTCTCTTAAATAATAACTAAATTCATGTCCAATAATCTGGATATAAGCATGTTAGCCATACAATTGACCTCTAAATTGAATCAGTGCTTCTACCAGATACATTGAGTTAAAGGAGGCTTTTCTGGCAAAATGAAGAGCAAGTCCGATCATTTCTCAGAAATGAGTATTTACATTCTACCCCAATGTTGGTATTTAAATATGTTAATCTTTTGTAAACTGCCCAGAGAGCTTCGGCTATGGGGCGGTATTTATTTATTTATTTATTACATTTTTATACCGCCCCATAGCCGAAGCTCTCTGGGCGGTTCACAAAAGTTAAAACCATAATAAAACAACCAACATGTTAAAAGTAGAGAAATGTAATTATAATAATTAATAATGAAGTTCACGTGATGAAAATAAACTGTTCCAGTCTGCCGAATAACTATCAAACCTTGCTTCAGCCTATCAGTCATAAAACTGTCCAGTGTGCATCTGCCTATATTACCGTACTTGGGCTGCAATCCTGTAACCACTGTGCTTGGGAATAAGCCCCATTGAACTCAATAGTGTATAGTAGACATCTATAGGATTGTGCTACAAATTATCATGGGTGCTGGTTCTAAGAAATATCTTGTATGGGATTTTTTAAAAGACTTTTTTTATAAATTAAAAAGGAAAGCATGCAAAAGATACACTATGAGAGAAGGAGCATCAAAATGAAGCAAACCCTACTTGTAAGTATGAACTTGTTCAGATGAGCATTTTATCACATGCTCACGACTGGCCACTCATGGATCTTTGCGGGTCATTTTGATGATGATGTATTCCTCCTGCGCTGGCCTCTCACTCCTTCCACCATAGCATCACCACAAAATGCTTAATGAGTAGATTGCTGGTTTGGCATCTACCTGTTGCATCTTGTTCAGCAAAACCTTTTGTTCCATGTCTATTAGACACCACAACATCTCTTTAATAAGGGATTGTCTAATTCAGCTAATTTCTGGTAGTGTAATACAGCTAATTCTTCTTGTAAACATATGTTTTGGCAATGTCCAGTAATTATTTCTTTTATTGAGGAGGTTATTACACATTTTGTATTGGAACAGTCGTTAGTATTGACAGATGTACACACACTTTTAAATTAACTAATGGTCAGCATAAATGGATTCTCCATACCCCTTTGACAGCTCAGAGACTGATATTACAACACTGGAAGGATGAACACTCACCTCCTATAATGCAGTGGTTTGAGAACCTTACAATGTTTTCAATATTTGTACAGGTGACATATAGAGGGCATTTGGGACATTTGGTCCATTTTTATTGAAGCCTAAGTATAATTGCTAGAAAGTTGTGTTCATTTCATACAAATCCATGTATGTATCTTTTAAAAAATGGAAACAAGAAAATAAATTTTTAAAAAAACATTTTGGGTGCCTGGCACCACGTTGGGAACCTCTTTGTGGGCACCATAACACCTATGCGTGCTCCATTGGGGACCCCTGCTCTATTTGCTTGTAAATGTACATGGTTTAATAGTCAGATTTGCAGCATTTTTCAGGAAACGTATCCAAGTGTCAATGGGAAACTTGATTTATGTAAATCAACCTTTTTTCTTGCTGATTTAAACTGTTCCTGACACAGAATATTTCCTGGCTTTTCAGAAGTGCAGCTGCTGCATCCAGTTATCCTGCTTTGTATTAGTGGATTTACTGTTTCTGTTCTCTCTGATATTTGGGTATCATGGTTTACCATTGTGCTTTTGGTATAACTGCCCCCCCCCAAAAAAAAACTGTCATCCAGTCCAACACCATCCTAATATAGTCCATTCAACCCCCATCCCACTTAGATTTCAGATCTTACTGCTTCATAATTAGATGCTTCAAAGATTCCATTCACCTGCCAGCTCTTCTTTGTTGAGCTAACCAAATCTAGCATTGTTGTGAAAAACATGTGCGTATGTGATCAGTACTCGCTATGGCAGAATTGCTCACTTTGTCAAATCATAGGTACCTGATAGACCAGCCTCCCACAGCTTGGTGCCCTCCAATTGTGTTGGACTACCAATTGGGGAAGGCTGTGATTGAAGGAAGAAGTGGGTAGTGCTGTCCTGAAGTGGGTAGATGCCTTCTGGCAAAAGCTGTGCATCTAGATTGAAGGAATGGTCTTCCCTGAATACTGTACATTAACTTTCACCAGGGACTGGAAAGCACATAAGAGCTTCACTGGGCCACTAAGCTGGACAGCCAGGTTCTTTCAGGAAGCCTACAAGCTGGACATGAAGGCAGTATGTTCACTTAGCAATCATGGCTAATATCTGTGGATCAACATCCTCCATTAATTTGCCTAATCCCTATTTATTAGAACCATATAAACTGATAGCTATTAGCGCATTGTGTACTGTGTAATGTTATGCTTATCCTCAGTCTACTTCCAGTCAGTTTCATTGGGTGACCTTCTAGTCACAGTGTTACAAGGGAGAGAAAATGATCTATCCCCCCACTTCAGAGTGTGGTTTGCTTTGAAATACCAAGATTGTCAGGGGTGACGATAATTTAATATATGAGTGCACATCATTTTCTACACAAGTCTCAAGTAAATGTGGCTCACTTGGACAGTCTGACAGATTGGCCACAGTGTTTGCGTGTGGAAGGTTTTATTATACACCATTAACAGGTTCTGTTACCAGATCGTATTTTAAGACCAAGCTTGGCAAATCTTTAATTGGAGATCGGGGGAGGGGGAGTACCAAGTAGCAGCATACCCCTCAGACTCTTTGTTGTTTATTCGTTCAGTCGCTTCCGACTCTTCGTGACTTCATGGACCAGCCCATGCCAGAGCTTTCTGTCAGCCATCGCCACCCCTAGCTCCCCCAAGGTCAAGTCCGTCACCTCCAGAATATCATCCATCCATCTTGCTCTTGGTCGGCCCCTCTTCCTTTTGCCTTCCGCTTTCCCTAGCATCAGCATCTTCTCCAGGGTGTCCTGTCTTCTCATTATGTAGCCAGAGTACTTCAGTTTTGCCTTTAATACCATTCCCTCAAGTGAGCGGTCTGGCTTTGTTTCCTGGAGCATGGACTAGTTTGATCTTCTTGCAGTCCACGGCACTCTCAGAATTTTCCTCCAACACCACAGTTCAAAAGCATCTATCTTCCTTCGCTCAGCCTTCCTTATGGTCCAGCTCTCGCAGCTCTCCCTCAGACTCTACCTCCATTCAAACTGTGTGCTCCAGTTGTCAATATATATTGGTTTTGCATCCGATACTGCAGCATGTTTTCCAGCAGACCTGACCTTACCATTAGGCAGAGTGAAGTGGCAGCCTCAGGCAGCAAATGCTGAGTGGTGCAGAATGGACAGAACGGTATATGTCATGCAACTCGCCCTGTGCCCCCTAAGTTGGCATTGTACCGACAGGTGCAGCGGAAAATATCCTGTCACCAGTGATGAAATAAGATTTGACTGCCAGTATGTATTTGTTTATGGATGGGGGCTTCAGGCCCATCCTGTCCTTTGCCTCAGGCAGCAAAATGTATTGGGCTGGCATAATTTTCAAAACCTCTATAATGTCCTCCACCGTCATCCCACTTGGTCATCTGTTTTTTCCTAAATTATAAATCACCAAATGCTTTAGAGCATCTCTACATTAAGGGAAATGACATTGTTTACCCAGGGCTGTTGTGCGTCCTAGTTCTTTGTCACAATTGATATGGGCTGCATTACACGGGAGGAGAGGGGCGACGAAGGGGAAAATCCTGCTGTTTTCCGGGTCGCTTTTCAACAGCAGACATGTTTCATGGGAGCACCTCCCTCCCTCCCTGGCATGTGCGCAAAGGAGCAGGGGTGGGGTGTCATGTGCTATAAGTCTGCAACTATTGGCACACTTACTTGGGAGTAAGCCCATTGAACACAATGGGACTTCTGAGTAATCACATGGGAACTACTAGCAAACGCTAACAGAAAGAAGAAAAATTAAAGAATCATAGGCACAACTCTAATCTACCATAATGAAGGGTCTTCCTTACTTGGGAGTAAGCCAAGTCTGCTTCCCCTTGTTGCAGAGAGGCATTTTAACTTTTCTCCCTCCAATAGCAGGGAAAGTCCTTCCTTGGCAAGTTTGTAGTGCACTGTCAGTTTTGCATACTGCTGATTTCGTGCCATTAGAGGTTTATTCCAGGTTATGAATGATTTTTTTAAAAATTAAGTAAGCCGCAGGGACGGGGACCATAGGAGACTTCCTGTTTGTTTACAGCGCCATGGACTCCACCCGAAAAATTCTGTGAGTGGCCAGTTACGAGTGTTCTATAAATAGCTGGTTTAGAGGAGGCCCATGTGTCTCATCGTAGGATAGACGCTCCCATCTCTTGATTGTATTAGTTGCTACTTTCTGCATTTCCTACAGTGACCAGAACTGTATGCAGTATTCCAAATACAGTAGTACTGCAGGTCTGTATGAGATATGAAAATTGGATGTTTCATATTTGATCCCTGCCTGGAATTTGCTTCTTCTCTGTGTCGCACATTGGCTAACTTTCACTCCCATTTTCCTTGTTCCTGCTGGCTTTCTCGTACAACGTAATTTACAGTCGGCATGTTTAATTAAGATGGTGGCATATTTAAAGCTGGGGGGGGGGGAATAATCACTTGCATTATGCAATTACAGGTGGAGCTGCCACCACATAATGTAATTTGTGTGAAGGATATGCCACAACTAAAGGAAGAATTAAGTATTTATGTAAGCAATGGGACATCTGTAGTTATACAAACAATTTTTCTGCTTCTGGAAACTGCAGAGGAAACACAACTTTCTGCACCACAACCATTTTAACTGTTATTTCATGAGAATACTGGTTCTGCTACTTAGAGGGCATCTATGACCAGGACTGTCTCTTTCCAGCTTTGCTGGATATTATGATGATGTGACTGGCACATGTGTTCTGGTAACCTTATTGCAATGCACTCTGGGGAAAGTATTTGGAAACTGAATACTCCAGAATGCAGCTGTTGACAGTTCAAGAGACTATACAAAATAGGCCTCTACTTGGCAGCCAACCAATATATTTGGCTAGCCAGTTGCAAAGTTCATTCCTAAAACAAAAGTGGCTGAAACTGGGTAAGAGCATCCATTAGTTGCACCACTATGCTTACTAACAAACAGCACAATAGTCCAGTAAATTTATGCAACTAGATCCCATGCAAGCCATCCATACTACTTTTCACAGAAAATTTAGGCTTCAAACTAGTGTACACTTATCTGAAAGTCCTAAGCCCTGTTCATAAAGCATGTTACCTCTACCCATGAGGGAGTGGACACGTGTCCTAGCACCACTGCCCCCATTATCATCAGCCTCCACTTGTAGAGGCTGACCATCTGCTACAGAGAGCCTTCTGTATCTGTGTAGGCTCTCTACTGAGGACTGTCAGGTGCTAGTTATGGAAGTTGACGGTGGACGGGGGTGCAGAGCAGAGGAGGCTGGTGGCTCTGATTTCAGTGGGGCTGTAAGTCCATTCTGGGGTTTAGTCAGAGCTCTAAAGGAGCTGTCCAAGATCCTCAATCTATTTTGGATGGGATACAGTTCAGCACCTTGGATCCCTGCTTCAGAGTTCTAGCTGGTTCTGACTGCAAACAAGAATGGATTCATAGCCCCACCAGCCTCTACAGGGACAGAGCTAGCATGCTTGTGCCTGCTCTCCCTCGTCATGTGTTGAGGTTACATTCTTTATGAATACCTGCATAGAGCCCTACTGAACACATTTTTATGGGGCAGTTCTGTTAGAAAAGAGGAGGCGGAGAACAAGCGAGTGAAAACTCAACCACTACACACCCAGATCTAATATTACATCATTTGTTCATTACCATGCAGCACTCAATAAATTCTTCCAGATATAGCAAGCACAAAAGATGTTACAAGTTCCCTAACATTTGTACTGTCTTCCTCCAGACAACTCCATATTCGAAACCCAGACAGCTCACTTAACCGTTTAGAGTGGCTTTTTTTATCTTTAAGGCCAAAATAAGAGACCAGCTGAAAATGATTCTCAAAATGCAAACATGTATTAAAAGATGCTTTGAAAGAATTATCAATATACTTTGAGAGAATTATCACAATAAGTGGCGTGAAATCACTTTGTCCCTATATGATGCAATTCGCTGAAACATGTTGGGCACACTTGTGTTTTCTAATACACGTTTGCATTTCAACTATCATTTTGAAATGTTGGCTTCTGGTTTCCTCAGTGCTCCCTTTCACTTTATGTTTGAGCTTTAACTATAATTTTTTTGGGGTGGGTAAGTGAGTTAATCTTTGGGAGACCCTCAGAATTGGGCAGGTGCCAGTACCATTTCCTTACTTCTTTTTTCTTTTGAAATTTTCTTTCAATAGAGGGGTGTCTGCCAGCTCACTTCAAGTTTTCAGAAGTGTTAAGACCTTCCCCACTTCGTTTTTCAGATATGTTTGTATTATTTTTTTAGACTGGTACTGCTGGAAATACTTTGCTGGAAATGGCTATTGGTTATCCCTCTTTTTTGTCTTCTAGATTTTATACTTTTGGTTTTATTGTATTTATTGCTTTATTAGATTTTAAATATCCACCAGTTGGTGATGATTGTTTTTCTCAGCAAAGCAGGATTTAATATGTGTCTCATGGCTTCATAGTGATCCTACTTTTAAGATACATTTTATTTTGGTTTTTGTCTAGGTTTTCTGACAATTTTTTTTTCTCACAAAGGGCCTCACGTTAATTGGAAAAAAGAGAGATAGGCCTTGCCATCAGGCTAATGAACTAGGATTTTACAAACCAAGCCAAGGTTTGTTCTTGGGTTATAACTCTGGCTTGTCAGAGTCTCAATATCCGCAGTGTAGTGTGTTATCTGAACATCCGCAGGGTAGCTTTTTAACCTTGAAGTGTGGCTTGTTAACTATCCTGAACAACCCAATAATAAACAATGGGTTCTTAAGGCTGGTTTGAGAATATAAGTCACGCTGCATGATTAACAAGCAACCCTGTGGACATTCAGACAACACACTAACTCATGGTTCAACAGCGGCCCACACTCAACCACAGAGTATGGGCTGGCACATTGTCTGTATAGCCTGAGACTCTGCATCCCTGGCTTGGTTAACATGATGTCCAAACCGCCCAGAGAGTTTCGGCTATTGGGTAGAATAGAAATGTAATAACCCACACTCAGCCACTGAATGTGGGTTAGTGTGTTATCTGAACAGCTCCTCCAGCTTGTTTAGCTGCTTCCACTGACAGGAGGAGCCAAGCTTGAATGATCCAGCTGCATGCACTACCAACCTAACTCACAGTAACCCAGATTTTTTTAAAAAAAATCTTTGGGTTGTTATGGCATGTGTTATGGCATGTGAATCTTGCATCAATCTCTCTCTAGGAATGGCTACACATTTATACATATACTTTCTCCAAAACCCATAGATGTTTGTTTCTGTCAATAATGTCCAGATTTCTGCATACTGTTGGAGTGCACAGTTGTCTTTCCTAATTCTTCCTAGGTTGCTTCATGGTCCTAATGTATATAGTTCCGGTGTCCTGCAATAAGTAGGGTAACATTGCATACGAATACAGCAGCTTCAAATTCTGCACATAAAAACATGAGCATAAAGAGGGACAAGCTTTGTAAGGCAGCTGACTCATATAACATGCTGTTTTTACTATACTCAGCCAAACCAACTAAAGGTAAGAGGAAGATATAATGCAATCTCACATGCCATTGGTTTTCTAGAAAATATTGAATTACAGCCTTTTTTCCAATTACTTAAATAGACTAGAATATGATTTAACTTTATTTTAAATTTATATTAGTAAATTTATATTAGTAAGCCCAACTCAAAGTACAGATTTATATTAGTAAACACAACTCAAATTTTACTGATTTTGTGCTTTTTACATGGTTGATAAATATCTCAGTAGCCCAAAGCACCTGAGAATAAATATTTAAAGGGGGAGGGTCAATAAAACACACATTTAAAATGTGATGTACATACTATATTCAAGCCAATTAAAAGCCTTACTTGACAAATATTTTGATTGGGATATTTGATCATCACATCATATTTAATTAGAACTTGGGAACTGCACCAATTAGACTCTTACGTTATTTTTTTTAATGAAAAAATAAATTTATTTATTTAGAAAACAGGCAATTTTCTTGGGAAAATATAGTTGTGGGAAATTTTCTGGCCCATATCAGTTTTCATGCTTCTTGACAGTGAATTCATTGGTGCTGATCACCCTTATGTGTATGTGTGCATGCACAAACACAGCTTTCATTTCGCTCTAAAGAAAAGTTAACATATTTACAAATCCAACAAAGAGCATATCCCAAAACATATATAGAATCAACAACAAAAAATTCCAGGTACACCTCTTTCATGCCCTGACCCTGTATTTGTCTGTCAAACTGTAACTATTCTGGTGTTGTCAGGCTAGATGTAATTGAACAGAAAGGCCAACGTTCAAAGATAACCATTCTCTCTGAGAAAACTTCAGGTTTTGTCTGAAGCAAGTATAAAATGTTTGTTACTCTGAAGAACTAATCCATCCACTGAAAGCTACTAGGCCTGCTGCTATGGGAACACATTGCTCCTCATAGTTTCCCTCAGGGTTTTCCTTGTGTGCCTCAGCATTTAGTACAGTCCTTGGTAGGCTTCCCATCAAAAGTGGTGCTGTGAATCTACCCTCTTCTGCAACATTCCCATGAGACGGTTCTTCTTGTACCAGTCAGGAAAAGAAAGGAAATTTCCATGTCCCCTTATATATATATATCCTAAAGTAAAAGAGTCAAGAAGACCCAGAACTTCCTCCTTCCTTTGAAAGGAAACTTTTGACTGATGATATTGAATTCTAATGTAGGGGCTTAGTTGAATTGTGAAAGGCACTGAAGGAAAAACTAAAGACTCACTGAAGAGGGAACCCAGAGGCACCAGCTAAATCTATTACATACTGATTCTTAATGGGGGTCAGAGGCCTGGAAGAATGGGCACCCCAAAATCTAGGAGAAGAGATGCCTCCTCTCCTCAGGGCAACGTGGGGAGAAGGAATAGCATATGTGGAGAGAAAACGCCATGAAGAAGTGCCCAGGCGACACAAAAAAGGGCTAATAATTGACATTTTGAGAGGGAAGAAGGGATTGGACTTGCTGAGGAGAGAAAATGAAAATGAGCAGCCTGAGCACAAAAGCGGAGAAACGGGATCACCGGAGAGCAGATGTAGAATAGCTTTGTCTTCAGATGTATCAGCAATACAGGTAATGAGGGGACAGAACTAGGCCGTGATCCCAAAGTATGGAGGAGAGATTTTAATCTTGCCCCTCAAATACAAGGTAACATGCATCTGTGGAGAAGCAATCCAGAAGAATTCTCCCTTGCCTCACTCATGCAGCTGTCTGAATGTAGCTCATAAATGTCTTCCCACAAACTTAAAATTCTCTATATTCTCAGTACACAAAACTTAATTTTTACATGTATTTGCACTCTCCCTTTCCTTGGCTGATAGTTGCCCGACACGATTTTATTCTCCTTCAGAGAAGAAAATACTGAAGATAAAAATGGCCTAATATGTTTGTCTACAAATATAAAGTTGAGTAGGTAATAAGCAATCGGCTTTAGTAGCATCTGTGCCAAAGAGCAAACTATATTACTGAAGTACTTGTCAAGAATATGTCTTAACCTATAACTCTAGAACACTTGCTGAAAACTAGGAAGCTTATTTCACTTGCCCAAAATGACCCCTTTCCATAACTTAAACTTTACGTTGTCCTTATAAATCATCTTTATACAGCAGTTGCTTGCCAGGACTATGTGTTGCTCCTCAGAGAATTTCCATTGCATGTCCATATCTCAGTGCTGTGTTTCATTGCAAAAAACATTGGTAGTACTAAACAAACAGAACATGAAATACATTCATGGGAATCATCCACCTTTCTTAGCATAACTCCCCAAATCTAATTTACTATTTCAGACCATTCCATTTTATGCCCCAGGCAGTATCTTTAAAAAAAAATGAATGGTTTCATAGGGAAAAATAGATGAGACTTTAGAAATGATTTATAGATATAAGTAGGGCAGCTAGGAGTATAAAATTTAAATTTATTTTATGTAGCATTTCAATTACACCAATTAAATTATATTGTCAGACAGATTTTTTCACTGGACAGGGATGGAATACACAGAGGTGTGGGTTTTTTCTATTACTGAAATCTTGGTCGTCCCACCCACATTGAAATTTCTACATGAGATCAGAATCTTTTTTACCAGTGAAGCTTCTGCAGTGTGGCATCTGCAATTTCCCTTTCAATATATTTTATGTTCCATTAAAAGATAATCACGTTCAAATATCTTATAATTTTTTAAAAGAAAGGAGATTAAGTTGTTTTCGTAACATTTTTTCATAACAAGCCCTCGTCCAGATGTAACAGTATTGCTTGAGAATTCTAGGTCCTTAGCCCCCCAGCCCGGCCCCATTCATTATAAGATTTTGCTGACCTCCTAAGAAAAATATTTGCTACTTAAAAGATTTGTAATTCTCTGCTCAGTGCATCCTAACAAAATTGGCTGTGGAGGAGTTTGAGGAGTTACATTTACTCCATGTTCCCTATATTGATTTTTATATATTGATTTTTTTATTTTTTAAAAAACCTCATAACTCTAGTATAGCTTTGACAAATAAACTGCCACAAGGAAATGTGAAGTGGCTCAGTGGATGGGTCTGTATAATGGAAGAGTCACTAAACAGAGTACTAAGGTGAGTGAATGATGGGGACCTGGGAATAGTGGAAGGAAAAGGACACAATAAATATCTAAAATAGCAGAGGAATGAGGTTGGGTAAAACAGGCAAGCATTAAGGGAAATGGAAGAACTTCTGAGAAAGGATGAACACCAAGGATAACATACGCAAATGTACACAGTGAGACTAAACAAATGCATATGATATTTTACCCAGTGCACCCTTCCTCCCTTCATAACACAACTTTATAACACTACTAACACAATACATTTGTATGCTTAGGTGTCATTTGTACATACATTTTATGGGGAGGAAAGCCACCCTTACTAAGAGCATGACATGGTATTTATAAATAGTGAAGGTTTGATAAACTGTGTTATGTGATCTTTAGTTCAAGATCTAAACCAGACAAAATTGATGACTGCTTACTGGTACTTTAAAGAGACATTTATTCTGGGTACAAAAAACAATGAAGGTAGGATATAGATTGAGAAAGATGGTGATGGCAAGGAACTGAATTCAGTATTTTGTAGGTGAAGTGAAAGTTTTTGCCAGAATAAAATTGTTAGTCTTTAAATTGCCACAAGACTTTCTGTTGCTTTTGATTCAATATCATTGCTGGTTTGAAAAAGAATGGAGCAGAGGTGTCATGAAAGCTTGTGTCTAGTGCATGAGTATGCAAGTGAAAGAGAAATGAGATTAAACAAACATGTGTAAGCTTTCTATGCATGCTTTAATAGTGCTTAAAGTTTAAGCTTTTAATAGTGATAATATTTAGTGCAAAAGGAAATAATTAATATTGTCCTTTTTTTAAAAAAACAACCTTGGATCCTGTAAACTAGGGCAATGTCAGTTTTGCATAAAAAACATCTACCCAGAAAAATTGGAACGTACAGCAACAATTTGAAAAGCAAAATTAGGGAGAACTTTAGTGCTAAGTTTTGAAGTAGTGGAAGCAGAAGAAAATGTTCAGTGACAAACATTTATTTATTTATTTATTTATTTATTACATTTCTATACCGCCCAATAGCCGGAGCTCTCTGGGTGGTTCACAAAAATTAAAACCATAGTAAGACAACCAACAGGTTAAAAGCACAAATACAAAATACAATATAAAAAGCACAACCAGAATAAAAACCACGCAGCAAAATTGATATAAAATTAAAATACAGCGTTAAAACAGTAAAAAAAAAACAGTAAAATTTAAGTTAAAATTAAGTGTTAAAATACTGAGAGAATAAAAAAGTCTTCAGCTGGCAATGAAAGGAGTACAGTGTAGGCACCAGGCGGACCTCTCTGGGGAGCTCATTCCACAACCGGGGTGCCACAGCGGAGAAACATTACTATGCAATACAGTATCAGGAAAACAGTTTTGCTTTCTTATCATTTTATTTGAGAGCTTGTGGACTTTTTGAGGTGTGCTACTTGACTAAACTGAATAGGCTGTCGCTAATGTATCAATAGGTAGAACTAAGTGAGACACACAGGAAGTCAGATGGAAGAGGAAGTCAGGGACACTGAGACTTTGATTGAAGGAATACTCGCCCAATCAGGAGGTGACACAGCAGTCAGTGACTCAGCACTCTCAGGAGTCAGTCAGGGCTGGAGAGAAGTTAATTAGAAGCTATGTTTGTTTGAGGCAATACAAGTTTTATTTTTATATAATACTGCCTTCCTCATTTGCAACAAACCCATCTTTGAAACATGGTGTCAGAAGTCTAACAGGGACCCATTTACAACAACAACAAAAACAGCTTGAGATTTTGCATTATGGAGCAAGGTTTGAAAGCCCCCCCCCCCATCACTGGATTTCACTGGGCCTAATCTGGCTCAAGCTTGGCAGAACTGGAAAGAGGAGTTTGAATTGTACCTGGATCTTGCCTTCACAAAAGAGGAAGAAAAGCAAAAGGTAATGTTATTATAGTATCTGATTGGAGAAAAGGGGCGAGAGATATGCAAAACTCTTGGGTTTAGTACTACTTCTAGTCTGCAACAGCTAGTAAAAGGGCTGGATGATTACTGCATACCTAAACAAAATGAAGCAATGGAACGATATCAATTCTTTATGAGGCAGCAGGGGTCTGAAGAGAGACTGGATGCTTATGTTACTGCACTAAGGACTTTGGCAACAACCTGTAATTTTGGGGCTATCACAGACTCCCTCATCAGAGACAGAATTGTCTGTGGGACCACAGACCAACATCTCCGTGAGAGGCTGTTGCGGGAGCCAGATTTAACACTGACTCGTTGTTTGGAGATTGCTAGGGCAGCTGAAGCTACTAAAGAAAGGCTTAGGACATTAGAAGGCACCCATGAGGTGCAGGTGCATGCAGTCCAACACCAGTCAAGTCCGTATAATGAGCAGGGCCGGCAGCCTCAGAGACGACTGCCTAAAATACAGTGTATGTTCTGTGGGAAACAACACAAAAAGAGAAAAGAAAGGTGCCCAGCATATGGACAGAAGTGTAAAGGTTGTGGCAAACCCAACCGTTTCCAAAGTCAGTGCAAGAGTGAGAAGAAACCTAATAGGCTGGCTGTGAGAACAATACAGAATGAAAGCGATGAGTCTGAAAACTGTGAGGATGTTTTAAGCCTCACTTTGGGTCCAGTGAATCATGATGTCCACATAGTGGGGAATACAGGGAAGAAGGTAACCTACCCCACTGCATTGTTTGCCACTATGTTGTTGAACAAACACCCAATTCGTTTCCAACTGGATTGTGGTGCCACCTGCAATGTGCTGCCACTAGCTCTAATAGACAGGAAAACAGATCTGGAACCATGTGGCCAATTGCTCATTATGTACAATAGCAGTACCCTGAAACCTGTGGGGAAGTGCAGGCTAAAGATTCACAATCCAAAGAATAATAGACTCTATCGCTTAGAGTTCATCATCGTGGAAGGGAATGCCCACAGACCTCTGCTAGGAAGCAAAGCAGTCCAAGCTATGCAATTGATTCACATGCAACATAAGAACATCCTGAACGCTGTACAAGCCAGTGAGCAGAACCAGTCCAGGATTTGGACTATGGAGAAAATACTGAAAGATTTTGCGAATGTTTTTGAAGGGGAAGGACATTTGGCAGGGAAATTGAAACTTGAGGTAGATCCTTCAGTAGAACCACAAAGATCCCTAAAAGGAGAGTTCCTATGGCACTGGCAGAACCACTGAAGAAGGAACTAGCAAGCCTTCAAAGCAAAGGCATAATTGCTCCAGTAGAGACTAGCACAGAATGGATCTGCAGCTTGGTCATTGTACGGAAACCCTCTGGAAAACTCCGTATTTGTATTGACCCTAAACCTTTAAATAAGGCATTAAAACGCAGTCATTATCGCCTGCCAACCATTGACGATGTTCTATGTGACCTATCACGAGCCAAGGTTTTTTCAGTGTTTGATGTGAAAAATGGATTTTGGCACATAGAACTGGATAAGGAATCTAGCTACCTGACCACGTTTGCAACCCCTTTTGGCAGATACCGCTGGTTACGAATGCCAATGGGCATCAGCCCTGTCCCAGAAGTGTTTCAACGTAGGTTGAATCAAGAGCTAGAGAACATCCCAGGCTTGAAGATAATCGCAGATGATATCCTAATTGTGGGAGAAGGAGATACGATAATAGAAGCAACAAGGGATCGTGACAAAAAGTTGTGCCATTTTCTGGAGAGGTGCAGAGAGAGGAACATCAAATTGAATCAGGATAAGGCCAGATTAAGACTGAAAGAAGTACCTTACATTGGCCACCTGCTGACTGCAGATGGGTTGAAGGTGGACCCTGGAAAAGTTAAGGCAATCCGAGAGATGCCACGACCCGAGGATGTGAAAGGTGTGCAACGATTCTTAGGCATGGTAAACTACCTGGCGAAGTTTTGTAAAGGGTTAGCAGCTGACTGTGAGCCACTCCGACAGTTGACACACAAAGAAGTAGAATGGCAATGGTCAGAGAGTCATCAGCAAGCATTTCATAAAATTAAGGACACTGTATCTAAGACCCCTGTACTGAAGTACTACAGCCCAGGGGAACAGCTAGTCCTACAATGTGATGCCTCACAAAAGGGGCTAGGAGTGGCCCTTTTACAAAAACAACAACCAATTCCTTTTGCCAGTAGAGTACTGTCAGAAACAGAGAAAGGTTATGCACAAATTGAAAAAGAACTGTTAGCTGTCCTTTTTGGGATGGAACGCTTCCACCAGCTCACTTTTGGACAGACAGTACATGTCCAATCTGACCACAAGCCACTGGAAACCATTGTGCGGAAACCATTATTGAGTGCCCCAAAGAGGCTTCAAAGGATGTTGATGAGATTGCAAAAGTATGATGTACAGATCCAATATCATCCAGGCAAGCACCTGGTAATGGCAGACACATTAAGCAGAGCATATCTCTCAGAGCCCAGTGAAGATGGTTCAGTTGAAAAGGACATAGAGTCAATAAATATGCTGCAATATCTACCCATTTCACGGCCACGCCTACAAGCAATACAGGAAGGCACAGAGCAGGATACCAACTTACAGATAGTTAAACGCATTGTCCTGGATGGTTGGCCAGAGACCAAACATCAGCTACCAGTGGAAGCTATACCCTATTTCTCAATGAGAGAGGAGCTCAGTGTGCAAGATGGAATTCTCTTTAGGGCAAACAGAGCTATCATCCCAGAAGCAATGCGCTTGGACATAATGAAAAGGATACACTCTTCACATATGGGAATCGAGAGCTGTCTGAGGAGAGCGAGAGAATGCGTATATTGGCCTGGCATGAATGATCAGCTGAAAACTTACATGGCACAATGTGAGATCTGCAATTCTCTAGGTGACAGACAGCAAAAAGAAACACTCCACCCACATGAGATTCCAAGGAGGCCTTGGGAAAAGGTAGGAGTAGACTTATTCAAGTTGCAAGACAAAGACTACCTCATAACGGTGGACTACTATTCCAATTTCTGGGAGATAGACTCCTTGCTAGATACCCGATCTCGAACAATTATCAGAAAGCTTAAAGGACACTTTGCCCATTATGGAATACCCAATGTTTTATTTTCAGACAGTGGCCCTCAGTTTGTGTCTGAAGAATTTAGGGCCTTCAGAGCACAGTGGGAATTTGATCATCAGACATCATCACCGGCCTATCCCCAGAGCAATGGGAAAGCTGAGTCAGCTGTCAAGACAGCAAAGCGTATTTTGGTCAAAGCCAAGAAAGCTGGGACAGATCCATATCTAGCTGTCTTAGACCACAGGAACACCCCGTCACAAGGCTTGGATGGGAGTCCAGCTCAGAGTCTCATGGGTCGAAGAACTAAGACCTTACTTCCAATGCGAGGAAATTTGCTGCAGCCAGAAATCCATAACAGACGAGCTGACTCTATAGCAGAACAAAAATCTAGACAGGCCCATTATTATAATAAGTCAGCCAAAGATCTACCTGATCTACACAGTGGTGAGCAAGTCTGGATTCAGCCAGCAGGGCAAGAGAACAAGGAATGGCGAAAGGCAGAAGTACAAAGGCAAGTGAACACACGGTCATTTGAGGTGGTGACACCAGAGGGTCAAGTCTTCAGAAGAAACCGTAGACATCTGCGGAGGAGCAGCCAACTAGTATCAAATGCAAGTGTGCAGAACCACGACCAAGAACAGCAATTCCAGGAGGAGAGAGCACCCACTTCACAGTCTGGCCTCCAGGCAAGAGGTCATTCGGAATCCCCTGCCAGAGAGACTGGGGAGATAGTTGAAATGTCCTCACATCCTAGGGATACCCATGATACCGCTTATCACCCCAGAGAAACTACATCTCCTATAGCAAAACAAGTAAGAACTCGAGCAGGTTGCCTGGTACAGAAGCCACACCATCTACAAGACTATGTTTAACTTGGGGGGGGGGGTGTTAAATGGTAGTTGTAATGTATTGTTGGTTAAAATAAAAAAAAGGAAAGATGTATCAATAGGTAGAACTAAGTGAGACACACAGGAAGTCAGATGGAAGAGGAAGTCAGGGACACTGAGACTTTGATTGAAGGAATACTCGCCCAATCAGGAGGTGACACAGCAGTCAGTGACTCAGCACTCTCAGGAGTCAGTCAGGGCTGGAGAGAAGTTCGTTAGAAGCTATGTTTGTTTGAGGCAATAAAAGATTTATTTTTATATAATACTGCATTCCTCATTTGCAACAAACCCATCTTTGAAACAGCTAAGATCTTCAAACATTCTTGCAGAGCACTCCTAAGCATGTTGTATTCAGAAGTAAATCACTTTGAGCTCAGTGGGGTTTTCTCCATAGTAAGTATATCTGAGATTGCAGCCCCAGATAAGTAAAATGCTGGTACCGTATTTCTTCAATTGTAAGACGCCATCGATTCTAAGACGCACACTAATTTCAGTACCACCAACAGAAAAAAAAACCCTAGGACACATCCGCGATTCTAAGACGCACCCCATTTTTAGAGATGTTTATATGGGAAAAAAGTGTGTCTTAGAATCGAAGAAATAGGGCACTTCTGTGAATGGCAGTATGAAACCTTGGTGTTATTTCCACAATTCTGCTATACCATATCACCACCTAGTGATTGTGTGATTGAACACATAGGAAAGCAGAGAAAGAACCCCCGCCCCCAAACCATGTTTAAAAGAGCCAGAGGAAATAAAAAAAACCTAGGGGAAAAACAGGTGTAAAGGAGCCAATTTTAATCCCATAATCAATCTGGAAATAGAAGGGTCCGTAAAGTGATGGGTTAAAAGCCTCATGTAGAAACCCCCTTCGGCTAAGCCTAACATACTACTTTGGTGTTTGGTTCAAATGAGTTTTTTTAGGTTCTCCTTAATAGGCGCCCAAAGCAATTATTCTGTTTAAATAATAATTATGTTTGTGGTCTAATGATCGTATAAGTGATATCCTGAAAGAATAGTGAGGGAGTAAATCATTGAGCATTATGACTTTATGGATGTTGGGGGGGAAAGTGCTTCTCTTTAAAACAGGGAATTGTATGATATTGTGAATAGCTTTAACCAAGTATTGGTTAGCAAAAGAGCATCAAACCAGAGTTACCTGTGTAACTTGTGATTAGGGTTGCCAAATTCTGAGTTAAAAAAACCCAAAAAACAGGTTCTGTCCCTAGTCCAGCCCAAAGAGCTGAAGATTCCAGGAGATCAGGGTGGAAGCAATAGCAAAAACTTTTGGTTCACTCTGGTGGGCTGGCCTAGCAGGCATGGTGGACTGATCCTGAACTTTAGCTCTAGTACAGTACAAGTGAGAACCTGTAATGACATTGTAGCATGGAGTGTTCCTGTTCAATTTGCCAGCAAGCAATGCCCCTTCCTGCCCTCCTGATTTCCTGCATGCTCAGACCTTGCGCGGGGGGAGGTTGAGGTGCCCCACCCCCCGGACTTTTTATCTAAAGATCTTTTGCACTTCTGCAAACCTTGGCGTGACAGTAGGTGGTGGCGTTTTGATTATATAAGGATCTACATTTAGATCCTTGCTATTAATATATCTTATATAGGATGGAGAAGTCATGCATAGAAACATGCATGAGAGCAGCTGATACAGCTTGTCTCTTTGTGCGCCCACCATCTTGTCTGATCTTCTAATCTTTAGCTACCCTGCTCTTGGCTCAGCTGGGGAGCAGGGAGAGAAGCAGTAAATAGGAACTACAGTCATGTATAGCAGTGATTGGGGTCCAGTAGCTGGAACCAGATACAAAGTATTGGCTCAGGGGAAGATGTAGACTTTGACATGGGAAACAGGGTGCCTCTGAGCATATGCTTAGTGCGGCATTCATTTTTAGTTCCAGAACTGAGCTTGCAGAACTTTCGCACACACATTTATTCTTACAAAAAGCAAAGTGTTTTTGTGTTGACCCAAAGAAAAATTATAAAATCCATATTCAGGTAACATGTGGTATTATATTAGGTTAGTTCAAAGGTCACAAAATTCTCTAGATCTCTTCATCAGGCACGAATTTAAACAAAGCAAGAAGACAATAAAAAAGAAAAAGGTGGCTGATGTTCAAGCCATGGATTCTGCATCTGGTTACAGTCTTAAGATGGAAAGCAGGAGGAGGCTGCAGCCATTCAGATAACACTCTGCCACAGCTTTTCCCAACCTGATATTTAGGACATCAGCCCCAGCCAACATGGACAATGGACAGGATTCCTAAAAGTTGTAGCCCAAAACATTTGGAAGGCATCAGGTTGAAGAAACCTGCTCTACTAGGTCCTGAGGTGGTGTCAGGTTGTACCTGGGACTCTCCTAACTTTTACTGGAAAGAAGAAACAAAGGTACACCAATTTTTGAAAATATAAAATCCAACTGTTACTCAGAAATCCTTAGGCAAAATGCACAGGTTACTTAAATATGGAAAACAAGCAGAAAGAAACACAACAGCTTTTATATTAACAAAGCTAAAGGTGGTGTTAGACTTTAAAAAAAAAGTCAATAGATGCCAAATTGGGTAGCTTAATCTATTTATTTATTTATTACATTTCTATACCATCCAATAGCTGGCGTTCTCTGAGTGATTAAAAAAAATTAAACCATTAGAGAATAAAGACCCTTCAGGTGGCATTAAATCATCTTCCTTCAAGAAAGGATCTCTGTGTTTCTCTAAGCTTCCTCCATTTCAGGAATTTAACTTTTGTGAGGGAGAGAGACCTTGTCACTACATGAAGAGGATCTTCTCTGTACTGGTCCCGCAGTAGTGAAATGCTCTCTTCTCAGGAACTTGGCCAGCAGGTGGCTATCAGGAGGAGGGCCTTCTCTGCTGTGGCCTCCGGCTGTGGAATGAGCTCCCTAAGAGAGGTTCGCCTGGCACCTATGTTATACTCTTTTTGACACCAGGTGAAGACCTTCTTATTTTTCCAGTACTTTAACAGTTTATCATCTTAGTCTTTTAACTTTGCTGTTTTAAATCTGTATTTTAAATGTCTGCATTGCTGCTCGGATTTACCCTGGTTCTGCTTTTATATTGTAATTGTATATTGTGTTTTATACGGTTTGTTTTATACTTTGATTCATATTTGATGGTTTTAACTTTTGTGAACCCCCCAGAGAGCTTCAGCTATTGAGCTGTATAGAAATGAAATGAAATAAATAAATATAATAAATAAATCGTGTTGTGGTAAATTTTGAAGTGCAGGTGCTCACTATGACAATCCTCATAGGTACGACCACAAGGTGAGTCCAAAAATGTGGGCAGCTGTTTGGATCCATGTCAACAAATCAAGTTCTAGCTGTTTTCCTCTTCACCAGGAGCAGGCTTTTTTAGAAAAAATCTAATGGGTCTTAATTGCCCATTCAAGACTAAGCCACCCCAAAATACTTTAAATTACAATAGGGAACAAATTCATTTTCCCCCAGCTACTGTGAGAATTGCAGCTAAGCTTGGTGGAAACAGTGGGGGACAGATGACATCAGTGCCCTGCTAATAGGGAAAAAAAAGTGCTGCAACTTCCTCCCTCTGAGCCTTGGCTCCACAACTTTGAGCCTGGCGCCCTATATTGATATATTTTCAGTGCTAGGCAAGGATCTCTCTCTCTCTCTCTCTCTCTCTCTCTCTCTCAGGCTTTTAAAAATTTTGTTCTCAATAATTATAATATTTTAATTCAGCTGATAACTACGGAAGTTTGGACTATGGTTTATGTTAGTGCATCAATTCTACATGATCACTCTTGTGTGATATATTGCATTAATTGATAGGAGTTTAGATATTTGTGTTGCTTTGTTTACTTGTTAGTTTAAGTGTGTGACCCAGTGTTATGTTTTAACTTTTACTTATTGTTCACTGTGAGAATATTTTCGCTAGAGCAGCTCATTACAATATTACAAATCACCCAGACATTTAACAATAGATCCTGGTCAACCTTCTACCCATCCCTGTTGTAGTGACTGAAGTGGAGCTGACCTCAACAACATAAGTGTGTGCATATTGTACTGTAGATTAAAAAGGTACTGATGGTTCTTGCTTAAATTTGTCAACTGGCTCGGAGGCAAAGGTGTTGCTATGTACTTAAACATCCAGGACACCACGACCCATGATATAAATTTGCATATATATATATATATATATATATATGTATGTGTGTGCGTGTGTATACTCTCTCTCTCTCTGCTGTATAAACAGTATCATTTATACACATTAACTAATGTTCTACTCCATCTCTTGTTGTGCCTGATTGCATGGATATATCTCTTTATCTGTTGCTCAGGTTCTCATTGAGAACTAGATTGGGGGAGAGACCTCAAACTACTGATTGAACTCAGTTGTGATCAGTAGTTTACTTTGAGGAATCTCTCCCCCTCTCCTGGAGCTTTGTGATCGAGGTAAGGGGATTTTCTTTCTCTTTGGGGCTGGGGAAAGTGTGTGTGTGTGTGTGTGTGTGTGTGTAGGATGACCAGAACAATCCTATATAGGCTTACTCAGAAGTAATTCCCACTGAGTTCCATTTAAATGTGCATAGGGTTGCACCCTTAAATTGCTGTTTTGTTGTGCTTCAAATATGTGGATTGGCTTTGGAATTCAGACCCTTCTTCTGCTTCTACTCAGCTTCATGAGATAATTACTTATCTTCTGACCAGGCCCCTATAGTAGCCATTATGTAACTAGGCACAGCCTCCATGGGAGCCCTTTTGTGGAGTCCACAGCAGTTTCTCAAATTGTTCATGGGTCCAAAAGGGTTGGGGACTCCTGATTAGGCTTTAGAGAACTCATGGGGGCATTGGCGTGCGCACAGGGGGTGCAGAGGGTTCCACTGAACCCCCTAATGTGCTGCTGCCGCCATGTTTGCCCCGTCCTTGCTGAACCCCCTCTGAGGCCGCTGCGGGCCGAGCCAGGCGCCGTCACTCCGGAGACGGGTCAGAGGGAAATGTGCAGCGCCGCCCGTCAGAAGCCGCTCCAGCGGCTGCACCCGCCCCACTCCGGTTCCTGCTAATCCTCCGGCTCCTCGCCTCATTGTGGCCGCAGCTGCGGTTCCTGCTGCTGGGCCTGGCGGGGGCAGGGCCTGGCTAGGTGTATGGCGGGGCCAGTAGTAAGTGCCATTTGGGCTTCCCTGCGGACCGGAGACCTTTGTGGGTGCGTTTCTCCGCTGCTTTCCCCAGTTACCTCCTTCCGCCTTTCTCTTTCCCCGCGAAGGGCCAGAGCAGGGAGAGTGGCCGGCGGGCGGGCGAGGGGCTGCCGCGCTTCCCGCAATTCACTCGTCAGGCGCGTTCCTTCAGGGGCAAAGACAGATGTTCGGGGAGAAGGGCTGCTCTCCCATTTCCAATTCACAGAGACCACTGGAAGAGACCTGCTGCCAGCTCTCCTCACAGAGGAGAGCTGGCAGCAGCAACGAGGAGGAAGAGAAGAGCACCACGTGCGAAGGAGGTGAGGGGGAGAAGGCCGGCCAGCGGTGGGGCTTACAGTCAGGGGCCTACACTGTTCCTAGCTCTACAATATTTATTTTTCAAGCCATTCTTTTGGTAAATATGGTATGTGTGTCTCTTGTGTCACTTTAAAACAGAGCTGCAGCACAATCCTATGTATGTCTACTCAGAAGTAAGCCCCACTGAGATCAATCAAACTTACTCTGAGGTAAATGTGCACCAGATGCAGCCTGAAAATGAAGAGACGATGAAGAAAGGACAGGAGAAAAAGAATTGTAGAAATAGAATAGCAAGGTAACTGTGGGATATTTAACCATATTTAAAGACAATAAGTACATCCCACACTGGGATATTTAACCATATTTAAAGACAATAAGTACAGCAAAATTAGTGCCCTTCTACTTCAGTCCCAATCAAATAATTACAACAGTGAACCAGCCAGGTCTTCCATAGGAAAACTCTGTACCAGGTGATAGTTATTTTTAAATTTTAATTAAAAATATATTATCCTTTCCTATAACAAAATGGTACTTACTCCTAAGTAAGTGTGTCCCACTGAAGAAGGAAATCCTATTTGATTCCTGTATTCCTGTTAGTGTGACATGATAAGTTAAAGGCACAATTTTATGCATGTTTAGACAGAAAAAAGTCCTTCAACTCCTAGAATCCCCTAGCCAGCATGGCTGGCTGGGGTATGCTGAGAATTGTAGGACTTCTTATACAGTATGTGGGTATGTGGTGTGGTTTGGCTTGAATTGCTTGTGTCTGGATTTCCTTTCTGGACTGGACTTGATGGTTACATGACCCACAAGGCCAGGTTGTGGTATAGTCCTCTTCTTCTTTTGTGTTTAAAAGCTGTAAAGTATCCTGTGAGATCTGGAAGACTCACAACTTTATTATGGCATAATAAGCTGTTGTCCACTGGCCTCAAGTGCCAAAATGACTTTACTGGCTTTGCACTGTGAGTTTGGGGGTGGGGTGGGGGGTCATGTCATTTGCTATTCCGCTTTGGGCAGCAAAATGTCTTGGACCAACCCTGGCAAGAGCTGGCTATAATTTAGATACTGAACAACATGCATTGGGTTTCCTAGGTGTACAGGGCCCAGGTGTCTCAAGCAGGATCTACACTACTGTTTTCATAGAATCAAAGAATAAAGGAGTTGGAAGAGGTCTATAAGGCCATCAAGTCGAACCCCCTGCTCAATGCAGGAATCCACCTTAAAGCATCTCTGACAGGTGGTTGTCCAGCTGCTTCTTGAATGCCTCTAGTGTGGGAGAGCCCACAACCTTCCTAGGTAACTGGTTCTACTGTCGTTCTGCTCTAACAGCCAGGAAGTTTTTCCTGATGTCCAGCCGGAATCTGACTTCCTGTAACTTGAGCCCATTATTCCGTGTCCTGCACTCTGGGATGATCGAGAAGAGATCCTGGCCCTCCTGTGTGTGTCAATCTTTCAAGTATTTGAGGAGTGTTATCATCTCCCCTCAGGCTTCTCCTCAAGGTTAAACATTACCTCTGTTTCCTCTCCCCTCCGGGACACTCATACCTCTCCTGTCTGCACCCTCTCTCCCTTTTCTAACCCACACATAGGGGCATTTCTCTCTCTTCTTTCCCCAGGGCTCCCCCTACGCCAATCCTCTTCTTTTGCCCTTATTTTATTTAGAGTATTTTTATCCCGCACCTCAGCCTAAAAGTCTCCCAGAGCGGCTTACAATTGATCAGTAAAGAAGAGTGATGTGCCCTTGTGACGGTTTCCCATCCTCTCTTTTCTCCTTCATCTCCTGTCTTCTGCCAATAGCCCCTTCACAGCTTTCCAGAGATGCCCCTAGTTCCAGAGCTCCTACACTCCCCCAAGTTCTCCAAATCTTGCCAGCCAGCCCTCTCTTACGCTAGGCTCGCAGCCACCCCTTGTCCTCACTATATTCACCCCAGAAGTCTCTCTCCTGGACCTCATTCCAAATTCTTTGCTCAGCAGCACACAGGGCAATCTTTTAAAATCATTATTAGGGCATTTGATATATGGTGTATTCTCTGTATGGTGCTGGAACTTAAGATGACACTCATTGTTGTTAATGTGATAGAATCTGTTTTAAATGTGAATCTGTTTTAGTAAGTTTGGATTAGGTCATTATCTGATTAAATTTAAAGATGGTGAAAATTGACTGTATCTTTATATATGCCTGGTTATCACTACAGCAAAAAATAGTATTCAGAGTCTCCATTTTAAAATGTGTATTTTTAAAGTACAGATTACTTGTTAATTAAAAAAAATACAGTTTACTTCAGTTTTTGTTTATTTTGTTTGTTTGATGAATGGAAAAAAGTCCTTTATTACTATATATTTAATCAATGTTTACCTTAAAAAAACCAACCCCTGGCTGAACCCCCTAATGAAATGTGCTGCGCACGCCTATGCATGGGGGGAGGGCACCCAACGAGTTTGCTGAGCCCTGCTCCAAGCAACCAGACTTGCCGAACGCTCATGCAGCCTCTGAAGCCCTCGGCAAAGTGCACTTTCCGGGACTTCCGGAAAATGCGCAATTCCCATGGCACCCCATTAGAATGGCCGGGGGAATTGCACACTATCTGGAGGCCCCAGAAAGTGTGCTTTACCTCACCACCACCACCACCACGCACCAGTTGGGGCCCTAAAAGCCTTTTTAATGCAAAGTTATGAGGGCCTTTAAGGCCCCGATAGGCGCGGTGGGGAATGCAATTTCCCCAAGGCTGGGGAAATTGTGTATTTTCCCCCTCCACTGCAGAGGCCACCAGTGAGGGAGGAAGCAGCAGCCAGGCACCTCTCCACCGTTCCTGGGTCCAGCTCCAGCTGAGAGCCCCCCCTCCCTCCTGCTACCAACTGTCTCTGCAGAGGCCACCAGTGAGGGAGGAAGCAGCAGCCAGGCACCTCTCCACCGTGCCTGGGTCCAGCTCCAGCTGAGAGCCCCCTCCCTCCTGCTACCAACTGTCTCTGGAGAGGCCACCAGTGAGGGAGGAAGCAGCAGCCAGGCACCTCTCCAACGTGCCTGGGTCCAGCTCCAGCTCAGAGCCCCCCTCCCTCCTGCTGTCAACTGTAACTGCTGAACTTTCCAACTAAGATTGTAGTGCCTGAATTTGCTTTCCTTTTCCCCCTCCTCCTCCTCCCTCCCAATCCCCTTTCCTTTTGTGTCATGTCTTTTAGATTGTAAGCATGTGGGCAGGGACTGTCAAGAAATACTTTTGTAAGCCGCCGTGAGAGCCTTTTTTGGCTGAATGGCGGCATAAAAATCCTTAAATAAAATAATAATAATGGTGGCTGATGGATGCCTTAAAGGCCCTGTTAGTAGGCTGGGGAAATTACATATTTTTTCCCTCCACTCTGGCAGAGTGGAGGAAGAAAATATGGAATCCCCCCCCCCTGCTGCATTAATGGCAGCCACCATTAACATAGTGGGAAACAACAAAGGGCAAAGGTCAGGGTGGGACCATGCCCTACTGCTCTCAAAGGCTCGAGAGCAGTCAGGCATGGGCCTGTCCTGGTGATGGGTGTGTCCTCCTGGGCCATGAGGGCTGGACTCAGGGGCATCCACTGCCCTCAGAGGCCAGGCAGATTTTTGCCCCAGCACTACTCCTGATGCTTCCATTATGCTACAATCCTTGCTGGTCTCCTGAGGTCTTATGTGCACTCTCTACATGCAGGGAAAGCCCTGCGGTGTCTGTGGATCTGTGCCCAGTCGGTTAAACAAAGCAGGCACAGATTTGCAGCCACTGTGGGGCTTCCCTGTGATGCTGCGTTTTGAAAAAGTCAGGAATTTACCCCGACTTTTTCAAAGAGAGGGACGTCAACATGGCATTTCCGCCACGTAATGTCACTCCACGTCCAATCTGGGGCCAACCTGGGGGCAGAGCCTGGTGGAAGGCCTTTCACCAGGAAGAGATGGAGGCGGCTCCAGGACCTGGATGGTTGCCCAGAAACCCCGTTCCCCCATCAGCATCAGGATTACCCAACGCTGCCCCAGGAAAGGGAAAGCACAGGGTTGAGGAGAGAGGATGCCACCCCAGCACTGTGGTCCTATCCTCACATAGTAACTTTTTGGAGGATTAGAAAGGATGAAATTACAAAAATTGTAGCATGGAGCGTTCTTTAAACTGATTGACTAATCATGCTTAGGATTGCATGTGAAGACACATTGGCTGTTATACAGAATTCCTATAGCAACCAAAGTCAGTCTCGATACTCTGGTTAGTTTTGCATAAATCCCTTTTGCCAAGAAAGCTTAAAAACCTAGTCCTTTTTCTTAATTTTGCAAGTTGCCCCCTCCTTCTGGTATAGAACATTTCTATCCTAATCCTGTTGATTTAGGGATAACCAAACCTAAAAAGGATACCCTCTTCTAAATCTGATTGTTCAGCCTAAAGTGTAGCTTAGAAGCTGACTGCTCCATCCCCTTTACTAGTAAGATTTACCTCCTTAACCCTTTCCCTTTGTGTTTATAGCCCTTCTCCACTTTTGTTGTTTTGAACTCTTTTCACTCATAGTTCTAAGGGAATACACCATTTCCACCTCCCATCTTCTGACGTTTCTGACGTTTTACGTAAACTTGGCTGCTGTAGAAGTTTTGTTGTTGTTGCACAGATTTACATAGCATTGTTTGTGAGTAACCCATATAATTCAAGTTCATAGTACAATTACATATTAATCTGTATTTAACATAAAGTGTATTTGAATAGACTACTAATATAACTTGCTAATGGTAAAATATTACTACTGTCTTATGGCAGCTGCTCACTTCAGAATACAACTGGTAGCATTTTTCCTAAATGTTGTTGACAAGGGTGACTACTTACATGACCATTCCAACTGATATTGTTGGGATATCCCATGTTGTTACATATTGGAATATTACAAGCCCTAAATGGTTTGGGTCCGGGTTACCTGCGGGATCGCCTTCTCCCATACAGTCCGCCCGGCACACTCAGGTCCTCTGGGGTGAACTTACTTCAGTCAGCTAAAACTAGGCTGACATCAGTTTCCCAGAGGACCTTTTCTTGTGTCGCCCCCAGATTGTAGAATGGCCTGCTGGAGGAGATTCGTAAAATTAACTCTCTGTGTGATTTTAAGGCAGCTTTAAAGCCTAGCCTTTTCTGGCAGTCCTATCCAAATCAATATAAAATCAAGAATTTTTAAGCTGTATTGATTACTGTTCTAATGTTGTTCCCCACCTTGATCCAATGTGGCTCCACAAAAAGCTTAGAGATAACATGAAAACAAAAAGGGATACATATAGGAAGTGGAAGGAAGGCCAGGCTACAAAAGAAGAGTACAGACAAGTGGCGCAGAAGTGCCGAAATGGCGTCAGGAAGGCTAAAGCTGTGAATGAGCTGAGATTAGCGAGGGATGCTAAAAGCAGTAAAAAGGCTTTCTTCAGATATGTGAGTAGTAAAAGACAGAGGAAAGAAATGGTGGTTCAACTGCTTAATGAGGATGGCAAATTGATAACAGTTGACAAAGAAAAGGCTGAAGTGCTCAATTCCTACTTTGCCTCAGTCTTCTCCCAAAAGTGGGTCTATGACCCCCCTGGAAAAAGTGAAGCAGAAGTTGAGGGGGCAGGATTACAGTTTGAAATTGATAAACAAAGAACACATGGTCAAAGAACACCTAATTTCCTTGAATGAGTTCAAATCTCCAGGGCCCGATGAACTCATCCTAGAGTAATGAAGGAGCTAGCGGAAGAACTCTCAGAACCTTTGTCTATTATCTTTGCAAAATCATGGAAGACGGGTGAGGTGCCGGACGACTGGAGGAGGGCTGACGTTGTCCCTATCTTCAAAAAGGAGGAACCTGGGAACTACAGACCAGTCAGTCTGACATCCATCTCTGGGAAAATTCTGGAGAAGATTATAAAGAAGTCAATCTGTAAACACCTTGAAATCAATGCGGTGATCACTAGAAGCCAACATGGATTTGTCAAGAACAAGTCCAGTCAGACAAATTTGATGTCATTTTTTGATAAGGTAACCTCCCTTGTGGACCGTGGGAATGCTGTGGACGTTATATGTCTTGACTTCAGCAAAGCTTTTGACAAAGTACCACATGACATTCTGATTAATAAACTAGCTAAAAGTGGGCTAGATGGAACAACTATTAGGTGGATTCACAGTTGGCTACAGAATCAGACTCAAAGAGTACTTATCAATGGAACCTTCTCAAACTGGGGAGAGGCAACGAGTGGGGTACCGCAGGGCTCAGTCCTGGGCCCAGTGCTCTTCAACATTTTTATTAATGATTTGGACAAGGAGGTGCAGGGAACGCTTATCAGATTTTCAGATGACACCAAATTGGGTGGGATAGCTAATACCCTGGAAGACAGAAACAAACTTCAAAGTGATCTTGATAGGCTGGAGTGCTGGGCTGAAAACAACAGGATGAAATTTAATAGGGATAAATGCCAAGTT